>NW_015555736.1:628158-640156 GCF_001515605.1 Sinocyclocheilus anshuiensis | reverse complement strand
CAAATGGCTGCAATATAACAAAGAGTGAAAAATTTAAGGGGGTCTGAATACTTTCCGTACCCACTGTATATCGGGCCACCTCACACCACTCCATCTGTCTCTTTCTCTCGAGCCCACCCTTCCCTCCCCTTTAATCAAATCAGTTATCCTTCTTCTTTTCAGGTTGCATCGGGGGTCCTAATCGTCTGGCCAAAATATACATACGAGATGATACCCCCATCCTGAGTCTCTCCGGGCCATCAATTCCAGATGCCCAGATCAACCTGACCATCATCCTATCCCCTTTACCTTTTCATCCTCTTCCAACTCATCCCTAACATTCTGAACAATAAACTATTCATTTACATATTTGGTTGTGGCGTGGTCCTTGCTCGTGAAATAAAAAATAAGTTAAAATAGAAAACAGTTATTTTACATTGTAAAATATTTTCACAATATTTCTGTTTTTACTGCATTTTTGATTTAAAAAAAAAAGTAGTCTGGGTGAGCATTAAAAGCAAAGATTCTTTCAAAAACATTCAAAATCTTACTGACCACAAACCTTTGAAAAGTAGTGTAATTAAAAACAGTTCATGTGTAAATTTAAAAAAATGTGTGAGTTTATGCATAATCACTCTCACTTCCTGCAGAGCTAACTTGAGGCATCTGACCAGAATTTACAGTAGATATAACAATGAATAAACAATAGGTAACTTTTAACAAGAGTACTTTAATGATTATTATTCTGTGATTAATATTGCACCAGAGCAGAATGAAACACTCACTCTGAAACGCTGCAGCTCTTTGGCCTGACTGTACAGGTTCTTGGCCACACTTGTAAGTTTGAAGAGCGGTTGCTGCCATATAGAGTCCAGTAACTGTCTGGAGAAATGGCAGACTGGATATCGTGCAAAATCCCAGTTATTCAGAACCCGACCTGGAATCACTGATTCCAAACCGCTGTGGCAGCCATCACAAAAGTATCTACCCAGGTAGTCACAATACCGCAACTTCTTCATATACCCTTGGGAGAGAGTAGTGAAGGCTTAAAGGGTTAGTTCACCCAAAAATAAAAATTCTGTCATTATTTACTCACCCTCATGTCGTTTCAAAGCCGTAATACCTTCGTTCATCTTCGGAACACAAATTAAGATATTTTTGATGGAATCTGAGAGCTGTCAGACCCTGCATAGACAGCAACGCAACTGAAATGTTCCCATGTCCAGAAACGTAGCAAGGAGATCTGTAAAATAATCCATGTGACATCAGTGGTTCATCCGCAATTATACAAAGCTACGAGAATACTTTTTGTGCGCAAAAAAAAAAAACGACTTTATTCAACAATTCGTTTCCTAATAATATCATGTCTAATAATATCATTATCTAAAGAGATAATCACCCTGGTGCCATTTTGGAGAATATCCGCTGGACGTAAACAGCGTATGCTGTTCTGTGTCAGCTGCGTCACACGGATACGCTGTTTCCGTTCAGATCAAATCCAACAATGTAGGAAACAGATCCGGCGTGACACAGCTGACACAGAACAGCATACGCTGTTTACAGGGTGACACGGAGGAGACGAATTGTTGAATAAAGTCGTTTTTTTTCTTTCTTTTGCACACAAAAAGTATTCTCGTAGCTTCGTAAAATTGTGGTTGAACCACTGATGTAACATGGATTATTTTACAGATCTCCTTGCTACGTTTCTGGACTTGGGAACATTTCAGTTGCGTTGCTGTCTATGCAGGGTCAGACAACTCTCAGATTCCATCAAAAATATCTTAATTTGTGTTCCGAAGATGAACGAAGGTCTTACGGGTTTGAAACGACATGAGGGTGAGTAAGTAATGACAGAATTTTCATTTTTGGGTGAACTATCCCTTTAATGTCAGAGGACTCAAAGCTTTGGATCACATGGCTCATATAGGAGCAGCTTTATTACTCACTGGGCTCGATTTTAGTACCACAGCCTGCACACAGGAAGTGCTGGGAAGCAATAACATCACTGCGCCTGATAAACAGATAAACAAATATTTGCATACCCTTGTGAAAAAGAAATATGCCTGTATCAATGTGCACTTGTAGTGTACTTCTAATTTTAAAAATGCATTTTTAAAAACTGTACTTGCAGAAAATGTTATATTAATGAAATAAAAGACCACTTAAATGTATGTAATTTAAAAGAGTACACTTTCATGACTGTTTCTTAAAACACTTAAATATAATTTTAAAAAGTGTGCATTGTAATAATGTCAAATGAAAAGTTTGATTTAAAGAAAATGTTAAATCATGTAATTAATTTAATAATTTTTTTGTAATTTAAAGATGTACATTTTGTTGTGTTGACAAACAAACTAAAGCATGTGTAAAAAACAATTGATTTGATTTTATTTTTAACTGTGGTTTGTTATTCTATATTCAATTTAGAGTAAATATATTTTAAATGTACTAAATTCCATGCAGCTTCATCATTGCAAATGACCAATTACAAATATATTTAAATACATGAAATGCAAGTTTCAGTAGAAACTACTTTTAAACTACTTACAGTAGTTTACCATAAATCAGTATTTGGCAGTTACATATAAAGTCCCAATTACGTATGTCAAAAAGCATTTGAAGCACCTGTTACATATAATTTTAATATAAATAAGTTTAGAAATTTAAATTTAAATTAGAAAACATTTATGTGAAAAAAAAACATGCAGTTAAGTGTACAAAAACATTACATTCAGTTTGCACTTAAGTATATTCTTTATATTTATTAAGTAAATGCTTGCTAAAGTTTTTCATAAGTGTAACACTGACCAAGAGAGTCAAGCTTTCATGAATGTATAAACTCTGTTAATGTGGATATGGTGGTCTTACTGACCTGTGTGTTGGTTGGACACAGAAGATGATCTGAAATCTGGGTGGAGCCCAGGTTAATGTTCCTCTCATTCTGGTCTTCTGCACAATCTCTTCAGTTAGACTGATCCTGTCATCACCCATTATAGGGACAGAGACCTGTGGAAAAGACAGAAGTGTGTGTGTGTGTGTGTGTGTGTGTGTTTTCATTTATTAGAAGCACTAATTAAAATATTGTGAAAATTTATTAATTTCCCCTCACAATGTAAAGCGCATTGAGTGCTTAGAAAAGTACTATATAAATGTAATGAATTATTATTATAATGTCCGTATGTCCTTAAAAATGTTTAATGTATGTACAGCATGTGGCAGATAAAGGGAGATGTGTGTCTGTTTCTGTGGCTGCACCTGTGTGTGCTCACTGCATGAATGTGTGTTTATGCATAACCATTCTCACTTCTTGCAAAGCAGAGTTGAGGTTGTCAGGGTTTTGCAGTAGCTCAGAGGGGAACCACTGCTTCCTGAACTCTGACACCAAATGGTGGGCTAAATCTTCAGCAGAACACTGCATTCTGGAGCTCTGTAGACAACTGCAAATAAAACAATCCTGGAATTTATGCATAAAAACCAAACACAGTGACATGACTTTGTAAGTGCAGAATGCACTGCATACCTCTGAAAAGAAGCCAGGGAGTATCTGTTTGAAGATAGTTTGGGGACGCTGTCGTCTGGCAGAGATAAGAAATTTAAAAAACGAAGAGAAACAAATACACTTCCTATATGACCAACATGATTTTTCTTTTAATTCGCATCAGAATATGAAGAGATTTATGTGTAAAATTCACTAACAAGTAAACAATCTGCATGTTGGGTGACTTCTTTTGCATTATGACTATATATGCAAATCCATTTATTTTTTTCTAATTAGGTAATTTAGGTAGCAGCTTACAATAAGGTTTATACTTTGGCATGCAATACTTTACATTATTTGTACAACATTAATCTTGATCCGCTACATTTGATAACTGAGACACAAGATGGCACCAGTTGTGTTTATATTAAACAGTGTTGCCATAGATGACACTGAAAATTAGAGAATATCTACTAAATTATCAAATATTTATCAACTATAAACAACAGTATATTTATAAGTTAATTAAATGCATTACCTAATGTTAACATTTGAACATTATTGTACAATGTTACTTATAACTGCAGTAAAGTGGATTTCAGCAAAACACTTGTCCAAAACAAAACACTTTAGAAAAGTAAAATACTGCAGAAGTAAATGCTAATTAATGATGACTTGTTAGTTTTAAAGAGAGCAGGTCAGCATTATCTGATCTTTGGCAGAACCACATCACATGTGGATGACACAGGGCTTTGCTGCAACTCAATCTGATCTTACCCTCAAACCCGCTATCAAAGGAATAGATTGAGTTGGTTTTCGAGGTATTTTGTTTTTCGCATCTGTCTTGATGCGGATGAGTGTTTTTTAACTGCTGCAAACACACGACCCATTTCACGGCCTCCAGCATTTCCAGCACCATATCCACAACTACAAAATGAGCATTTTCCTGCACATAAACAATGATAAAAAATACACACTTTACGTTGCCAAAATTATAAGAGGAGACATCTAAAACAGAAGCTGGATTTCCCAAAATGTCAACAAAAAGGGATCCTCTAGGCTGTTAATATACAGTCATTTATAAAACTTTACATGTTTTGTTACCAATAAAACTTGTAATTATCTAGTTGTCATTTCCCTTAAGTAATTGTATTTTAAGGTTAATTAAATGTAATACAAAGTACATGAACAATATCTGGTCTTAATATAATAATCTAAAAGATTTAAATGCATAGACACAGTATATAGACTTTTAGGGTTAAAAAACTTTAGTTTGTTAGTTGGCATTTAAGTTAAATATGTAGGTACTGCTGAGGTTTAATGTTGCTAGAGATTCCATGTGAAAATACTTAAAAAGTGGCTTGCAAAAATGATGCACTATATTTTTAAGTAAATTCAAGAAATCATTTTTTACAGTGTACCTGGTCCAGACTGTAGAGGTCTGCAGTGGAGTGATCTACACATGATCCATGTTTCTTAGCTTGGTCTGCGCTCCTCTGACCAGATGCTGGTGGGAGGTCAGAGCAGGCTCTTCTTTTAGTCTTTGACTGGAAACCCTGGTGTAATCGACCAGAAGCAAAAGAGTGGCTGCGAGTGTCCTGAGAGACAGCTGAAATTCCTGTGCCATGATTATCTGTGAGGAACTGTGTCTGTCCTGAAGAGCCCTTGGGTGAATCACAGTGATCAAGGTTTCTCTCTTTCTCTGAGCGACTGGACTCTACCAGTCTATGTGGACTTGAATAGTTAGATTTCACAGTTGGAGAGGTAGATAGTTCCCATATTGGAGGTGTCAAAGACAGATCAAACTGTCTTTGTGTCTCTGTGTTATATCTCTTGCGGGATATGACAGGGCTGCTCCGGGGTAGATGGTACTCTTCCTCAGGCTCGAACAGGCCTGAATCCCATTCAGCGACTGGGGTGTTACATTCGCACATCTTCAGTCCATCTTCATAAATACCATCTTCATCAGTGCTGTCGGAGTGATTATCATTTAAATCAGAATTCACTAACCAGCTAACAAAGCTACAGCTATTACCCGCATTTGCCTGGAGGATGAGAGAGGAAAGACAGAAAAACACTCAGGGATAAAGGGAAATAGTTTTGGTTAAATAGTCTAGTTTATTTTTTACCATCATCCTGTCTAAGTACATGTCACTGAGAGAAACTACAAATCACTAAAATAATGATTGTTGTTTCAAACCTGCATGACAGGTTACTCTTTCATCGAAAATAAAACTTTGGGTGATCTATCCCTTTAAGATTCACAACTGCGACGATGTGTGTAGGTTGTAAACTGTATCCGTGTTTCACAATTATCCTGACAGACAGCTGAGAGTAAAGACTCCGTGTTTGATTATGTGATATTTGATCTAGCAAAGAGATAAAACCAGTCAAACTCACCATATTTCGTTCGGGAAACTAGAAGAAAAGCTGCAGCTTTCGTTTATGATATGATCTGATAAGTCTCCAGCAGTTTCACTTCCTCAGTCTCTAAATATTAGCCAATGTACGATTTCTTTAGAGAAGCAGAACAGTGTCTAACTTGCTTGATTAGATGACCAATCTAATGGGGGAATCATGCCATGTATAACTGAAGCAAGAGCAAACATTATAACCTAGTTGTTTTAACGGTTTAATATGTTTTATGTCACATAAAAAAAAAAAAATCCTTTAGGTAAAGTCATTTATTGAGGTCATTACAGTACACTTAATGTAATTACACAAGTCAGCCATATATTTTAAACCTTGATCCTAATAAATTTTTTTTTTTAACTCAGTCTGATCAATTCATAAAAATGTTAATTAATTAAATTGCATGAGTAACATTAATGACTAAAATTTACTAGGATATGAAGCTATCAAAAAAGAAAAATTAATATGCACAATTAACTTTTGGAGTAAAATATTATTTTATTGTAGCACAGCACACATAGGGTTATAAATTAAAACTCTGGTGTGTGCTGTATAATAAAATGATATTTTATTATATAAAATCTTAATATTTTACTTTCATATTACTATTTAGTTTCAGACATTTTTTCTAATTATGAGTTATAATTAGAAAAAAAAAATAATTATGAGAGTAAATAGAGAGCATGCACTTATTGTGTGCTTAATACCATTTTGTATAACAACCATGAATTCCCGAAAGGTGAGGCTTTAATATTTTATAATCCATTCAGTAAAGTTTTCTAACAGCATTCTGCTCAACATCACCATTTGTTTGCAGCTGCTGTGCGCGTACAGCAGATGGCGCTGTAGTAAAGGCCATCGAGCCCGTTATTGGCACGAGCTCAGGTTCATAAACAAACTGCGCAGACGCGTTATGGACACAGTCAGATAGCGTACTAGGAGGAAATTCACCCACCGCTGTTGAGACCAGCACATTTTCTTTGGGATATACCGATCGCAGAGCCTTTCGACGAGCTTTTTTTTTTCCCGACGGGGCGAACATGGCGACGCTGGGACCGGAGCCCCGTCTTCATTCCCAGCTGCCCTCTGCCGCATTACAGACGAACCTGAGCGGACTGGGCTCCAGCACCAGCCTGCCTCTCAACCGGGGCTTGGAGAGAGCTCTGGAGGATGCGGCGAACTCCGGATTTCTGAACCTCAGCATAAGAAAACTGAAAGAATTCCCCCGGACAGCATCTAATTACGACCTAACCGATACGGTTGAAGCAGGTATAGTGATGAAGTGATGCTGTATGTATGTTTAGCATGCTGCGCCTGCTCGGTGAGATGCGCTTAGAATAGTTTCAAACGGGAATGTTTCCCAAAATGTGTTTTGTCGCATTTTAACCACTTAAAGATGTGTTGGCTTTTTAAAACATCTGCTGTAGTCCTAACTCAACAGAAAGCAGATGAAACGTCTGCGTCAGCATGTATAGAAATGTTACAGAACATGTTGCAGACAGGACAGTGTCAATTCAATTGTCTCCAGAAGCATTATAAACACCCAGCACGGACATTTGAGGACGTGTGGGACTACAGTAGTGGATATTATTACTGTCCATAATAAGACTTCCTATGTGACCAGCTTGTCCACATACTGAGTAGCCTACTATGGAAATCCCCTTGCACTTTTGACAGGGGATTTCATTTCCATCTTTGGCGATCAGCAGAACACACCAATGCCTATGAAATGAAAATGAATCCATTTATGTGGGTTGTGTTTTGAAACCAGAACTCTGAAGGCTGTTGATCATAGGATCTGCAGGGATTAGTTCTTTTGTTTAGCTACTCTTTATTGCACGACGTGAATAATTAACTTACAACCTATTGACGTTGTCATTAAGGACACTCTCGCGAGGAGACATGTAAGCTTTCTATCAAAATGTCCCGAACTGAAAATAATGATTTTCTGCTTTTATGTGTACTGCTTATTATGGTAAATAATAACAACTTGAGACATGCATCTCCGCATAACTGGACCTTCCTGTGAAAATGTCAAATGATTAATCGCGATTAATAGCATCCAAAATAAAAGTTTTTGTTTATGTAATATGTGTACTGTGTATATTTATTATGTATATATAAATACACACACATACAGTATATATTTAGAAAATATGTACATGTATATACATGTATATATTTATATTTATATAATTTATGATATATACATATAATTCAACTATACAAATATAACATATTTTCTTAAATATATACATGCATGTGTGTGTATTTATATACATAATAAATATACACCGTACACACACATATATTATGTAAACAAAAACTTGTATTTTGGATGCGATTAATTGCGATTAATCGTTTGACTGCACTAGAAAATGACAGACATTTCTCTGGTGATGTTATGCAGGACTTCTATAATTTACTCCACATGTTTCAAAATAAACTGTTAACGAGTCAGTGCATGGTAATGAACAAGAATGATTCATTCACTGAAAAGATTCAGTCCCTAGTAGTCGTCATAATGAACGGCTGCGGGAAAAGCCAAGATGACAATTAGGAATGTTCAGAGAGCGGGAGATCTGCTTCTGTTCCCCATGAATTCCTCCGCACTCCCCTCAGCTCGCAGGCAGGAGAAGCAGCTAAAATAGGAAACAGGAAAGGGCAGACCGTGGAAATGGAAAAATTCCTAGCATTCTTAAATGGTCTTCTGAAGTACTTTAATGCAGAAAATTATACATCCAGTCCATTGTGATATTTGGAATGTATTAAGTGTTATTATGTGACTGATGACAGTCATCATTTTAGTTGCTTATGGTGTAACAGTTCACACAGATGAAGTCATCCTTACCATGAATAAAGCTATATTTACTCACTCTTACATTGTTGACCTTATGGCTATTTTAGATATATTTCAGAAGACCCTAAGAAGACTTGTGACTTCAGTAGGAGTGTTGGTTAGGACTCGTTCAGGTGTTCTGTGCCTGTTCCACAGTGGATTTCAGCTCATATTTCTCCACACAGTAGCTCTGGATTCCTCAGAAGTTGTCATTGTTTTTTTGTTTTTTAACTGACTCAAGAATAGATATTTCAAGCTGGGACATGTTGTCCTCACACATGCATTATCTTTGTTGCACAGGAGTTTCACAGGTGGTGTTGGGTATTTTCCACTGCTAACAAACCCAGTGTGTAGTTTTTTTAATGTATTTACAGCCTTGAGCTCTCTGTCCTTTGGGTAGAGGATGCCCTGTTTATGTTGCTTCAGGATGTGCTAGTCTTCACCATCAACACTGTATATAATACATGAGCCAAAAATAGCAAGAAAATTCTGACATGTAGCAAAACTGTACTGGATCTAGGGTGTAGAGTAATTATTTCAGGAGGAGTTTCTATAAAATTCCAACACAACTGAAAATGAAAGCACAAAGTTTTATAGCTGTTTTAAATGTACACTTGCACAGTAGTGCGTTGTAGTATGTGCATGCTAATTTTCCCTATTTTTAAGTTAATCTTTAAAAACACTAATAATTTAATAACACTGTTAAGTGTAATATTTAGCAAATCTCAAAATGAATATCCATTGTCATAGTGTACATTGTAATGCTGTGATACCTAAATGTACTAAATGACGGATTTAAATTTATAAATATACAGTACACTAACTTTAAGTTTAAAAAGTGACTGTAAAGACATTTATAATGTTACAAAATATATCTATTTAAAAAAATGCTGTTCTTTTGAATTTTTCATTCATCAAAGAATCCTAAAAACAAAGTTTTACTGTTTACACAAAAATCTTAAGCAATTAAATCTTAAGCTGTTTTCAACATCAATAATAATAAGAAATGTTTCTTAAGCATCAAATCAGTATATTAGAATGATTGCTGAAGAATCATGTGATACTGGAGACTGGAGTAATGGCTGCTGAAAATTCAGCTTTCCCATCACAGGAATACATATTTTGTTTTAAAATATTTTTATATTTTAAAACATTTTCACAATATTTTACTTTATTTTTGAAAATCAACCATTGGTCTCTCGATAAACTGAAAATAGTTATGGGCTTATCATTATTGACAGAGTGCATCCCTAATGAAAACACTTTAAAAGCTAGTGTGTTAACCAGATGAATCACACAGTGGACTATATTGTAAAGCAGTTCCACTCATAGCAAAGTACAAAACAGTTTAAACTGTGTGCATCAGTTTGAACATATGTGACCCTTGACCACAAAACCAGTCTTAAAGGGGTCATATGATGCTTTTATAAAGATCATTATTTTCACCCTCAGATTCCAGATTTTCAAATAGTTGTATCTCGGCCAAATATTGTCCTATCCTAACAAACCATACTTCAATGGAAAGCTTATGTATTCAGCTTTCTGATGATGTACAAGCCTCAATTTGGAAAAATTGACACTTATGACTGGTTTTGTGGTAAGTAAACAGATCAGCTCTGTGTCCTCTAATAAGTTGCACTGCGGTTTTAAGCAGCACAGGTCTACTCACAACCTGATGTAGTCTGGTCTGTTTTTGTTGGTTGTTGCTCTTAGAGCCATGCAGCATGTGAGGTGGCATGTGTGATTCACACGCTCCTCTTCACACGCATATACCCACATGCATTACCTGTGACCCGTGCTCAACTCTCCCATAGATGCGAGATGATAATGTTACAATGAAGCCATCCACTCACTCTCACCTCCTACTTTAATCTGCTGTCAACCCACACAAGTACGTTTCGAGCTCATGAGCTCACATGCATGCACACAGACCTTGTTACACAATACACAATGTATACATTTTGGCCTTTAAAACACACAAATTGTACTAAACACACATTGTTCAAAACACAAACCCTCTTCCTCATGATAGCATTTTCATAAATATGGGCAAGCACAAATCCTCTATATGACAAGCTCTCTGAGCCAGGTTTTGTTTTTGTGGATGGTCAGGGTTTAATTTCAGTGCGACAACTGCTAATAGGATTGTAGTATAGACTGTTGAGATGGTCTTCATCTCACGTTCAACTTCCTTTCTCTGTGGTACTTGCAGTGCTTGGGTGGGTGGATGCAGGGGTGTTTAATGCGTAGTTAAAAGAATTATGGGATAACACCCACACACATGTACACACAAATACTCCAACCTTCAAATATTGGGTATGTTTAGGAGTGCGTCTTATCTCTGGGCAACACTACTTTGGATAAACATTATGCATTAAAGATGCATTACATCAACACCTTTCAGAGTGTTTGCTAATGCACCATGGCAACAGCACGCCACCCATTACAAAGCCCAGGCATTCACTGATAACCCGAAAACAAGGCAAGGAAGAAATGAGAAATGCATTTGCCAGAAAGGCTCTTTGGGGTGTTAGTGTTTATATTAATGTTACATTAACGTTATTACATGTAAGAATCTATAGCAATTTGTTGCTCCGTAGGATATTCTTCAAAAACTGAAATCTTATTTCTTTTTCCCCCCCCAATAACTATTATTTTATTGATAAACATACAGAATGAGATTTAAAGGTGCAGTAGGAGATCTTGGAAATAGGCTACATCAGTGGTTCCCAATTCCAGCCCATGTTCCGAAGTGAAGTAAACTTCAACGGATTTCCCCCGCTCAGGGAGGAGAGAGCAATGAACACTGTGTTTTCATATTGATCGGAACTAGGGCTGCACGATTAATCGCATGCGATATTTAACACGCATCTTGTCAGAAAGCCGGTTCTGTAATCAGCGGTAAATCTCCATCAGATGCGTGCTTTCACACTGAGCAGCATTAAATACACAGAGCCGTTGTTCACTGATGAGCTGCGCAAAAAATCGCGCGAATATGAACGTGGTTTAGCGCAGCTCGTCAGTGAACAGGTTACATCAGTGTAGTTAATGCTGCTCAGTGTGAAAGCACGCATCTGATGGAGATTTACCGCTGATTACAGAACCGGCTTTACTCATAAGATGCACGTTAAATATCGCATGCGATTAATCGTGCAGCCCTAATCGGAACACAGTTCATGCACGTACCTCACTTCTAACGAGCTGGTTATCTGAATCGTGAGGACTGGAATTGGGAACCGCTGGGCTACATCATGTGTCATTCACCGGTGAGAAAACTTTAAAAGTACTAC
>NW_015555736.1:627311-627912 GCF_001515605.1 Sinocyclocheilus anshuiensis | reverse complement strand
CTTATTAAAACGCTCGGACCGAGCATTTTGATTGGACGAACATTTCTTGGTCCTACGCCTTCCACAGAATATATAAATACATTTAGACCACTTAACTTAATGATTGCTATCAGGATGCGAAGAGACTTTCAACCAGCATAACAAAAAAATGTTTCTGAAGACAATCAGCTATTGTACCTTTAACACAATTTTATATTTTATATACTGGTGGTGGTTGAGGAGAGACCCCCCCACATGATTGTAAAGCGCTTTGGGTGTACAATAATACACAATAAAAGCACTATATACATGCATCATTCATTCATTCATTCATATTAATTTATAACAGTCCTTGTTTTTGTTAATATAAAAGTTATATATAAAACATCACTTTATTTTAAGGTCCAATTCTCACTATTAACAAACTATGTATACGACTTAATAAACTCCTAATTTGCTGCTTATTTATAGTTAATAAGGTAGTTGTTAAGTTTAGGTATTGGCTAGGATTAGGGGTGTTGAATATGGTCATGCAGAATATGTGCTAATAAACCGCTAATATGTTAACAATAGGCATTAGGGCTGTGCAATTAATCGCATGCGATTGTCATGCGCATCTCGT
>NW_015555736.1:626648-627173 GCF_001515605.1 Sinocyclocheilus anshuiensis | reverse complement strand
CGTCAGTAAAGCCGGTTCCGTGATTAGTAGTAAATCTCCATCACCTGCTTTCAGATGGAGAGGCATTTACTACACAGAACCATATTTCACTGACAATTAGGCAATATTGCGTTCATTATGCAGATTGAATCGCCTGCGATAATGAACGCGATATTGCCTAATTGTCAGTGAACTACGGCTCTGAGTATTAAATGCCGCTCCATCTGAAAGCAGGTGATGGAGATTTACGACTAATCACGGAACCGACTTTACTGACGAGATGCGCATAACAATCGCATGCGATTAATTGCACAGCCCTAATAAGCATGCTAATAAGCAACTAGTTAGTAGTGAGAATTGGTCCCTATACTGAAGTGTTACCAAGCAAGTATATGCGGAGCACGCCACGGAGGCAGCCATCAGCGTCGGCGCCATCTTATGAATCAATGAATGAGAAGTGTGAAGTGTGACATTAATATACCTCTGTAAATAAATACAAAATAAATTCACGTCTCGCGCACTTTTATGCCCTTTGAATGTAACGTG
>NW_015555736.1:621746-625508 GCF_001515605.1 Sinocyclocheilus anshuiensis | reverse complement strand
TCGGTAGCCCCCCGGGATCGCTTGATCGGTCAGCGCCGGACCGCGAATTTAACCACCCCGAACGCTATCGGGCTATCGACACGGCGGTGGCCTCATTCGAAAGCGGGCCTCTAGACATACAATCGATTCGCGTTCGAGAGGGTTCCTCGAGCTGAAGGGATAACCCGAATTTGGTGCGGATTCGCCGCGCCGTTACGGAGATTCGGCTGATCAAAATTTCAATGATTTTCTATAGACTTAAGCTTTGAAGCGTTTCATCCAGGTCGCCAGTAGCAAACAATGGAGCGCGCTCTGCTGGACAAACTAAGTAATTACACCATTTCAAGCATTTTATCTGCGTTATATGTTCTGTAAAAAAAATGTAATATCGGCGGCATATTCGCCAATTCCGATATATCGGCGACAGGCTCATATCGGCCGATAATATTGGCAAAACGATATATCGGTCGGGCTCTAGTTTATATAATAGTCACTGGCTTCCAGCAGCTGTTTGATTAGCAGCATTCTTCACAATATCTTCTTTTGTGTTCAACAGAAGAGAGAAACTCATACTGGTTTGAAACAACTTGAGAGTTAGTAAATGATGACAGAATTTTCCATTTTTCCCTTTAAGTATTATGAACTGACAATATAAAATACAGCTTTATTGATCTTGGTTAATGTTCATATCTAAATATATTATTAATATGTTAAGATTTCCAGTTAAATGAATATTACATTAATAATACCTTTTATGATTACACGTGAATGATAAACATTAAACATTTACCTAGAATAAATGATGTTAAAAATACAGTTCATAATGCATTAACTAATGTAACAAAATGAATCTTATTGTAAAGTATTACAAACTAAATCATTACTGTTCAGACACTATTGAGGCCACTTTAGGGTTTGATGAAGATTTCTAAAAAGTGCTGGTATGTGTGTGTGACTTAATGGGGGCATCTGTGTCCTGAAGGGTTTTGGCTTAGTAATGTTGTAGGGCTTTCCAACCTACGCCTTGTTTCCTTGGGTTTGTAAGAGTGTCACAGCATTGCATGATGTTCTGAATGGATGTGATTGCTGTAAAATTTGGTGCTGTGTGACAGTCCTTAAACAAACTTTTGGGAAAAACGCATTGTCTGAAAAGCAGATGACCAGTGATGTTTGCAGTGACAAAATATGTATGGAAATAAATATGTATGATGCTTTAGGAGAACATTTTCTAAAGGAAATGCACTTGAGTGGCTTGTCACAACATGTTGAAATGTGCTTTTGCTCATCTCAGTTTTCTTAGGATCTAACTGTCACTCACTTGCGTCTCAGTGAAAAAAATCTGTTAATTTTAACTAAAAATATTTGTCTAATTTGTCAGTTATGAGTTGCCTTGTAAGGTTGTTTACTGATATTCTGCACTGTAGAATTCCTCAGTTATTTCTCAGTATTTTTTAGTTATTCTGAAGATATTCTGTTTGTATCTGTTTTGTGTGTGTGTGTGTGTGTGTGTGCATTGTCTTGGAAAACAAAATAACTAATATTTTATTTACTAAATATTAGAGCCCGACCGATATGGGTTTTTTGGGGGCCGATACCGATATTATGGATTAAAAAAAGACCGATACTGATATATCGACCGATATTCTTTATGTGTAGGCTATAATTTAGTACAGTATAGTCAAAAGTTTGGACACACTTCCCACTCGTGTGTCCAAACTTTTGACTGGTACTGTATATAGAACACTTCTTCACACAGGGCCATGTAGTTTTGGATTTTGTTTTCCCTTAATAATAAAAACCTTCATTTAAAAACTGTATGTTGTGTTTACTTGTGTTATCTTTGACTAATATTTAAATTTGTTTGATGATCTGAAACATTAAAGTGTGACAAACATGCAAAAAAATAAGAAATCAGGAAGGGGGCCAACACTTTTTCACACCACTGTACATAAACACATTTTTTGCAATTATAACTCAAATGTGGTGATCAAACACTTATATAATCAGGGGTGCACATAAGTGGTCCGCATGCACGACCAAAATAAGAAATGCGCTGTGTAAATTATTTCAGAGCACACGTTTGCATACCGACATGGTTGACAGCTGTTAATGCACAATTACCATTTTAGATCGACAAACTGTACTGTATAAGATTTCTATTCAAACTGAAAGCATAAATCTAGGCTACCCGCTAACATTTTCAAAGCACAATGCAAAATTGTGACATTTCATTCACTGACGCTCTACAATCGGCAGCGTTAAACCCGGAACCGTATATACTTACTTGCCGGCAACCCGCCAAAATAAAAGCTTGCTGATTTTAAGTTTGAAAATGCAAAATTAAAATAATTCAAATTAAAAATAATAATTAAGGTTCAAATTAAAATAATAATAATAAAAATATTAGCATTTTATTTTTAAGTTTACTATAAAATAATTGTATTTGTATTTAATACTCCCTTTTTATTTTAAAATAAAATAGTATTAGCACACTTTATTATTTAGTTTATTATTTTATTAAAAAAAATAATAAAGTGCAATAATATTATCACTATTATTAATTTATTTTTTATAGTTATATTTGATGGGTCACACCATGTGCCGTGTGAGGACCAAATGGAACAATAGAACAATATATATATTACTTGAATTAAGAAATTTAACAAGGTAACTGTAGGGCAAGCAAGCTACTGCCAAACCAACAGGGGCAGGTTTATGGAGGAAGCACAGTTTTTCCAAATGTAAACATCTTAAATGAATAAATAATCATTAATAATATATTTTTCACAAACTCTGTGTTGTGTATTTTCTGGTAATCCAATGAACATGCAGAACATTTGTATTTAAATCATCTTTTTGCAGTTTAATATTCACAGACACAGTCTATATATATGTACTTTTTATGTATTCATCAAAAATAAGACAAATTCCATGAAATTCCGTGTTATACAGTAAATTCCATTTTTATGACTGGATTCCGCGATTCCATCCATGTTTTCTGGATCGTGGAAATCATAGGGCCCTACTAATGTAGCAAACGAATATGATAAGCTCATTGCCAGAGTAAAAGACGGGGACATTGTTGTTTATTTACTAAGCATTGAGTCTCTCCAACTAGGTGACAACGTAGCGTTAAATCACCATTCAACAGACTCAAGCCACCGCCGCACTGCCGTCTATTGGACTGCAGAAAGATACTAACTTTTCAATCTGCTACGTTACTGACTGTAGTGACAAACTATGCTGACACCGTGTCTACACCTCAACAGGGCGTGACAAAGCGACCGTTGAAAATCATTTAAACTTTGTGTCAGCACGTCATAAATAGAACTAGGCATCAGTTTACAGCATCCAGTGTAGACAACATCACTGATTATAATGGGTTCTATTCTACACCGGACGCGAGCGGGACAAAATACAATAGAATTCTATTCTATTGAATATAAACACCAGCATTGACTGAGTGGCCGCGATTAGCTCCGGTGGCCGTAACACAGGCTTTAATGTGCCGCAGATGCGTGCCGTGATGCGCAGATCAGCTCTAGTCTCTAAAGTCACTGAATCTGCTGTTAAAAATGAACCATCCATTCATCATATCATCATGCAGAACTAAGAATTAGAATCATTGTAATGTGACGATCAAATATAGGTGCGGGTGGGTGGCGGGCGGTTAATTTGAAGCAGCGGACTCGGGTGAAATTTGAGCTCATCCGCACATCTCTACACTACACTGACCTGGGTCGCCAGTAGCAAACAATGGAGCGCGCTCTGCTGGACAAACTA
>NW_015555736.1:620656-621735 GCF_001515605.1 Sinocyclocheilus anshuiensis | reverse complement strand
GCGCGCTCTGCTGGACAAACTAAGTAATTACACCATTTCAAGCATTTTATCTGCGTTATATGTTCTGTAAAAAAAAAAAATTCATATCGGCGGCATATTAGCCGATACCGATATATTGGCGACAGGCTCATATCAGCCGATAATATCGGCTAAACGATATATCGGTCGGGCTCTACTAAATATAAAGTATATCTGTAATAATAAATACAAATATACGTATATTCAATATAAAATATTAAATATACTTCTTGCTAAAAATTGATTTCATGATAAAATTTAAAGAAATGTAAAAGAGAACACAAAGTTTAAGATTTTGAAAAAATAAAAAGCAAACAAGCAATTGTCGCACAAAGCAAAAGAGTGAAAAACAAATACAAAATTACAAAACTTTATGCTAATTTCTCAGTTAAATGAGTTAATTGCGCAGTTTGTAATTAAATATTTTATATTAAAGGGTGACATTGCTAAAAAGAACATTATGTTGTGTATTTGGTGTAATGCAATGTGTTTATGCGGTTTAAGGTTAAAAAACACATTATTTTCCACATACTGTACATTATTGTTTCTCCTCTATACCCTGCCTTTCTGAAACGCGTCGATTTTTACAAAGCTCATCATTCTGAAAAGCGAGGTGTACGCTGATTGGCCAGCTATCCAGTGCGTTGTGATTGGCTGAATACCTCAAGCGTGTGACGGAAATGTTACGCCCCTTACCATACTGTGATGCCGTGTCCCGGCGCGATAAGACAACACCAATAAAACCCATTACAAACGAGGCATTTGTTGCATCTAGTGGGGACATAATTACTGATTATAAGGACTTATACTGTCTTTTTACGCGTTGCGCTGCGTATGGCGCCGCGTAAACATAAAACCATGTCTGCATTTGTGATCGGAGAAACGACAAACAAGCGCTACTCTACACTGCTCAAAACTCGCGTTTGAATCGTCAGTGGCAAAGTCTTTAAATATAAAAATGTACTTACTATCCAATGCGTTGTGATTGGCTGAATGCCTCAGAAGTGAGTCAGAAGCGCCAGACTGTCCTTGCAAAGTTGGAACTGCCCCACTTTATAGAA
>NW_015555736.1:615762-620542 GCF_001515605.1 Sinocyclocheilus anshuiensis | reverse complement strand
GGGTTGAACTGTTCTGGAACAGTGTTGTAAATACAACTTAACCACTGATTTCTAGTTGTGTCCTTTTGGAAGGCCAAACAAAGTAGTTTCGCTTTCACAAAGAAACACACAGCGTCACACACGGCGGGATAGAGTGAGTGGCGGCCGGCGGGCTTGAGAATGGCGTGGCCGGCGGATTCGACGAAGGAGCGGCCAGCGGGCGTGCGGCAACCATGTGACAACCCCGGGCTGGACTCCGAGCTCTAGGCATGACGAAGCAGATATCATCCTCTTTTGGAAGGCCAAACAAAGTAGTTTCGCTTTCACAACTAAACACAGAGCATCTCCACGCCATGGCGGCGGCAGAAACAACAATACTACAGCGAGAATAAAAGTTACGCCTTCTTTCTTTGCATGAACATTTGGGCGGTGTTATGCAAATCTTCCCACACAGTGACGTAGACATGTGGGGGCGTGTTTAAACGAGGCGTTTTAGGAGGACGTGGACAAGTCTTAACTTTTATAAAGAATATCTATTTGGGTTTGAGACGTTAGTCTTTGCAACTTTAGGGATCTTATCTATGCACAAACAGCTTGTAACACTCCAAAGAGAAAGGAAAATTTGAAATTGCATCATATGACCCCTTTAAGTAGAAGCATTTTCACTAGTGGTTCTTAATAAACAGGTCGTTGTACATTGTGTCTGGTAAATAGGCTGTAGCTCTGTCGGAAGTGACTGAAGTTCATGAAATGCCACTTTGTGTGTATCTTTGTCAACCTGCTTGAGTAATTGTCACAAATGTAACTTAGACTCTCCATATATTGCTTAGTTATAAAGCATGTTAAAGTAAAGAATATTAGGATGAATTAAATGACCAAATAGAGTATTGTGTGATTTTTGGGCAGGCAGTACCCGAACAGGTTTTCATATGTTTGGGAAGGGGTGTGTAAATGTGTGTGTGTTTCTCACGTTTCTCCAGGAGGAAATGGCCTTTTCTGCACATGTTATCATACAATGAGCCAGGGAGCAGACAACATCCTGCCTCTGTCTTACAGAGCAAACCTGTGTGTTATACTGGTATACAGTTAGAAAGATACACAAATTAAATCAGGGGCATCTGACCAAGGTCAGAGAGAAAATCAACACCATCATCAATCGATGTGGTTCATTATCACACCCTGGTCTTTTGTTTTAAACCAATATTCTAGACTAAACTCCATAAGTTATATCAAAATATGTAAAACAGTATTTTAATGTAATACATTGCTCTTTTTAACTGGGCCAGTTAACAACTGTTCAAATGTTTTGGTAAGATTCTGTAAGATTTTTAGGCTGCATTTATTTGATTAAAAATACATTTCAAACAATAATACTGTGAAATACTATTAGAATTTAAAATAACTGTTTCTATTTTATGTTAAAATATATTTTATGTGATGACAAAGCTGAATTGTCAGCAGCCATTGCTCCAGTCTTCAGTGTCACATGATCCTTCAGAAATTTTTATTATTATTGAAAAAGATTATTAATAAATATATATAAATGTTGAAAACAGTTGTGCCTAATATTTTTGTGGAAATGTAATACATTATTTTCAGGATTCTAAGATTAATAGAAAGTTCAAAAGAACAGCATTTATTTAAAACAGATTTTTGTAACATTATTAATATCTTAACTGCCACTTTTAATCAATTTAATACATCTTTGCTAAGCTTTTGAACATAGGGTCCCTGCAGGTCCTTAAAGTCTTAAAAAGTCTTAAATTTAGTTTTATCAAATTTAAGGCCATAGAAAGTCTTAAATTGTATAAGAAAAGTCCTAATATCATAATATTAAAGTCATAATAATCATTTCAAGATGTATTAAATTGGGGGACAAAAAACAGGAACCATGACATGGCGTAATGTGATTGAATATTAAACTTTAAAAGGTTATGATTTAATTAAATTAATGTGAGGGCTGCATGTTTGAAACTGCATACATGATGCTGCTGTGCGTGCTACAGGCTCATGGTTTTAGAGCAGTTCACAGATTAACACCAAGCAAACGCATTGCCTTTCAGATAAATTTCCCATTCTAATAAGCACAGCTTATTATGTTTAGATCATATGTATCATTGCTCTTAAAAAGTGAAGTGAAGTGAAAGTGACATGTGGCCAAGTATGGTGACCCATACTCGGAATTAGTGCTCTGCATTTATCCCATCCAAAGTGCACACACACAGCAGTGAACACACACACACCGTGAACACACACCCGGAGAAGTGGGCAGCCATTTTTGCTGTGGCGCCCGGGGAGCAGTTGGGGGTTCGGTGCCTTGCTCAAGGGCACCTCAGTCGTGGTATTGAAGGTGGGAGAGAGCGCTGTACATTCACTCCCCCCACCTACAATCCCTGCCAGTACGAGACTCGAACCCGCAACCTTTGGGTTACGAGTTTGACTCTCTAACCATTGGGCCACAACTTCCAAATCAAAATTTGATTTTAAAAACCCTGCAGATTCCCTGGTACAGGTATGTAAGCAAATATATCTCTTATAAGATCCAAATTGTATTTGCCTGGTGAATGGTGACCTGTTCTGATCAGTGATCCAGTTTAATATAAGGTAGTATGTACAGACACCAGCTGTTTGTGTCCTTGAAACTGTGATATTACCCAGATTCATCTGCCCTACATACACTCTGAGACACTCAATTTATCAGAGCTCCACCCAGACACCAAAAAGAGGGTCAAAGTGTATGTGTGTACTATTGATGGTGATCTGCTTGTAGTATATATTTCATCAATAGATCATTCTCTGGATCTTTGAGTTAATCTTTGAATATGTTTATGGCCTTGCTATACATTTGCTTATATACAGTAATTGCTGGAAGATATATACATGCATGTGTGTATGTATGTATGTTTGGTGGGGACAGATGGACTGAGCTTGCTAATCAGGTCACAAGTCTTGTGGTAGAATAAATCAGACCATTCTGCTCAAGGTGTAGAGTGCAGTGATGCATTGATCATGAAAATTAAGTGTGAGTTATGGAAGTTTAATTTTTTAATTAAAAGATTCAAATTTTTAAATTCCAGAAATGTGACTGAAACAAATCAAACAGAAATGTATTTCAGATTTTCTCCATTCATTTAGACAGGACTTGGTCTTGTATGAGCTGCCCGGAGGCATCTCAAATATGGCCGCTGAGTGAACAGACTTTCCTTGAAAGGGACTTTGATATCAATTAGCCTGTCAGATGTACAGCATTTGACTAAATTTGTTGTAAAAAAAAAAAAAATTAAATCAGACAAATTGTCGTTTTGTTAGCCTTTCTGTAATCACCATGATTCCCTAATAAACCTAATACATAGGGCTCTTAAATATTTGTTGAAATTGTCAATATTTTATTAGATTAAACTATTTTATTTATTATTTAATTACATTTTATTTAGTATTTAATGAATTCAAATTCACAGAGATTTTCTCTCCAAATCCGTGATCAAAATGTATGAATGAAAGCAGTGCTGTCTGGATTGCCTGCTTGTTCAAAGCTAAAATTTTAGCATTGATGTTTTTTTCTTTCCTCACATAGCCTATTCTTATTATACATCAGACATCACTAAAGAGCTATAAAGTTAGAAAAACGAGATTTGGTACTAGACATAAACACACACTCCACTCATGCAGTGTGAATCGGGGTGCCGCTGTCTGTCAGAGAGGAACAGTTTGCTTATTCAACAGAACTCAGAGATCACTTACACACTCTACGTCACATAGAGAGTGGGCACACAGAGGAATGCTGAGTTGCAGAAATGCACAAGCACAAATGCAGCACATATGTGCATTTACCTGTTGTGCA
Organism: Sinocyclocheilus anshuiensis; assembly: GCF_001515605.1. Lineage (NCBI taxonomy): Eukaryota > Metazoa > Chordata > Actinopteri > Cypriniformes > Cyprinidae > Sinocyclocheilus > Sinocyclocheilus anshuiensis. The sequence goes on along the minus strand of NW_015555736.1, from coordinate 616,722 downwards.
CACTTGGTATAAATCTAAGTCGGAACCATCTGTTTGATTATATACTATAAATAAATGCACACACACACACACACACACACACACACACGCTCAGCTGATTATTCCAGCTGTAAGCCGCAGGATGAGGCCACACCCAGAGCAACATAATGACAGACTGTGTTTCTATGCAGACAGGACAAGAGTGTTTGAGTGAAAGAATGAGCAATTAGAGCTCAAAGAAAGGAATGTGAGGTGTAAGTAGCTTAATGAAAACTTCACTCACCCAGTCAGAAGTTTGTCTGTGTCTGCTTCTCAGATTCTGCTGTCATTTGGGGATGTTGAATTTGCTTTGTTTTTTATGCCTATATTGCAGTATATCTACTAGTTTAAAATCTTATCCATTGCAGAATTCTGTAGTGTAGAATGCAACTATGAATATGTATGTATGTATATCATTGTAAAATTTTTTTAATTTTTACAGAAAAATACTGTAAAAAATGTTACAGTGAAAATCTGGTAATTTGTTAACCTTAAATTACCATACAGTATATGGTGAAAAAATGGTTTCTATAGTAAAAAAGGGTGTTTTGTGTTGCATTTTCTGTTGCTTAAAGGAGACATATTATGCCCCTTTTTACAATATGTAATATAAGTCTCTGGTGTCCCCAGAATGTGTCTGTGAAGTTTCAGCTCAAAATACTCCACAGATCATTTATTATATCATTTTGAAAATGCCTATTTTGAGTGGAAGCAGAAACACACTGTTTTTCAGGCCGGTCTCTTTAAATGCAAATAGCTGCTGCTCCCCGCCCCTTTTTCCAGAATAGAGCTGCACCATTACAGCTCGGACCTGCTAAAAACATCTGTTTTGGTTCTGATTATCATGTTTATCGCGCTGAAATCATGCGTTTTAAACCATATGAGTTTAAACTTCTGATATACGGTTTTCTGAGTGCACACATCCGAAGCACACGGACAGAA
>NW_015555736.1:603151-615689 GCF_001515605.1 Sinocyclocheilus anshuiensis | reverse complement strand
ATAATAATTTATGCATTTAGCAGACACTTTTATCCAAAGCAACTTGCAGTGCATTCAGGCTATAATTTTCTTTTTTACCAGGATGTGTGTTCCCTGGGATTGAACCCACAACCTTTTGCACTGTTAACGCAATACTCTACCACTGAGCCACAGGAACACCAATTATAGATTATAGCACTTCAGATTTTCATGATATGTCACCTTTAAATAATGTTTATTGCATTCTTTTAGTGATTTTGGTAAAGTATATTTGTAAATTAGCATTATATCATTAATGAGATATGACTATAAAAGTTGTAAAACATACACCCACCAGTATGACATCCTGCATTACCTGAAACATTGTCGCTATATTTTTGTGGTAAATTTCTGGCAACCATATATATATATATATATATATATATAATGTTGAAATGTATATATTGAAATTTATAGGTAACGTAGATAAGGTTGTTGAAGTCGTGATAGTCTTGAGTGTATCAGTTAGAATCAGGTTGAAAATTATTAACAAAATCAGTAATGTAAAATCAGGCTAATAGATATAATAGACTTTGCTTTGGTCATGTGTTTAAATCAGCACAATTCACAACAACGATTTTTGACGATAATTAAACATTTTAACTGGACGATCCTTTTTGTTGAACCTTGAAAGGTTGAGTTTATATTTTAAATAAATCCTATACTAACACTTACTGGTTATCATAGTTCATTACAGACCTACATTTCCCAGAATCCTCTTACATCACAGCGCTCGCTTGACAGCCCGTGTGTTGACGGAGCTCACATTCAGCCTCATTCTCTTCTATCCTTCCCTCCTGTTCTCTATCTCATGTGTGTCTACTAACATTTTATCTTTAAACCTCCAGTATGTACACACACACACACACACACACACACACTTACAGAAAGAGGTGTTTTCATAGGACTGTGTGTGTGCTTTTCGTCAGGGGGTTAGTCTGATAATCCATGCCATCTGTGCCATCTCGATGCCCATTGTGTGCTCTGAACAGAACAAACTGCCTCAACACAGACCGCTGTTGCAGCTCAGCAAGACGGAGAGACCATTCAGACAGAGACAGATCGCAGACGAGAGACAGTTAGAGTGACGTCTGTATGACTAAAATCATCAGGCATCTGTGAATAGGTTCTGACTTTTGTTCTACTCTGTTGTACTCCTGCAGCACATCATGTGGGCATGTTTTCTTGTGTTTCCGGGTCTGTTTTATCTGCAGTCTCTCTCTTTCTTGGCTGTACCTGACTGTCCATATCGGTTGGACACTCTTGCCTGCAGTATGTGTGTTTAATGTAATGTTGTTCAGTAGAGCTTTTACAGTACAAACCTCATTTTGTTGTTTTGTTGGTCTTATAGGCTTATCTGCACAAGCTGTAGATTTGACCTACAGGCCTAGAGTCATTAAATGATTATTCATCCCTCTGTGTTTTGATCTTTCCCCATAAAGCTGAGACTGGGGTGAGCTAACGGGGCTTCATGATGGCACACATAGCTTAAAGGGGTCATATGATGCGATTTCAATTTTTCCTTTCAATACACAAAATAATGTTATTTTTAGCAGCATCATATGACCCCTTTAACGAATGTTACAGTATCCACTGTAGTTGTCTGCTAGTAAAAACTTTTTATCAGTCATTATCCGTGTACGAACCAGCGCAAACCGATAATGTTACCTCGTTGCGTGAACGAGCACCGATTTGCCTCCGATTTCGGGCATTTGTCGGCGATTTCGCAAAACCTGTCGGCAAGTGAAAAATCGGGCTAATATCGTGCAGTGTGAACTCGGCATTAGTGGATCAGGAGGCGCTGGCTCATGGCTGGCTAGTGTGTGATTGAGTGGAGGCGGGGCTAATTTGCGTATTCATAGATCCGCGTATAGTAAATGAGGCTAGGGTGTAGAGTTGCATTCAAGCTATTTTAAGGCATGAGAAAATTATTTTCACAAGAAAAAACATTTAAATATGTCATTTTGATGATCAAAGATGAATTTTAAAGGATAACATTTTTGACTACAGGGGGACTCTAAAGTACATTTTAAATCAATGGTTTAATATTTTTTTTGTTGTGCTTTAAATAAGTTAACTTATTCTCTGTACTTGTAGTATGTTGATATTACATTTAGATTATATTTTATATTATAAATGTATTATATGTAATATATGTAAATTACAATGTATATTTAAATACATGATTTTTATTGTAGTTTACCATAACTGTTTGTCAGTACATTCGGTGGTACACTTTAAACATAAAATTATGTTATGTTTAAAAGTATGCTAAAGTGCACTTCTTTTTACAAGGGATAATATTGTAACATAACATAATTTTGTGCAATAATAATTTTCAGCTTATCACTATCCACAGAATTTCGTCATCAGTGCATCCCTGGTATGGATGAAATTTAGAACATCTCCAGTTTTTATTTTTACTTTTACTTAGTGAGTTATGGTTTGTGTATCATGTTTTTGAACCTTTGAACTGCTCATTAGGGTTAATATTTTGTAGGACTATTTATCTAGGTCCTGTCTCAGGAAATTGGGTGTGGTTTGACTATGTATACTGTAGTGTATTATGGGTGCCTCATTCTTGACAGGCTTGTTTAATGCATGAAAACTATGTGTGTGTCTTTTGGACTGTCTTTTGCTATCAGCACTCATGCAGTCTCTCATAGGGCTGTGTGCATGGTTTCCATGGAAACACTAATGCATAGTGACAAGGTGGTATAGGTCAGTGGTACAGTTGTCATTTGTAACTTGTATCATACATAATGTATACAGGGAGAGAATAGTAAGTTTAGTCACATACTCTCACAATAAAGTAAACTGCTGCACAGTTTCATTAATATTACCATGAATTTGATATAAAAACATGGCCTGAAACATCAGCAAAACACAGATCACTTTGATGAAACGGTCTGGTGGTTAAACCCTCACACACATTTGTTAAATGTCATCACCTTTAGGCACATGAAATGCTAACTGCGCTCAGGCACAACCAATTATGGCTTTTGAAATGAGGTGTGTGTGTGTGTGCAGGAAGGGAACTTAACCTTGGGATCCCCTCCTTCACACACACAGATGTTTTTGCTAATGTTCGCTTCATTGATATCTGTAGTTGTGAAAGCACCTCCCTGTGTTTAGTTAGGGTACTACAACAACAAATGTAGCATTGAGTGTAATGTACAGTCATGCTAGCTGTGTAATAAATGCTCTAACAAATTCTTTAAAGCATTAGCTTTAACAGAACTCTTTCTTTCTCAGATCTGTCTAAGAATCGCTTGATTGACATCCCGTCAGAGGTGTGTCATCTGGTCTCTCTGGAAACGCTGAACCTTTATCACAACTGCATCAAAAGCATTCCTGATACCATCATCAGCCTTCAGTCCCTGACCTGCTTAAACATCAGGTGAGTATCGCACTAACACATACACACACATTCACAGAGAGATGAATTACATTGTGTTGTGTCTCTAGGCTCATAATGCATTAACATAATACTGTGGGAAACCGTCAGAATGTGTTAGTATGCTTAGAATAGCATTCTACTACTAGCATACAACTAATATTTCTGCAGTGAGCAGTATGTATACTGTCAATTTTCTGTATGTATTACCCAAGTGATGCTTTACATTTGCCATATTATACAGTTTACAACCAGATCACACTGTATGCTACAATGCAGTATGATAAATCTGGCCTTCTGTTTCCAATTTGATAAATGAACTGTGATTAAACCTCTGCAATGTTTACAATCTCCCTAAAGACTCAATATTTTAGTATACTGACAAAAATGAAGATTTTTCATAAATTGGATTAAAAATGCAGAATAACCATAATTATTCCCAAGGTGAAAAATAAAACACCACTCAATTAAGCGTCAAACATATATTAAAATAAAATAAATATATAGTTTAGTCATGAAACTCTATATGGTGATGGCTGATGGTTGCTAACGTAACTGATGATATTCAGAGAGTTAAACGACTTGGCACAAGCTGATTGGTTCATGCTGCATATGCAGCCAATGAGCCTACTGCCTTGCATTTATATGGCTGGCTAGCATTCACTAGAGATTCCTGCAGCGCACTTTCAGAGGTTCTCTGAAACCCTCCACCTTCCCCAGCTCCACCTGTATAGATCTGCTACGGGTTATTTTATATGCTATTTGTGCAGCAGCAGCATGTCTTAAATACTCACGGCACCATATCGCCATATGCATTGGCAGTAGCAAGTTCCTGTACTTGCTTGCAGCAGCAGCAATAATCTACAAATACAGCAATGACCAACAGCAGCAGCAATTCCGCCAAGACCAAATACATTAACATTGTCATATCCATCACCATGCTAAAATCTTCAGAGAGTTGTCATGATTAAAATTTATTAAACATATAGGTTGTGTCAAGAATTTCACATATTACTGTTTGAAATGCAATTAATTAGTGCATATTGTGTATTGTTTCACATACTGTATTTGAAAACAGGATAGACAATAGGAATATATATTGCATGTTATGTGTTATACTACAGTTACAAAATGTAGTCAATGTTTTTAAGATATTAATAAAGATGCATTAAATAAGCAAAAGTGATACATTACATGTATAATCCAACAAAATATATGTATTCCAAATAAATGCCATTCTCTTGACCTGTCTATTCATCAAATAATCCTGTAAAATATCAAGCAGCACAGCTGTTTTAAACATTGATAATAAGAAATGTTTTCTTGAGCAGCAAGTCAGCATATTAGAATGATTTTCGAAGGATCATGTGACTTTGAAGACTGGAGTAATGGCTGCTGAAAATGATGCTTTGCCATCACAGGAATAATTATATTTTTAAAAATATTAAAATAGGAAAGTTATTTTAAAGTGTAATAATATTCAGAATATTACTGGTTTTATTGTATTTTTAATCAAATAAATGCAGCTTTGATGAGCATGAGATACTTTCAGAAACATTTAAAAATGTTTACTGTCCCTAATCTTTTGAACGGTACTGGAATTATTATGCTAGTATTCTTTTCCAAACAACATATAGGATTGCATGTTTGTGCATCAGCAGACCTAACCTAATGTGTTATTAAAATATTTTATTTGCATATGTTTTGAATGAGACTATGTGAAAGAGACTGCTTATTTTTTTTTAAATCAACTAGTTAGTGGGTGGTTTGAATGAGTTGATTAGTCGATCTCAAAGGAGCCCCATATAACTAGGGTTCACCAGACCCGATAAGGTTGCTTCTAAAGATGTGTGGTTTAATATTTATGGTAATTAAAATAACTGAATGGTATTGTTACATAATTAGCTTTTAGATGCATATACAGTCCCAAGAGGAAAATCAAAGTGCACAACATATAACATACAAAATGAACGTGAACTAAATAAACATGTTTTTTTTTCCCCTCTGGTTGTCCTTACTGCTTCTGTTAAATGTAAATGCATCCACACACACACACACACAGACTCTCCCTCTGTTTGGGTTTTCTCTCTCAAGCCAAATGTCTCCTGCAGAAGGCCTGATATTCACACTGAGTTAATTAGCGATGGAATTTGTTTTGTAAGAAGTTAATGAAGCACTAAGCTCTTAACGGTTGAGAAGAGTGAACATAAACTGGAGATGGAAAATCAAGCAGAAAAACCAAGTGAGATCATGAAAAATAGATGAAAGATCATTAGAATATGAAATTGCCAAAAGAAAGCGAAAAGAGACTGAATTGCACACAGATTTATATGTTTTTCCTCTAGTTCAGCAAACACACACACAGACAGCTGAACAATTGTATTTGTCTGTCATCCTGTAGTCATAACAGGCAAAGTTTGTCTAGCTATTGCTTCTCATGAACTCATGAACACCTCCCTGAAGTCAGTCTTTTTCCTGTTTAATGTCATATAGACAGAAATGATGAAGTGTTACAGAAAGGCTAAGGCACACACATGACCAAGGAAAACAGATTATTTATTATTTATCTTTGAATATCAGTCCTTTATCAGTCTTCAGTGCCACAATTGAACTGTTGTGTAATGATTTAATTTTATTAATTTTATATACATTTTGGGGGAGAATGTATATGTGTGTATACTCTGTTTATATTTTTATATTTTACTGTTACATATTTTAATAATATAACAATAATTTGGAAATTGTAATTATTTAGATAAGGTGTAAACTTCAACACCCAAACAAAAAGAAACAACAGCACATTGAATTTAAAAGTACAGAAATAAAATAGAAACAAAATAATGTAAGAAATGCCCTCATAAAGGTAATCATCATAAAAAAAAGAAAGAAAGAAGAGACTAAATAAAATGAAAAATGACAAAAATATGACTAAGTAATGTATGTAATACAGGCTTCCAGATTTTTACAAATAAATCAAATTTGTCGTTATTGATATCTTATCAGATATCATATATCATTTCATATGATAATTAATGATATCATTATTGATAAGTTCTCTGTATGTACAGTATAATGTTCACCAACTCGTTTAACTAAATTCTTTGAATTGATGTCTCTATTTTTCTAATAAATGCTGTGATTGACCAATCAGAATGAAGTTTTCTAGATACATGCTTCTGCTTGAGGAGTAGCATTAAGAACGATGCTGTAACATGTTTTGTTTAAACGTTGCGGTGCTGTAGCCGGAACCAGCTGTCAGTGCTGCCAGCGTGTGTGTGTGGTCTTCCTCTGCGAGTGCTCAACGCCAGCAATAACAAACTCAACGCACTTCCAGAAAGCATTGGCCAGCTCACCAATCTCATGGAGCTGGTAAGTGTGAGCATGTGTGCTGTACCTCTGATGTCTGCATATGAATGAGATGTTTGTGATACTTGCTCTGTGTTTTATGAATATATTACCATGTTGACTCACCCTTTCTCAGCTTTTCTCTCTTTCCAGTTTTTCTCTGGTAGTTCTTCTCCCTGTCTTTTTTCTCCTGCTCCTTTTTGTAACTATAAATGAGAACATACACAGACCAGGTTTTGTAGGTTTATGCCATGTGAGATGTCATATAATATAGTACAATAAGCACTTAGTTAGAGTGAGTGTAATGAAAGGTTTGTGCAGAAGCTTGTGTTTGAGAAGAAGGTAAACATGTAACTCTAAACTCCTCCTCTATCTTTCTCCCATCAGGATGTAAGCTGTAATGAAATCACAGCTCTTCCACGCCACACTGGCCAACTCAAAGCTCTGAGGGAACTCAACGTGCACCGAAACCTTCTCTGTGTCCTTCCAGAGGGTGAGTCTGCAATCAGTGTGTGTGTGTGTGTGTGTGTGTGTGTGTTTGTATCCCTCACACACTGCTACACCCTTCTTATCTCTGCTGAAATGATTTCAGCTTCTCTGACAAGTTCACCTCGATAACTACTCATCACATTACCAATAAAAACTTCCTCCGGTAGCTCCACAGCTACAGGAAATCTAGCCCTTGTTTGACCTCTGCTCCACCAACCTCCTTATTCAGGCCTTCTCTGCGTCATGAATTAAAGTTAGAATAGTTCACCCAAAATTAAAAGTCTGTCATCATTTACTCTCCCTCATGTCATTTTAAACCCATAAGATTTTCATTCATCTTCAAAACGCTTCTGTCAGGAACTTCTACAAGAAACAATGATGTCACTTCATATGGATTCATTTTACCGTTGTACTTTTTAATGCATGATAGTTTTAGTGGAAACAAATAAACCTCATGTTTCAATAAAAATATCTTCATTTGTGTTTGGAAGATGAAAAGAATTGTACATGTTTGGAATGACATGAGGTTGAGTAATTGATGACTTTTTTTTGTTTAAACTATCTAATCCTTTTGCTATAAGTACTATTGAACTCTATTGCTCAGTCTGTCCATTACATCTTTCCTTCATCCGTGTCATTCAGTGAGCAATAATTTTGGAACAACATCCACTACATATTGTAACAAAGCCAAATAAAACCCTCAGCCTCATGTTGTACTTATATAAACTTATAAACTAACATTAACACAACACTCTGGTAAGTTGTTCTGAGTAAAAGCAAACTGCCAAGAACATAAAGTGTGGGTGTGTTCCTTTAAATAACAGTGAGAAAACGTTTAGTGTTCTTAGTGCTCAAATGATTTTGTGAGCCAAGCATTGTCTGAAACATGTAACTGGAGTTATATCAACAGCTTACCTTGGCAAAAAAAAGTCTGTAGCTGAGATTTTGCAGCTGAACTAATTATTCAGCTAAATTATGCTGGTTAATGCTGGTTATGCAGGATAAGAAAAATAGGATTTGTAATGGTCTCTCCAAGCACACTGTGCCAAAATGACCTCATGGAGCGGAAGCATTAATATAGATTGCCTGAGAGATCTGCTGATCATTTAGATTTTTAACTTTGATTCATTGCTGTCTTTTAGTTACCAGGACCAGTAAATAACATTTATAAATGACTGTCGAAATCCAACAAGCACCCTTTTTGAAATAAGAAATCTATTTTTATGTAGCTGATATGTTTTTTTTCTTGATTTAAGACTTATGTAAATATTTTAGTATTGACCTTCCAAATGCTGAATGTCTCCTCTTTGCTTTTCAAGAGCTGTTGTGTGCATGATTTACTGTTTCCCTGTTGTTGTTGTTTTATATTTTGGCAGCCCTCTCTGCCCCCTTGTTGTGAAATGTATTCACTTAATTCTCTAATGCTTAATAATTCTCTGTATGTGTGTTTTAGATTTGGCAGATTTACCCCTGGTCAAGTTTGATTTATCCTGTAATAAGGTTTCTACTATTCCTGTCTGTTATCGAAAAATGACCCAGCTCCAATCACTACAGCTGGAGAACAATCCACTTCAGAGTCCTCCTGCACAGGTAACACACACACACACATACACAATGTATTCTTCAGTTCTCTCACAACTGCTTCTGACATTATTTTCGCTGCTTTCAGATATGCATGAAGGGCAAGATTCATATATTTAAATACCTCGCCATGGAGGCATGTCGTAGTGACAAGATGGGCGATGCCCTGTACCTTCCTGTCACAGACCGCCTCAGCTTGACACGGCCCACGAATGGGAGGTCAGTCCTCATGATTATAAAGTAGTATCAAGTAGACTGAATTAAATTGTGTTTGAATTAATTAAATTGTGATATGGTGATTTTAAATCAAAAAGGTGTGTGTATATGTATATATAAATATGTATATATATAATAGTTTATAGTTATTATAAATTCAAAAGTTAAAGTGCACTGTTTTCCTCAAAGCAAGAAGTGGACTAAAAAGAGATTTGAATCCAAAGTCAAAACCAATGTCCTTTTATTCTTTTAGTCTTGATATTTAAGCAGCAGCCATATGCTATATTAAATCTTTATATAATATGAATATTTGTCAAAATAATCGATATATAATCATTTTAAATCAAGTCCTGCACCTCTAAATGGGTGTATAAAAAGATCTGAATGTAGATTACAGTGTGGAATCTCAAAAAAATCCAGGTCGTGTGTGTATGTGTGTTGCCTGTCATTATCATCCTTATCTCAGGAGAATCCTTTTAATAGACTGCAGGGGGTCACTCTTCTGAGGGAGAGAGAGAGAGAGACTGGAAGATTTCTTTCTCTCTCTCATATGAGAGACATGGGCTGCTTCTCTCTCTCTTTTCTGTCCTATGCGACCCTTGTTAACTTCTAATCACTCTCTTCCTTCTGTCTCAGCACTGAGGACATTGATCAGCACAAAAAACTTGACAGTGACTCTGGGGTGGGCAGTGACAACGGAGACAAACGCCTTTCTGCTACAGAGGTCAGTGTGTGTGTGTGTGTGTGTGTGTGTGTGTATGTGCCAAACAGAAGAGCCTGACCATCTGATCTATGTGCTTTGGATATTTGCATGTCTAATTTCATGTATCTGCTATATAGTGTTTTCATCAGTTAAAGTGATAGGATTATTAATAAAAACACATGTTAGTTTGCTTACGGCTGGGCTGCAATAAAACTGTAGCAGGATTGGGATCATATGCTTTAGGGACAAAGGTCTGATAGCTGGTGTCTGACAGTTATCATGTACTGTAGCATACAGTGTTACAGTTACGTCAGTTGTAGTTGTAATACACTGTCCTAACATTGGGACGGGACAGTATAGTTAGAGTTATGCTGGGTGGCCCCTCCCATAGTGAATTCACATTGGTCCAAAATCCCGCTCAAAATAACTGTATGTTAAACATTAACTATGCTCTGATTAGCTGTTATTGCACCGTATTGTAGAGCATTTTCAATTTCTGTGTGAACAGATAAATTACTTGACGCTGGAAATTTATTGTGACGTGCTTAGTTAAGACTCAATTATGCTGATATCAATAGTAGTAATAATGATAAAACAATTTTTGTATTAATTTTATAATAAAACAATTATAAAATATAGGTTGCTTCTCACTGTGCTTTACAGAGTAAATAGAATAATAATAATAGAACATCAATATGCATCAATATAAATTTCAAATATAAATACATATCAATACTTTTAAGCTGTAAATGATACATGATATGAAAATAAATGTCAAATTAAGACTAAAAAATAATTTTAAGGCTGAAATTAGTGATAGAGTGTACTATGCTATTTTTTCAGTGAAATATTTGGTAGACAATGTCGTCTTCTCTCTTTTTCATAAAGAATCTCAAGTAAGGAAGTTCCAGATGCCAAAATCAGATTTTATTGCTCAAGACAACAGATGAGAATGCTTGCAGAACATCCAACAATCACACTTGCAACTCTACATTTTTATACAGTATTAAACAATGATCTCATCATCATATTTTACTTTTATTTTTGGAATTTTGCCAGTATTCCCGCCACAGTTTTTTCAATACTCTGCTAACTTTTACCTAATTGTGGCATTATACGAGCTGGTTTATGTTTTTGCTGCTTTTAACTATAATTCCTTCATACAATTAGAGATACTAATTGAGACTAGTACATGTATAATCAATGCTGTTTGAAACTGATTCCATATAGAATCCTTCTAAAAATATACAATAACAATTCTAGCACAATTACTTTAATTATATAACCTCTACATTTTTAAACAGTGTATAGTGTATTTTTTAGTGTTTGTCTAGGTGGTGTTTTAGATAGTGTGTTTTTGTGTTCTAGCCATCAGATGAAGACAGTCTCAGCTTGAATGTGCCCATGACCAACATCACAGAGGAGGAGGGCTTGAGCAAAGACGACTCCAGTGAACACATCAGTGCTCTGACAGGTGCTGCTCACACACACAAACATGCCCTCACATGTGTGGACAGGATATTAAAAGCCTGTAGAGAAAAACATCCTCTTACTAGGCTGACACAACAGTAGAGCGATACAGAGAGTGTGTGAGACCCAGCTTAAGCCCAGGGGAAGGTCCTGGACAGGAAGTGTGGATACTGGCTGGGAAGTCAGTGTCAGCACATAAGGAGAATTAAGGGAGGAGGAGATGAAAGCCGAGAACATTGCAGGAAGAAAGGAAAAGTGTGTCTGTGTGTGTGTGCTGTACTTTAGAGAGTGTGTGACTGCTAAGCTGATAGGAGGGTCCTTTAGACTTTAAGCTTTCAATAAGATTTACTCGACATGTCCACTCTGGGTCTGCATGTGTGAATGAATGTGTACATGTGTGCAGTTCATTCTAGAAGAACACTACAGTAATTGTACTTCTTTAGGTTTCTGTTTGTTTTCAGTTAGAGGAATATTCCAGGGTTCAAATTAAGTTTATCTACAGCAATTATGGCATAATGTCAGTATTGTTTTGTTTTTTTTTTAAGCAAAAATTGTGTTACACTTACATTAGTAGGTAATTGAAAGCAGTTTTGATTTACATTTAGTGTCAGTGGAAAAACTCTTTAGCATAGTCCGTATAATAATTTAGTAATTTTATGTGATTGTTTGTCCGATAGGAGACAGAAGTTCATCGGAATCTCTCAAGGAGCATCTAAACTATCGAGACTCTACCCTCAGCTCACCGTTCGTCAACTATATCAAAGTGAGTGTGTTCAAGATTGATTTTTTCATGGTCTGTCAGAAGTGTGTTTGTATTGAAAGCTGGAATTTAAGCACAGTGAGGATCAGGAGGTTTTACTCCACCTAGGCTAGTTTAGATCAGTTTCATACACATTTTCCAGTCTCGCTTTCTTCTCTCTTTCATTACACTGTTATCCTTTTGCCAGTTAAATGGTGCTGTGCAGAAGCCCGATTAAGTTGTTGTTGTTTTTAAAACTAAACTTGGTGAGCACATTATCCTGCCCTGAACTCTGCCGTTAGCAGTTTCTGGTTTAAGACCAGCAGATTTTTGGGGCCAAGTCGACACCACATTTTCTGTTTAAATTGTGTGGAATAGTTCCAGATTGGCACTAGCACTGGCACCAGGGTCCCCCATTGTCCACAACAATATTCAGAAATGACTTTTCCAGTTGTTTGTAACTTAATGGATATGGATTTATAATATTATATATATATATATATATATATAAGGGGCATTTCCTCCGAGGAGGCAAGGGAGGCAGTGTCTCCTCTCCTCAAAAGTGGATGAGAAAATAATT
>NW_015555736.1:601917-602590 GCF_001515605.1 Sinocyclocheilus anshuiensis | reverse complement strand
CACCCGCAGGTAAAGTTACAGCGGAGGCTTGCCTCCCTTCGGTCCATAGACTTTCTACAGAGACCCTAAAGCGTGCCATAACTTTTCTGGAGGCTCATTGAGATGAATGGGGGAAAGTCACCTGAGAGGAGGCAATGCCTCCATTGCGCTATAATTGGATATGATCGGTTATGATTGATGTATCTGCGTGCCTGTGACAAAGTTTACAGGGCTTTTATGACGATGACCCGAAAATAAGTTGATTATTAAAAAGAACAGCTGAACATCAGTTCACAAATGAAAAAACGGAGTGTCTATTTACAAGTGCAAATAGCCCACCTTGTTGGCAGAGGCTATTTACACTAACTCCGCCCTTCAACGTGTGATTACAAAGCATTACAAAAGACTATTGACTAATAACAACTCCAGTGGCGCAGATGGTAAAGTACGTGTTGAAGTCGTTTTTGACGTGATTGACCGGGGTTCGAATCGTGGTTTGCCAAAAAAAAAATTCTACTTTTTCAAATCAGATATCACATCATTGTTATTGTTATTATTGCATACTGTTTTATAATGTACTACAATACTGAGGTGCAGATAATTGCCACTATCTGCAATAATAAATAGCAGAAAATCCTGCTAGGTGTAAATAGAATCTATAGCTATTTGCACTTAGTGGAAACATTAAGTGTAA
>NW_015555736.1:597662-601553 GCF_001515605.1 Sinocyclocheilus anshuiensis | reverse complement strand
GGCAGCTCATAACAGCAACAAGCGAGTGTATCCTTATCAAATTGATTTAATCAAAGTCAGGCCTCTGAATGGCCCACTCGCACACTGAGTTAATTGCCTTCAATAGTGTCTGAAATGGAGCATCCTCCATTTGACTCTCCTTTGCTGCCTTTGAAACGGACTCCACTGGCCTTGGATCAGCGGCCCTATTGTGCACACTCACACAGGACTGACTAAGCTCAGATATTTTCTCTTTTTTTGCGGGAGTGTGGCACAAACCAACCCCAAAGAGCTGCCAAACTGGGCTGGGAAGAGGAGGGGTGAGCAGGGTAGATGGGTACGGTAGTGGCCCCTACTTTTTCGGCCAAGAGATTGACCTTCACTTGTCATTTCAGGCGCAGCAAAATGGAGTGCTGTTGTTAGGAGCAATGGAAGCCCTCCAACTCCGCACCCGCTGCAAACTGACCGTACCGGGGTCACGCTTTCTCTTCATTAGTGCCGAATCCCACAGGAGTATTTGCAAACAGTTTCCTGTCACAAATGCAGAGGGGAAAAAAACGACCCCCTGCCTCTGCCATTTTCCTGCGCGGGTTTAGACGTGTCATTTGGTGTGACATCAGACCCAGGTCAATCCTTAGGGATAGAGGAAATGGAGTCAAATTGACTCTCTTTGTTACAGCTTTGCAAAAACACCCATGCAAACTCTTAAAAATAAAGGTTTCCAAAAGGGGGCTTTCACAGTGATGCCATAGAAGAACCATTATTGGACTTTTTCAGTAATCAGATCCTGAAAGAACCATGATTTTCTTGTGCTGAACAACATTTTAATAATCTACACTCTGAAAGACAAAAGTTCCAAAAGGGGGCTTTTGCGGTAGAAGAACCATTTTGGGTTCTTCAAAGAACCTTTCAGTGAACAGTTCCATGTTTTTTTTGTTAGTGTGAAGAACATTTCATAATCTAAATAACCTTTTTCCACTATAAAGATCCTTTTGTATAATGAAAAGGTTCCATGGAAGTTAAAGGTTCTACATGGAACCATCGATGCCAATGAAGAACCTTTATTTCAAGAATTGAACAAACCTTTTATGCAATCGAAACGTTCAATGAATGTTAAAGGTTCTACTTGGAACTATTGATGCCAATGAAGAACTTTTATTTTTAAGAATGTAACAAACCTTTTGTGCAATGGAAAGGTTTAATGGAGGTTAAAGGTTCTTCACGGAACCATTGATGAAAAGGTACCATGGATGTTGAAGGTTCTACATGGAACCATTGATGTCAATGAAGAAACTTTATTTTTAAGAATGTAAAACTTTTGTGCAATGGAAAGGTCCAATGGAGGTTAAAGGTTCTTCATGGAAGGATCTATGCCAATAAAGAACCCGAATCAACTATAGTGATTTACCGCAAGTAATTACCATGTGCACATCAATAAAATATACAAGAAATGGCCCTCCTATGGCAGCCAAGTTGATGTCTAATTATCTTAGCTGGAAAACAGACTAGCTTCTTTAACACTTTAATTTGTCATTTTTATGTCAGTATTCATAACACAGTCAAGTTGAACAAACATTCGAGTTTTTCTTTTTCGAAAAATTAAACTAATTACTAAGAGCGTTTCAAATACCATATTTACACAATGGAGGATAAACATGCAAAAATGCAGCACCCTGCCCAATTAAAGGCTTTCTCACTGCACCATATATACTCCTCGGTACGTATAGCATATAAATTGCAGGCGTCTAATTAATTTGCCTGCTTTTAAGGGTTTCAGGGGGACTGTTAATTTCTTTGATATTCCAGGCAAAGAACCAAAATGTTGGTGCAGTTTCCACGAGACTCTTAGACATGCTTGACTAGCGAGTCATTGCATCACATTCATCTGCCTGGATGAGGGAGACATTAACTGCCTTATGAATATTCATGCTGTCTGCTTAATTAAGTTAATTGTTCTGCAGAAGTGCTTGCACTTCCAAGGACAATTTTTCTCTCTCTCGGTTTCTCCCCCACATCTCTCTCTTTCAAAGCCCCCTTCCTTCCTATTCGCCTCCCTACTCTAATATCTGGGCGCTACTACCATTCGTCACCGGGTTCTGGAATGGAGATGGGTAATATATGGAACTCCCGATGATGTTGGCACAGGCTGTTGCTCTGAGCCTTGCGGGAGAGACAGATGCACGCTTGAAATATAGTGTTACTGCACGGCAGCAGCGCTACAGACACCACCCAACAACAAAAGAACAAAACAATCAATGTCAAACACCAAAAACATTGTCTTACGTGCAGTACATACGATGTGGAATGACAACACTTCGGCGAACCTCAAGTGGGCTTTACCAGATCTCTGTTAGAAATGGTAATTTTAGCATTCAGATAATGAGTTTTTAATATCACACTCACTGAGACTGTTAAGTAACCGCATTCATTATATTTCTTTTAATTGGCGGTAGACCAAGCTCTCCTTATATTACAGATTCTCACATGCCTATTGCTTGCACCGGAATTTATCCCTGCAGGACTCACTTTGCTAAAGCCACAGCTTGACGTTTATGATGGGGAGTGATATCAGCTCTGTTCCAAAACCTAGTGAGTTGCCTACGTAGGCAGTATTTTAAGATGTAATATGCATGCTTCCTGATGCGAAGGCTGTTTCAAAACGAAAAAAGAAACTGTATGTGCATCAGGCCAAATTCTGAAGCATCTTCAAGCTGAGTAGGCTAAACCACTAAGATGGGATATACTATATTATATTCTAAATATAACACTGTAAAAAATGATGTGATCAATACTTCATGGTAACATGTTTTTCTATTATTTTAACTCAACAACTTCACCTTTTTTTTATTATTATATAAGATTCAGCTCAATTTTTTAAGTCAGTTTAATATAAGTCAAAATTACTTATATAGCTATTGTGATTATACTTAAAAATTTGAGGCAGCAACTGAACTTAAGTTTTTAAGTAGGTGGGAATTTTTTACAGTGTACAGAAAAATATATACAGTAAAATGTGAATTCGATTAAAAATTATAAAAAAATCTATTTAAAAAACTTATATTTTTTCCAATCAGTGCGCTATGTCGTTGTTATTGACATTTTCACGACAATTAAGCACATTTTCCAAGAAAATTTGCATAATGACATTTTGCTTTCATTACCAAACATTTTTTTTAAAGCTAGAATTATGATTAATTAAATTCAGTACAATAAAACTACAATATCATCTACATAACATTTAAATAACTATTTGGGGAGAAAATGATCTTAATTGTATTTAAAGAAACAAAAATCCCCAAAAGTCTAAAATCCTCATGACAATACAATAAAT
This sequence comes from Sinocyclocheilus anshuiensis, assembly GCF_001515605.1. Taxonomy (NCBI): domain Eukaryota; kingdom Metazoa; phylum Chordata; class Actinopteri; order Cypriniformes; family Cyprinidae; genus Sinocyclocheilus; species Sinocyclocheilus anshuiensis. Next base: position 598,243 of record NW_015555736.1, on the reverse strand, counting down.
GTCATTATTACAGCAATGAGGGGGAAAAAGGTCTAATTTTCATTCTTACAGACACTGTAATAAAATGCACTTTTTTAAGGCAGCATGAATGAAATAAAAATGTGATTAATTTTCATGAAAACATCACGATACTCAAATAGAATTTGAATGGAATCCACTGAAGGGCCTACTGTGCCCATTATCAATTCGGAGTGTCTATTTACACTAAGTGCAAATAGCCCGCCCTGTTGGCAGAGGCTATTTACACTAACTCCGCCCATCAATGTGTGATTACAAAGCATTACAAAAGACTACCGTCTAATAACAGCTCCAGTGGCGCATATGGTAAAGCTGTGTTGAAGACGTTTTTGACGCGATTGACCGGGGTTCGAATCGCGTTTTGCCGAACTTTTTTTTTCTTCACTATCTGCAATAAGTAGTATAAATAGCAGAAAATCCTGCTAGGTGTAAATAGAATCTATAGCTATTTGCACTTAGTGGAAACATTAAGTGTAACAAGGACATGAATTATATATATATAGTATATACAGTATACAGTATATATAACTGCCTCCTCATTTTAAAACACCACTGCATGCCAC
>NW_015555736.1:590850-596952 GCF_001515605.1 Sinocyclocheilus anshuiensis | reverse complement strand
ATATATATATATATATATACTTAATTTCTGTCTAATAAAATACTCTAGCTTGGCATAACTACAAATGTGTATTTGTAAATTGTATAAAAATGCCCATGGAGTTTTATTAATATTTAAATAATTTTGACTTTTCCAGGAAGTCACATGAAATTAAGCTACCTTATATCCAGGTTCTCCAAGACTGTAGGAATCCTGGTTCTTCGGAGACAAAGCATAGTTGTTTTTAGTTGTTTTTGTTTAGTTATTTTAATTATTATTTTAAGTCATTTTAAGTCCTTTTTTGGCCTCATTGAAAACCACTGCTCTAAATGGAAAAGAGGCATGTGAAATGTTCATTAGGGGTTTTGTTTTGCGTTTTGTTTTGTTTTTTTGCTTTGAAAGATTCATGAGAAATCATCCCTCTTTTCAGAATATTGTGGAAATATCTGATTTGAAACTGGTTAGATCTGTTGTTTATTTACTTTGTTTGTACTGTTTTTCCTTTTTATTTAATGCTGTTTCCCATTATAGTTGTAATGTCCTAGTTTGAGCCCCAGCTGGAGTATTTTGAACATCTTTTTCTTCTCTTTCCTGGCTTTTTCTACCCTATTTCCCTTCATTCCTTTCTTTTCTTGTCATATTTTTCATCTGCCTTTCTTGGCAAAGCGCTTTATGTTCCAGTAACTGTTAGGTTATTTGATAACATCTCATTGCATCATTGGATTGGTGCAGACAGTGTTTATTTGTGCATTAGCAGTTCCCTTGTGAAGTAATCCACGTCTAGAGGGACACTGTGCGTATAAGGCGGTGTGTGTGTGTGTGTGTGTGTGTATTCCCATCTGCATGTGCATCACCCTTTCAAACAGGTGGTGGTGAATCTGTTTCATTAAATTCTAGCCAATTAGGCCTTTAGCCTGTTGTCACATGATAGAATTTGCAGCTGAAGTTGATGTGTGTGTTTGTGTGTTTGAAGGGTCGAGGTGCGGATTTTGATGAGCCCCTCAGGATAGAGGAAGACAACAACTGGGCTTCAGAACAAACGTACATTTATATCAAGATATTTATCATGTGTAGCTCTGTGTTTCTGTCTTTCTTCTTTGATTTCTTACGTTCTTTGAATTTGGTCACTAGTTAAATTATATATTCTTATATATTATGTTACTGGGTCCAACAGGTCAAAGGTTAACATGATCAATCAGTTAAAGGAAGCAGTGGAGATGCTACAGGATCCTAACAGGTAGGATAACAGTGTTAATGATGTGTGTCACCGCAAAATGTAAACTATATTATTGTCCAGATCTACTAAATGCAACTATAAGACATGAAGATATATTAACATACATTACATTATGGTTTTCTGTAAAGCTGCTTTGAAACAATGTGTTTTGTGAAAAGTACTCTATAAATTAAATTGATTTAACTTGTTTGTGTTTGCATATAGGGTTAACATGAACTCAACTGATCTCTCTGGTATTAAGCTCTACCCTGTGGAAATGGTTACAGTAGATGAGTCGCTCAAGTAAGTTACAACTTCAAAGCTTAAATGTTTTACAGTAAATACAAAATAGTAGTAGTAGAAATACATTCAAATGCTGCTTTACATGTTACGGTTTTCACCAACACCCCATTCTTGTTTTTGTCTTCCTGCAGTGGCCAAGAGAGTGACGAGGGTCAGGCGACACCTAAGGTAAACCGCTGGTACATGTGTCTAAGTTAACATCAGACACATGTACAAGAGGACCTTACTGGTTCCTCTAAGCATCCTGTTCATTTCCCTCTTTATAGTGCCGCTGTAGACTGCAGTGTTTCTCTAGAGTTCCTCTGAGATCAGTGGGCTATTGTTGAAGGGTAGACCAGTTTCGCAGTTTCCCAGTTTCCCAGGGGGATTGTCTTTCACACACCTTTTAGACTGTTTATGTGATGTCAGTTATGTGACGTCATATTTTACATAATGTTTATTATTTCAAAGGTGCTAGTTTTTCATTAATTCAAGAGCAGCTGCAAAAATCCATTCCCTTCACCTCAACTGCTCAAAATTAAAGACAGTAGCCTCTCTGATTACAAAGCACTGTTTGGTTTGAAGTACTTCATCTACAAAAGTTTGGGGTTGATAAGATGTTTTAATGTTTTTAAAAGAAGCATTAAAAATCACCAAGGCTGCATTTAGTTGATAAAAATGACAGTGAAACCATTTAAAATCACTGTTTTTATTTTAATAGATTTTAAAATAGATTTTGTTTTGTGATGGCAAAGCAGAATTTTAATTTTACAAAATTTTACCTTAGTCTTCAGTGATTCTTCAGAAATCACTCTAATGTGTTAGTTTGGTGCTCAAAAATATTTCTTATTATTATCAGTGCTGCTTAATATTTTTGTAAAAATCATGATTCAAGAAAATTAAAGAATCATGAAAAATCTGTTTTTTTCAGGATTCTTTGATGAGTAGAAAGTTCAAAAGAACAGCATGTATTTATTAGAAATGTCTTTACTGTCTTTTTTGATCAGTTAAATGCATCCCTGCTGAATAAAAGTATAAATTTCTTTAAAAAATATCCTACTGACCCCAAACTTTTGAATGGTGATGTATGTTGTGCCTTCATTGTGCAGTGGTCTGTTGTGGTAGTTTTTGTGTTGTCGTTTGTGTATGTACTGTAGATGTCTTTGCTGTGTTGTGATGTAATTATTTGGATTATAAGAAAATATTTCTTATTATTAAAACTGTTGTTAAAACTGTAATTAACCATAATTAGCCATGCTGTGCAGTAGTTCTGGTTAGCCGTGTAGCTTGTGTGTTATAAGTACATCCAGTTAAACTCCTGGGCTGTTTTTACCAGCGTGATGTGTGCTGTGGTTAGTGTCATAGTTTGATGGTCTTAAGAGCCGTGATTATCATTGAAGGCGGCTCCTGGAGAATGCTGGGAGTTCCAGAGGAAGAGACAGTACATTCTAGAACGGGCCCGGCTCGAGGCCCAGCTCGCATGTCAACAGTATGCCCTGCACATGGCACAACAGGTAATCTGACAAACTAGTCCTGCCATTCAGCCTATAGATGCATCCTGTTTGACTGGTGAACACTTGGGCAACGTGTGCAAGTCAAGTGGGGACATTGTTATAAAAAATGCAGTTGGTCTCTCAGAAATGATTCATCATTTGGCGCAAATGTGTTTGTCATTTGTATGCACATGCAGTGCACTTTGTACCGAATTGCCCAAACAAATGGTTTAGATGTAGGTGCCACATACTTGCTTTTTGTTTGTGCTGTGGTGACCTCATTCTCGTTGTAGTTGTGCTATTGTAAACGTGCAGCTCATTCCTAGCAGACCCACGCGGAATCTGTATGCAGAACTCCAAAGAAAACAACGCCGATTTCCACAGAATTGGAGCCACTGCCTTTTACAAGTTCTACATGGCCTCTGCATTTTTGTTCATTAAAATCAATGTTTTTGATTCTCTTGATTTTATTCATTTGGAAGTGACTGAATTATAAAAAGAGGGTCTTCCATACCAGAATGTAAGATAGAAGATTGCTTAAAAAAAAAAAGAAAGTGCTAAAATAATTTTTTTTGGCTATTGGTTAGCATTGTAGTTTATAGTTGAAGAGAGAGTTTGCCAAAAATATAATTGTCTCGCCGCTCATAGCATTCCCTCATGGCTTTCTTTCTTCTGTGGGATATAAAAGTAAACCGTTTGAGAAATGTATTTGGCTAGCAACATTTTACAAAATATCTTCTTTTATGTTCTGCAGAAGAAAGCAAGTCATACATGTTTGGAATAACATGAGGGTGAATGAATGATGACAGAATGTAAACGATCCTATTAACGTTGTTTTAAGGGCAAAGCAAGTTATTACATTTTGATTAAAGATTACAAAGGGAAAAATATTATTCATTTGGAATAATGTGCACTGGTGAATCGTTCGCAATAACACTAGAATTTAATTGTTGTGCTGTCATCTACCACAAAGAGTACTCTGTTTTGCATTTTACCAATTCATTCTGCATAATTCCACAGATTTTCAACTGGTTTGTAGATTGCATCTGGGCCTTTATCCACTCAGTATAGTGTTTGAATTGTGAAAAGTGTGTGTGGTGCTGGATGCATTTGTGTTTGTTTATTAAAATTGCAGTCCATGATGTAACCTCCATGACTTCATAAATCACCATTTTAGATTGAATAAAAATTATATATTTAAAGTTAATGTACTCACATGGGGATTGAGAATCATGTAATTGTCTTTCTAATCTAATGAAAGGGGAAAAACAAACAAACAGAGACTCGAGAAAGAAAGACAAAGTCATATGGAAGCAGAGAACAGTGATGCATTGTTTGACTATGTCTAAAGAGCTGGTCTGTTAATGTCTTACATCATCTCAAGAATCCCACAGACTGTTTTTTCTCACTCTTAGGGTGATGTGATTGGCCAGGAAGGATCTGGAGATTGTTGTGAGAACCAAGTTACCAAGGTAAATATTTTTGCTGACTCACAGTTTAATGTTACTGTGGCTTTACACCACTGTAACGTTATGCAATGAAATTTTACTTTTTAAAAATGGTTCAGTGCACTTATGCTGAATGTGTTTGTCATGTACCAGAGTGAAGACAAAAACCCAGTTTCCAGCCCCACACTGAGCTCCCCTCCCTTTGGTCTGAAGCCCAGATCAGGTGAGAACTGTGTTGTTTTACTAACACACATGGTGCCAATGTGCTGGTTGGCATTTTGATGGTGAGGTTGGCATGGGTGGCGTTGCACTTTAGAGGATGGTGCACATTTTGGGCTCTCTCATTATCATCACATTTCAGTAGTAAGAGGGCGGAGGTGTTTGTGTGTAAAGATCCTTTTGCCTGTGGCCAACACCTGTTATCATGTCAAGCTCATAAAAACCATACAATATTACAGTCAGGCTTTTTATACATTCATATTGCTGTTTAACATTACTCTCTTGGCTTCAGTGCCTAAACTGCATCTGGATAGGTTTAGAAAAAGCACATGGTAATTGAATATGTCCTGTGTTTTCTTTTTATTTACACAGAGATTTTATATTTTCACAAAAACCATTCATTATTAATGTATACAGTTAAATAAACACACAAAACAGCTTGCTTCATCTGGATGCTGTTTAATTCATGTAGCTGTTTGTTTAGCTGCCTAGAGGCTTCTTGTTGCTTCCTGCTCTTAACATCTAAGCTAATCATTATCTGTGATCTGTTATTTTTGTCTAACATTACCAGCAATATCATGCCGAGTCTGAGAGTTAACATAAATAATAGTCATTTGTACCAGGTGCATTAACAGCATGCCAACAAACTGGTACTGAAATGCTGCTAACATTGAATTTGTTTTTAATATTTTCTCTTTTGTGTTGTGCTGTATTTCTGTGTCATTTTGCTTTGCATATCTTCCTGCTTCCTTCTCTTCCCTTTTTTTTTGTTGCTTGGCACCTTCCTATTTTCTGATACCTGAAACTCCTACCTGTTTCCTGTGGTTTTCCAATGAAAATTATTTGTTTGGCTCCTCCTCCTACTGGCACTATGCTTAATGTTGATACCTACATCTAGCTTCACCCTCTGTGGCATGCTCGACTCCGCCCTGTCCCCGCCCCCTTACACAGGCCCCGCCCACTGATAGAGACACGCCCCCTAGCCCAGCTGAAGGAGACATGCCAAGCAGTGGTAGGTTTGCTCAATGTATCGTCCTGTGCAGTCACATGCATTGCAATTAGTCTCTTTGTGTTTTTTTTTTGTCAAGATGAAATTGTTTCAGGTATTTTTATGCTTCTTATATTATTGTTTATTATTTTATATTTTTAGTGGTGGTTGCTAAGCCTTTCAGTCACTATCATAGAGATTTGAATAAACCTTTAATTGTAAATATTAAATATAAAATATGTAACTCATTTTCCACGCTACTGGAACAAGAATTTCAAAGAATTTTGGGTGTGGACTTTTTTGACTTGGGCCGGTAAGCAACCACCCCGAACACCCTAGCTACCACATATCAATGCTTTATAACATCCAAAAAAAAACTAGCAACTGCTTTGTAACTCCCTACCAGTGGTGTATAAAGTACCTGAAAGCCATACTCAAGTAAAAGTACAGATATCTTACCAGAAAATGACTTTGGTA
>NW_015555736.1:578991-590626 GCF_001515605.1 Sinocyclocheilus anshuiensis | reverse complement strand
TTCGCCCCCCAGTGGCCGATTTCTTTCAAAATTCTTACAGACCTTTAGGGCCATGTGTCGAACATGCCCACCGAGTTTCGTTCCGATCGACCTCCGTTAACCCTGTCAAATAAGTGCTTAAAAGATTTTGGCCAATGGTGGCCATGTTTTTTGAGATACGCGAATGTCCTCATAGTCACTTGTGCCCAATCAGTGTCCAGAGAATATTTCTGCAGTGGTTTGGTTCCGATCGGGCGAAAAACCTAGGACTAGTTCGCAAAAGTAGGTTTGGGATATAGGTCAATTTTACGGAAAAACCGTGCGTCCTAGAGAAAATCTGTCTGACTCCAACGGTTGACCCAAGGATCGCAACGATGTAAAATTTTTGAGTCTACGATAAAAGGTGCACGAGTTAGGGCCAAAAATGTCTGAAATTTTTGTTTTTTGCGCTGTAGCGCCCCCCTTTGACCGATTTGGGTGAGTCTTTGTCAGAATGTCCCCTCAGGGAGCTCTACCTTCTGGCCAAGTTTCATCTCTCTACACCTTACGGTTTGGTCTGCACGATCAGTTTTAGCGGAGAAAAATAATAATAATAAAAAAAATTCTAACAATTACAATAGGGTTTCAGCACTGCGTGCTTGAACCCCTAATTATGTCTAAAATATAAGTCACTTATTGCTTTACTGAACTTGTATAAAATTATTATTAAATGTGTTCATGCTGATATCTGCAGAAAAACTCTTTGTGTGATATAGATTAAGTTAACTATATTCAATTATATAAATATAAAAAGCATACAAAAGCATTTTTGCCGTCTATAATTTAGAATGCCTGGAATTTTGAGTTTTAATAGATTAATAAATCAACGTGCGTGCACTCTGTGTGATTTGGTGATTACCTAGTAACCTAGACGTTACTTGATAATGTCAGATCGCATTATTACTTTGTTACAATACACCACTGCTCCCTACTGCATAGCAACACTCTGGCAACCACCCACAGTACCCTAGCATGATGGCAGCAGATTTTGCTTGGGCAAGCATTACTCTCATTATCCTTAGGCAATGTAGACATTTAGTCTGTCCACCTTTTTTTTCTTCTTTTAATGCTTTAAAATCAAAATTTAAAAATGACACTTCTTTTTCAAAGATGGCTGAATACATCAGCCTACTTACTGACTGACATTTCCTATTTGGCTGAGAGAATTTTAATAATTTTGAAAGTTCAGATGTGGAAGAAATGCTTTAAGAAATAAGTATGGTTCACTAGCAGCCGGTGAAAGTTGAAAAATGAAAGATTTGTCAACATATACTCACCCTCATGTCATTCCAAACCTGTATGAATTTCTTTCTCTTGCACAAAAAGAAGATCTTTTGAATAATGTTGATAAACAAACAGTTTTGATGACCATTGACTTCCATTGTATGGACAGAAAAAAACGCATGAGACATTTCTCAAAATATCTGTCATGTTCCACAGAAGAAGTAAAGTCATACAGGTTTGGAACAACATGAGGGTGAGTAAAGGATGACAGAATTTGCATCTTTGGGTGAACTGTTTCTTATAGCTTTAGCTTAGTCTTTTAAAACACAGGAGTGAGATAGGGGATGTGGTTGAGCTGAAATTTGGGGTGGCCCAGTGGCTTTAATTAGAGCTGTGTGTATTTATAGAGCTGCTATTTTGAAGCATTAGATAATGACCCCAGAGGGAAAATCAGACCTCCATTTAAGTGGAGATGCTTTCAGAGGATGAACAACTAGACATCTGTACTTACTCATTGTCTTGCGAGAGAGAAAGAGGAAGAGGGAATGATGGAACGAGAGAGCAGTTTACTAATGATTAACTCTGTACTAATGGTAGTATTGAACTTTATATTAAACTTTATTGAACCCATATGGAATCTGGCGCCTTTTTACGGGATCTAAACAAATTAATCTGTGAAATGTTTACTACTACACTCTTATCGGTAGATAAAATCATAATCAGATTAGGCAAACATGCACTTTATGAATGCCAATGTGTTCAGATTCTACAGAGGTTTATTTCTGTCCACAAGAGAAATACTACTCCAAAACTTAGAGAATTTGTAACTTCCTGTTGGACGTCAGAGTTGTCCATTTGTCTTTAAGTGCACTTATTGTCAATACATTTCTGGAATACTTGCTGTCTCTTGCACACAATGTAACAGTAAACACTTGAAAGAGTCTTATTTTTGCCAATACAAAGTTGGTTTAGGATGTGTGCTGCTCTTAGAGTTTAGAGATGTTGAGACAGAAATAAAACGTGAGAGAAAGACACTTCGCTTTAAAGCTAAATTGTTTAATTTGTGTCAAGCTTAAAAAAAATGACTGTTTTCAAACAGCTTTCCCCAAACACAACCCTGGGTTGCTATTGGTGAACAAACAGATAGCCTCGCCCCCAAACTCACACCATTGGTTGAGCCAGTGTTGCTATGCTAGGCTGGCAGAAAAAGGAGAAGGTATGGGAACATAAATATTACATACTTTTAAGTAATTAAATGTACCCTAAAACACAGACTTGCCCCAGAAGCATGAGAGGTGACTTTTCAATAGACTCTTTTTCACCATGTCACACACACATTTAACTATCTAAGCTATTTAGACATCTATTGTTTTTATATACTGATACTGGGAAGTCGTGGCCTAATAGTTAGAGAGTCGGACTCATAACCCAAAGGTTGTGGGTTCGAGTCTCGTACCGGCAGGGATTGTAGGTGGGGGGAGTGAATGTACAGCGCTCTCTCCCACCTTCAATACCACGACTGAGGTGCCCTTGAGCAAGGCACCAAGCCCCCAACTGCTCCCCGGGCACCGCAGCATAAATGGCTGCCCACTGCTCCGGGTGTGTGTTCACGGTTTGTGTGTGTTCACTGCTGTGTGTGTGCACTTTGGATGGGTAAATGCAGAGCACTAATTCCGAGTATGGGTCACCATACTTGGCCACATGTCATGTCACACTTTTTGATAGGTATAAATAATATATTCTAACCCTAACTTTCTTCATTTATACAATTGGGGAAAAAATACTTTGATTTTATACTATTTTTACATTTACCTGACAGATTAACCTCACTTTTGGGTACAAATTTGTACACACACTAATTTTTTTCTAATGCTGCTCAGAGATGTCTAACGTGTGCTTGCTGTTTTACATCAGTGTCCAAGCACAGAAACACTGCTCCAGGGCTTTTAACTGTGAGACAGCAAAAAGAGGGAGGAATGTTCTGGAATAACATACTTTTAATGTTCCCCACATACTGTCCTCTTTCTTTCATTTCTTCTCAGGATGAGAGGTTATGCAACTACAGAAACACTCAGATGTGTGGAATGAAGCATTGTGTTCTGGTCTTTCTCAATCTCCCTCTTTCTCTCATGTCTAGAACTCCCCCTTGTGGAGAAATATATAATAAAGACTATCAGCTGTCACATAAGGACAGCGTCTCATTCCCTTAAGAATTCAGGATATTCATTGTGATGTAAATAGACAATAAAGGCAGCTTGTCATTTAAAAGTAACAATGGCAACAGTAATAACATTTGATTACTGTTTAATCCTCTTCATATCAAAATTGACACTAACCTAAAGTTTAGAGTTTTGGGATATCATGATGGATGTGACGTTAAAAGAAAGTGATTAAATGAGAGTGAGTCTTTATGCATGTGAGAGTAAGACAGGAGATATAATGTGCTCTGTGCAGACTGGTGACGCTTCAATTGTGTGACAGTGTTTTTCAGGACGCACAAGACTCTGGAATCAGTGGATCCTCAGTTCACCATGAGGAGAAAGATGGAGCAGCTCAGAGAGGAGCTGGAGCTCATAGAGCAACTACGAGAGGTATGCAAACATACTCACACAGAAGCCAAGTATGTAAATTAACTATATAACACTTTTCAAACAAAAAGAGATTTTGTAAAGCAATAGATATACTGTTCAAAGTGAAAAATACCTTTTTTGTCAAATGTTTTAAGGGTGGCACAAATATCCAAAATATTTTTTCTAAATTTTCACTAAAATATTTGTATGAAAATGTTTTACTCATATCCCAATCATGTTGATTTTTCCAGAGTATTGAGAGCAGACTGAAAGTAGTTCTTCCTGAAGATCTGGGCTCTTCTCTCATGGATGGGGTCATGCTTTGTCACCTAGTCAATCACATTCGGCCGCGTTCAGTGGCCAGTATCCATGTACCATCCCCTGCAGTGGTGAGTCATCTCTGAATTATCCACACATTTACATAAACACTATAAACTACAGAGTTCAGTTATATTTCTAAATATATTTTTTAAGTGTTTGTGTTTACTGTTTACTTAAACAGTAAAGCCCCGTTCACACCAAGAACGATATTGTCTGTTTATTCTAAGCGCACGCACGTCTGCCGCTTTAAATTCTCGAGCTCATTACAGCAGGATGGATTCTGATTGGCTGTCAATTTTTTTATCGTTCATCAGCTGGAGAAAAATCGTTTTGAAAGTGATTCCAACGATATCGTTTCTCTTTGTCTTTATCGTTATAGTTGTGGTGTGGACTCTGCTATTCTTTAATATTGAGAACGATTTTTAGAACTATATCTTTATCGTTATCTTTATCGTTATCGTCCTTGGTGTGAACGGGCCTTTATATTGTGAAATACTATTATTTAAAATAATTGTGAATTGTATCATTTTTAAAAACTTTTCTATTTGAACATGTTTTAAAGGGGTCATTGACTGCCTCTATTTTTTATTTTGTACTGTTCTCTGAGGTCCACTTATAATGTTATCAAGATTTTTACATCAAAAAACATAATTTAGAAGTAATAAGCTATTTTCTGTCCTGTTTTTGACCCCCCTCATCAGAATGCTTTGTTTGAATAGGCGTGGCGGATTGTAGACTCGGAAGTAAACACCCACTGCTATGATTGGCTAACAGTTGTGTGTTTGACAGACTACGTCCTTCACAGATTGATGCTGCCATTTGGGTTAAAAATGCATAAATACTCAGTACATATCATTCAAACGATATGTGAAAAGATCAAGGGAATTTTGGTTTCTCAGTTCATGAGCCCCTTCAGTTGTATTTTATTCATGTAATGGCAAAAAACTTTTGATCAGTTTAATGCGTCCTTGATGAATAAAAAAAAAAAAAAAGATAATTTCCTTACAAAAAAAAAACCTTTGAATGATAGTGCATGTGTTTGTTAGCCTGAAGTTTGTTAACCTGTTTTTTTCTCTCTCTCTCTCTTTCTCTCTTTTTTGACATCTGTATATGGATACATTAAACCTTCAGCCTAAGCTTAGCATGGCTAAATGTCGCAGAAATGTTGAAAATTTTTTGGACGCCTGCAGGAAAATGGGAGTCCCTGAGGTGAATATTTTTGATTTTTTTTAAATGCCAAATGAACTAGATCTGTTTCTCAAGGGCCACTGTTTGTACAGGTTTTGCTTTACTAGTCTCTTATGTGCAGTCCTAAACTAAAAACATTATTTACTGGTATTGGTGGTCAATAAGAACAATTTATCACACTGTTGTTGTCCGGGTTATTATTTATTTTAAATATATTATAATAATGTGACCTTGACAAACATTGTCTGACAGTTTCTGTCTTTCCCCATATTTCCTACATAGAATAATACTCTGCGGTATTAGCGCCAATTGAGCTGCTTTGCATTTAAGGCAATTTCTACTTGTTCTTATCCGGTGAAAGATTCCCTGTAAAGCTGATTCTCAGTCTCAGTGAAGTGTACTGCTAATGGGGATTTCCACCGAATTTCCTGTTTAATTTAGAATCTGAATCCCAGTCTGGAAAACCTGCCGGTTAGTTTCAATTAGTTTTTCTGACAATAAACCTGTACACACAGCGTTCCTTGAAAACAAATTCTGGTAAAATACATGTTATTACTTGACTGATTTTGTTCATTAGCCACCCCTAATCTGATTGGTTGAAGCAGCTGAGATTGCCTCACACTGCTCTCTGATCAGTCACGCCCTTGAAAACGTTTTGGAGACATTTCTGCCTTGTTTATCAGCTTCAAGAAACTTCTGGACCTTCTCTGGTCAACAGATGTTGGGAAAACTGATCATAGAACAGCATTTAAAGGCACTTTCTTCATATAACCCTACTAGAGCTGCATCATGGCGTTGTATTAAGATGTTATCATCATGGCTTTAGGCTTCATCATCCATTTCTAGGGCTCCATTCCATCCTGTTAATGGCTCTGACCTGCTCTCTGATAAATGATCATGTTTCCTTGAGCTGTGACAGAGAAATGCAGTGTACTGATAAACAGAAAACGGAACATAATATATGAGTGGAAAGAATTTCTGTGTAAATTGTTCATGAAACCATTATTTCATCAATTCAGTGTGACAATTTGCGTAATATATTGTCCTATCCAGATAAAGCTAGAAGCAATTACAGCTATCACGTCCATGAAAATCTTTGTATGTCTTAACTAGCCACAACGAGCACAATGTCCACGTTCCCTTGAAACATGGACGAAATGTCAATCAAGTGAGGGTTGTTGGTCAATTGCATAAACTGTTTAGACTAGTCTTAAAAAGTTAGTCATCTAATTTTTTTTCTTCATAACTTTTTTAATTCAGTTTGTATAGTACTTTTTACTTCAAAACTCAAAAACGGTCTATTTTATGTATTAGGGTCTGAGATGTGGGAACGGTGAAGAGAGAGGGCAAACATTTTTGCATTTTAGGCCAGCATTGCCATCTAATCAGCCAATATTGTCTTAAATAGACATAGCACTGCATAGCACTTCATCTTTTATAACATGGGATTTTGACCAAATATATTCAATCTTGATTTTTGTCAAATGTTGCAACAAGATGTTAAAAAATGTTTCTTTTTATTGTTTTGGACATATAATGTAATAAAAATATTTAAAAAGACCTTAAAGTAACTACAAATTAGCAAATATCTTTAAAAGAAATTCTGTGGGGAGCATGCCCCCGATCCGCGCAATGTTCTCACCTTTTTTTGCATCTCTGTTTGCTGGTTAGGTATGATTTGAAGCATGGCTGCTGGTTTGAGCTGCTTTAAGCTGGTCCTTAGCTGGTCATGAGCTGGTTTAAGCTGGTCCTTAGCTGGCCATGAGCTGGTTTAAGTTGGTCATGTGCTGGTCATGAGTTGGTCATGTGCTGGTCATGAGCTGGTTTAAGCTGGTCATGAGCTGGTTTAAGCTGGTCCTTAGCTGGTCATGTGCTGGTCCTGAGCAGGAACTAGTTGCTTAGGACCAGCACATGACTAGCTAAGAACCAGCTTAAACCAGCTCAAATCAGCAGCCACGTTTCAAAACATACCTAACCAGCAAATGCTGGTTTTTCAACAGGGATCAATAGCCTTTCTAGAAGGAACCCAGATGTTGTCTTCTGCTTTACGTGTTGAGCTTGATCCAAGCCATTTATAACAGGCTGTTCTGATTAGCGTGTCGTACAGGAAGCTTTTAGTTGTCATAGCTTGTGTCTGTAGTAGCAGCAGCTACTACGAGTCTGCATGGCGGCTAGTTTTGTCACCATTTGTCTTGTGTTTGCTATCCTGATAGCTGATCTTTATCAAGCTAGTTTATTCTGTTAGCGTGTTTAGGGCTAAATGTGGCAGGCCTTGTTTGTTCGGTAACTTCTGGTTTAGATCATTGCCTTGTTTATCAACTTAGTCTAGTTGGTGAGTTATGCAACAGTCTAGCTTGACCTGCTCTGCTCTTTACTGGTTTTGCAGCTCTCTTGCTTTGTATCATTTTTAACGGCTGTAGCTTGACTTGTGCCTGGCATACGCTCACTACTGCACATCCGCTAAGCACCATGTCACCTGTGCACCTGCTAACAGCATCTGCCCCAGCACACCTCACACCAGCCACAGCTGCCTCCTGAACGAGAGACAATGACTGACAGTGTTCAACCAAACTGACAGAAAACTCTTTTTCAGAAGGCAGTAAGAGGGTCGTTCTCAGAAAATGATGCCATTTGTGCTTGAAAGTCTGAGGGTTTGTGTTTTCACTTCATTTTATAGGGTTAAAAATATGATTTGGGGAAGAAAAAAAAAATGATTGAATGAAAAAAGTCATTCATTAAAAATAAGTCACACTTTATTTGTTACTAAGATTAGATGACCACGTTCAGGTTATTAGTCAATATTAGTTCAATGGCCAATTTTTTAATGATCACAGAAAGTTTATAATTTATACATTCAGATATCATATTATTATATACTCTACTATTTAAATGTTTCGGGTCAGTAAGATTTTTTTTAAAGAAATGTATTCAGCAAGTATGCATTAAATGTATCAAAAGTGACAGTAAAGACATTTACAATGTTGCTGTTCTTTTGAACTTTCTATTCATCAAAGAATCCAGAAAAAAAAAAACATTTGGTTTCCACAAAAATATTAAGCAGCACAACTGTATATATATGATAATAAGAAATGTTTCTTAAGCACCGAATCAGTATATTAGAGTGATTGCTGAAGCAAAACTAAAGTATTTGCACCACACCACATTATTTAGACAATATTCTTGTTCTTTGTATTGTCCTTTCTTGTCCTATTTTCTTTAAAAAAAAAAGAATGACTGTTTTTGTTTCTATAAAATAGATGAATTATTGAGATTGGCAAAACTTATGTGTGTGAACAAATAATTGAAAACCTGTAATATACACTTACCTCGGTTTGAACCATCTGGCCAACAAAGACAGAAATATTATAATTTAATTTCCTTAAATATGTCAGAAATATTTTTTATAAAGAGGGAAGGTGTAACTGGTTGACCAGAATACTGTATAACTCATGTATTGGTGATGAACGAGGACATTTAATTGACAGATGTTTTGATGAAAAACACTTTTTAAAAAAGTAAATAAAATTCTTCAAATTTAAATTGTCTCAGTATACGCTAAATTGAGTGTAACTTTAAACAATGCGACTTCAGTATCTTGTTAACTACATTATCAGTAAAGTAATCATGGGAACACATATTTATTACACAACTGGAACCGTTTCCTGAGAATGATCCACAATTCTTGCCGTTTGTTGAGCTCATTTTACCTTTGACCTTTATCACTGTCTAATCACCTTCCTTATCTTTCTCTGGTGCCGGACGGATGATCTCTCCTTTTCTCATTTCCCTTCTTATTTGCTTTTGTTCTCCCTTTGTTTCTCTCTCCATCCATTCCTCATTATAAATCCATTCTCTTCTCCTCTTCCTGATTCTCTTTGTCATCCCCTCCATGTTTTTAATATCTCTCAGTCATCTCTCTGTTTGGCTTATGACGTTCTGCAGTTTAACCTGCGTCCGCTCTGGGCCGTGGTCGCAGCCTTGCTCATGGTGGAGAGCACAGGAACAAGGCAGAAGGAAGGAAAGGTGGAGAGTGGCAGGGAGAAAGAGACAGAGGTCAAGAAGCTTATCCCAGAGTCCACTCAGACTCCACCCCCTTCCTGGCAAATATGGGATCTGATTGGCTCAAGTCTGCTGCACGTTTTCTGTCTGGTGATGCTGTTTGTGGCCTACAGCTGGAGCGAATTTAAGTAACATACATGAACTAAAAACACACAAGTAACACATTATATCATTTACTGGTCCTTGAAAGCACATTGAACAGCTGGCCTCACTTAAACGAATAGTTCACCCAAAATTGGAAATTCTGTCATGTATTCACCCTCAAGTTGTTCCAAAGCTGTATGAGTTTCTTTCTTTTGTCTTTTGTGGAACATAAAAGAAGATATTTTGAGGAATGTGGCTAACCAAACAGTTGTGGTCTCCACTGATTTCCATAGTATTGTTTTCCATACTGTGGAAGTCAATAGAGACCAACTCCAACTCTTAAGTAAATGATGACAGAATTTTCATTTTTGCGTGAACTATCCCTTAAAATGAGCACTGCCTGGAGGAAAAATATGTGTCCGTCAGTCGGAGCACATTTAGTTGTATGTTTGATGGATAGTTTCATATGTTTGACCAACCCTTACATCTTGACTTACATACGTGACACCAAACAAAACACCATTTTTGTTAGAACAACATGTGCTCCAGCAAGAGATTTAAATGTTTTCATGTTTGAGTAAGTGTTATTTATTAGTTGGTGAATAACATATTTATTAGTCCTTGCAAAATGCTAAGGAAGCCTTCTTTAAACAGACTTTTTACAAACATTTACGCAGGAGGTGCACTGAGCACTTTAATAAGGAATGACGAATGGCCACATTCTCACTCACTTCCACCTCTGTACAAAACTTGTTTCAGAAAGTTCAATCTCAGCAGTCATAATGCTGAATTTTGTTGGATATTACATATATAAACAATAGAATTGGTATATTTATTAGCATCTGCATGACAAAACAAAAATAATACAAACGGATATGGAGGTCTTGCCTCATGCCAGTCATGCCAGTGATCAGCAATATATCTACAGGAATCAAGCGCACATTTGGTCTGCTTCACAGAAACAATTTGCAGATAATAAATCAGGACACTCGAGTTAGTGAAGGCCCAGATGCCATTAAAGCAAAATGATAGCTCTGCTTTGCACAGAAGTCTTGTACGGTGAGGTTAAATCTGTGATTAAAAACATTTAATCATTAGCATAAGGGCTAATTTATCTGTTGGATGTAAAAAAGCAGTTTTGGTTAAGAGTGTTTTTAAGAGCATGATATGTTGTTGTTTAGATTGGGAATTATTAAATATCCTGCACAGTCATTGTAAATGATTGCATTGTTATTTTACCCAAAACGCCATCTATAGGATGAAATAGGACTAATGAATTGTTGGTTTAATTTCCTGTTCATTAGTGAAACAGAATGACAAACAGAGTGAACCAAATCAATTTTTTAATTAATTTAATAAGCCACAGTCCACAGCAATGTGACTAACTCGAATCGAACAATGAGGAATAAAAGCGTCGGAGAATAAAATCTAATTCATGTATTCTATCAGTGATCTGTCATAGAGGCCGAGGTGGGTTTTTAAATGATGAAATATCAGATTAACGCAATTTTAATAATTGAGTTATCCGTGTAGTGGTTGCATGTAATTTACTGCTGTGAAGGTCTGAGGTGGAGAACGGGTCTCTTCTGATTGGATCCGATTCTATTCTAGGTTCCGATCTTTATCTCACATAATAGAATGACCTCGTTTATCTCATCACAGATAAAAGAAATCTTTAAAGGGAGCTGTTAGTAAATGAGCAGACAGCGATGTCACTGAGGCCTCTTGACATCACTTCCTCAAACTACAGAATACTTTGCACCTTATCGGCGTGATCACAGCAGTTATAATTGGCATTGCTTTCATCATCCAGTTTGACAAAAATAAATGCAGTATTGACTGTTCAGGACTTTTTGTTCAGTATCATTTCCCAGTTATTTGTAAAAAAGCTGCAAGATGCAAAAAAGTGTTTGTATTGCTTAAATTAGATTGCGTGGGTTCCTCTGACGGTTCAGCTGCTTCTGTTTGTTCAGCTCTAGACTTCTTGAATAGTGTTCAGTGCTGCTGCTAGTGGACTTTGTAAGGCTTTGTGGATTTTATGACCCTGTAAATGAAAAGGAATAAATGTACAGTTTGGGTTGTTTTTCTCATCTTTGTGTTTCTTGAAGACATTTTTTGTACTTTTTAGTTCATTTTTAAGACAATAGACCACAGTTCAAATGTATGTGGGT
>NW_015555736.1:546758-578757 GCF_001515605.1 Sinocyclocheilus anshuiensis | reverse complement strand
TTTTTTTTTTGATTGTTTGCGTGACTGATATCGCATTTGGCATCACTGCTAAACAAGGTGAGTCTCTATTAGTTTCACTGAATTCAGTAACAAGAACATTCAGTTTTAATGAATTGTGTATAATAAATTCTGTTTTCCATGACTGTGTCTCTTTCTTCTCTGACATGACACTTTTTGTCCTCTTTGTGAATCTCTTTTTCCAGGATAAGTTATGTCTGCCACACCATATTCTGGAGGAGAAGGGCCTGATTAAAGTTGGCATCGCTGTCCAAGCTTTGCTGGATTAGACTTCGGCCAGTGAGACACTCATCACATGAGTCGCACAAACACATGCAGGTCTCAGTGACACACACACACACACACACACTAATACCGCCAGATGATCTTTGAGAAATTCCCTGGACCGTGTCCATTTATTTCTAATAGAACAGGTGATCCTCAGCTTGCAGGTATATGCTCATGTTTTCCTCACTTTCTTTACTTTATTATTTAGTACTGTTATCTGATCACTGTTGGCCAGGCCATAGTCGTATAAGCCAAATTAGCTCTAAACTAGCTTGAGATAAGAAATTGCTTTATTTAAAATACATTTATTTATTAAACAGTTAGTTGAGCGATATACAGAACTGTGCACAATTCCTTATGGTTTTTCTATAGACATCTACCGATATGATATTTGTGTTGGGCCTTTAGTGATCTAGATTTAAAACACTCGTACTCCCAGAGTCCTTTGACTATGTTTTTGTAACCACTTTTGAACTTGTTTTTGGGAGACGATGATGTTTTGTCTCAGGGGAGGTGTGGCCTCGCTATAGTTTCTTAGTCTCTGCTCTGCTTACCTGTCGGTCAGGTATGATTTCACTAAAAGAGTATGTTTGAGTGTGTGGACAGTAGAAAACAACATACCTGACATTGGTTTTCATTTCTTTATGTGTGATTGATATCTTGAGGAGAGTATTTGTTTTGTGAGAGTGAGAGAACGAGAGCACATGTTGGCACTTTTTGTATGTAAGTTTGTGTGTTAAAGGACTTTTTTTTTTTTTTTACTTGTGCGTATTTGTCTGATGTCCAGAGCTTCAGCTCCTCACAGATTCAGCCATGAAACAGACCAAAACATCTGAAGCTGATATCTCACTGGAGATTATTTGACAGTTGCCAAAATTATTTTCATATATCAAAACAGATTTACAAACATAATCATTTTATAGTTTATTAAATGCATTTTTAAAACAAGAGTTTTGTTTTTGTAGAAGGATTTGTTATGTGATATTGGCGTGTGAACGTGTAAAATGTACAGAACGTTTATATTTGATGTGCTTATTTTAATATGTTTGATTTTGTGTTTATTTTACTTAAACCTAAAGCACAATTTATTTCATTAATGTGAACTGACAGGGGAAAAACAGCTTTATTATCTTCTAGGTTCTTATATGAAAGCAGTTATAACACTTCCATATGGAATTTCAGAGAGACTGTTGGCTGTAGTTATTTATTCATGACAATAATTTACATGCATTCAGTACAAATACAACACATTTACTATGGATTATCTCTGTACTGTAATTGCCAACAAAAACATATTATCTGCTCTTAAAATTTAATGCACATTATTATACTGTAGCAAATATTAGGGACACAAATCTGGCCAGAATCTTTAAATTGCTGCATCATGGGTTAAAATGCTATCCTAATAATTCTCATACAACTTCCTAGATTTTTTTACACCATAAACCTATCATAATTTGATTAAAACAAATGGAAACAAAATGAAGGTGTGGATTAGAAAATGTAATTTTAGAGACATTTGAACGGGATAGCACTTAAGATTGTGGTCTTTGATGGTAGCTTTACATGGTATTTTACAAACCTTTAATGTTGCGCTTTTTTTTTTTAATTCATGCATAATTTAGAAAGTAGTCACATCCTATAAATTCACTGCAGTATCTTTTAAGAAATTCTGTTCTTAGGGTAGTCCTCAAAGATTAAAAACACTGATTTGAGGTTTATTGATTATATTCAAGTACAGTATCAACATCTCTGCTACAGTGGGCAGGTTGTGCATCATTACTGTACTGTCAACATTCCCCACCACTTCACAGAAAGAGTAGTGAAACTAGGCCTACTTCACACACACTAGAGGTTGAAATGCAGATTTGATTTTGAAATGAGTGTTTTGCACTTTATGTATTTGGGACTGTCTTTTTGGCAACTGGCAAATAGTATTATGCATGGTATTTATATTACAGTATTTGGAGAAAATATCAGCTGATCAGATCACGGTGTTTGATAAATCACTTTAAAATGGGATACAAATCTTTAACTGCTGAATGTTATGTGGCTATTTTGTCTACTTTGTATAAGGAGAAAAGGCTTGTACTAAACCATTTTGTACTTTAATTTTATAAATAGGAATTATTTTTCCATGTCTTTTCAGTGTTTGGGATTTTTCCCCTTTGTAATTCTGTGAACTTTAAGAGCATGTACAGTAATGTTTTTGGGAAAAGCATGCATGTCATTCCACCTTTTGCCTTAACCTCTGTAAATAAGGTTTATTTGTACCAACTTCTACCAGTAAATACTTTCACCTCCAAAGACTATTTTGTTTCTTAATTTTCAAGGTACTGTAGCCATGACAATAACGGTGTTATTTGCCAAACGACATTGATCAGATGTCTGAACCATTTAGCCTGCTTTATTTAGTGTGAAATGAGTGCTTGTTAATAACATGCAGAATAATTGTGCACATATGAGTCGTTCACAAAATGAATTTAAACAAATCCAGAAGGTCAATCATTCACTGCAGAACAACAAATACAAAATTGCAACCAAATGCCTTTATTTAAAGAAATGTAAACGTGTCGACACTTAAAGGGATAGTTCACCCCAAAATGAAAATTCTGTCATTAATTACTCACCCTCATGTCGTTCCAAACCCGTAAGACCTTCGTTCATCTTCGGAACACAAATTAAGATATTTTTGATGAAATGTGAGAGCTCCAGACCCTGCATAGACAGCAACGCAACTGTAATGTTCCCAGGTCCAGAAACATAGTAAGGACATCGGTAAAACAGTCCACGTGACATCAGTGGCTCAACTTCAGTTTTGCGAAGCTACGAGAATACTTTTTGAGCGCAAAGAAAACAAAAATAATTTATTTAACAATTCTTCTCCCCCGAGTTACGTCTTCCGCCATTTTGAAGGATCTTGATGTGGTCGATGTGGTCGATGATGTGGTCGATGATGAAGGAAAAGATTAAATAATAGCTGTGATCATAACCCTGATAGAGCAAATGAAAAACAAGACGGAACCAAAGAAAGCTGAGTTTTCTTAAAATATTTACACCATTATAATGGAAACTAATTTTAAATATTCCAAGTCAATTTATTAAAATCTAAAGGCCTGACCAAGCATCAGTCTGAGACCAAGTGAAAATGCTTCCATTTCTTTACCATTTAAATATAAAAAAAATTAATACAAATATTCAGCATCATAATTTTAGTGAAAAACCCCCCCACAAATTTTAGAATTTTCTGGTATGTGACCATAAAATGCTGAGGCATGTGACTCTCAGCACTAAACATCAAGGTCCTATATAATTAACTAGATTTCCCTGCATACAGTTCCTCTTATTCATCATGGGTTGGTTCAGTACTGACCTGCTGAAGGCGGAAAACAACAGGAATTTTCTGCTTGGAACAGGCAGCGATCAGATTGTCAGGAAGCAGCTGACTGGAACACAAAAACTGGTCATCACGGCCTTGATCAATCAGAATATCAAGCTCAGGACCGGAATATGATTCAGCCAATACAGTAGCATCATACTGTGGAGATGACAGAGGAAGACAATTAAGACAAAGGGATTCCTGATGCTGGACAATGTGGGTGTTAAGGTAAAAAAATTTAAGTTCATTTGATTAAGAAAAAAATGATCACACACTGCTATACACTTTCACAGTTCGGGGTTAGTATGATTTTTAATGTCTTTGAATTGAAAGAAGTCTTTTGCTCACCAAGACTGCATTTATTTGATCATACATACAATTGAAAACAGTAATATTGTGAAATATCATTACAATTTAACCGTTTCTTATTTGAATCAATTTTAAAATGTATTCCCGTTAGTGATGCGCGGATGAGCTAAAACGTCACCCGAATCCGCAGCTTCAAATAAATGATCCACCCGCCAACCGCCCGCACCTGTATTTTTGTCTGATTTAGATAACCGCACCCGACCCGCACCCGATCATCACATTATTCCCGGGGTGGTAAAGTTGAATGTTCAGCATCATTACTCCAGTCTTCAGTGTCGCATGATCCTTCAGAAACCATTCTAATATGCAGATGTTGTATTCCAGAAACATTCCTTATTATCTATGTTGAAAGGTTGAGTTACTTTTGTAGCACTGTGCATGTCTTCACTTTTGACCAATATCCTCACTGAAATAATGCATTCTTTTTTTGTTTTTTCCCCATTTCTGACGCCAAACTTAAGAATACACATATTATCATCTCTCACCTCCCAGGTGCACTTGTCAGGTCCAAGATAGCCAGAAAAACCTTTCTGTCCCCATGCACATTGTATGGGGTTACAGATGGGCGCAAACGCTGACACAGACTGAAACGGGAACATGTGAAAAGAAATTAAAAATTAATTTTCAATATTTGAATTGCAAAAACAACTAAATGATGAAGTAGTCTATGTAATGTCAAGTGTATACATGCCTTATATTTCCCAGGATTCTTCAGTGCACAAATGAGAGCTCCGTGGCCCCCCATGGAGTGACCAGAGATGGACATCTTCTCCGGATCAGCAGTAAAGTTAGAATTAATCAGCCGTGGGAGCTGAGAACAAGAGAAAGGTTATGAAGCTGTTGAGTGCAAAAGCCAATGTTTAAAATTTAATTGTAAAAGTCTTCGTATAAGTACTTATTAGAGTATCACTTTGTTATTCTAGTGACTAACAAGACTTTGGAGCATTTAAAGTACACACACCTCCTCAGTGACATACGGGTACATGCGGTAGTTGGTCTTCCAGGGCTCCTGGGTGGCATTGACGTAAAATCCTGCACCTGTCCCAAAGTCCCAGCTCTCATCTTCTCCTTCAATGTTACAGCCACCTGACCAGAGCAGAATCATCCTTTTCTGAGCATGTGCTTTTGTGTTAATAAGGCTATATTAGCATTGGTTGGCTAAAATATTTCTGATCATGACAATAACAAGTGGTTTATCAATATCTTACTGCGACACTACAGACTTGTATGGTTTAATAATAATTCACATTGGATTTATGCTTTAATTGGCATTTTACCAAGCAGTGGAATGACTGCCTGGTGGGAAACTCTAGCCCCTGACCTAAACTGGGAAGTCACAATACTATTTGATCCTCAGGGGAGACTCTTAATTGTTTATCTATATGTTGCAGTAATGTACTGACCTCCCAAGGGATCTCAGTATCCATAATTATCATATTTTGGCCCATGTATCTCTGGGATTAGGCTGAGCAGAAGTCATAGTAATAGGGTGTAATCTCTCCAGAGATGGACCGGCAAGACTGTAAACTGTAAATGTTGAGATGTTTACGTGGACTGGTGTCTGGAGCTACAATGATGATCCCATGTTCAGAAGCCGCCTGCTGACTCCCTGCCTTAGTAATGAAGTTTTGCTCTGTGCTTGTCAATCCTGCAAAACACAGTGGATGGGAATACTTTCCGTACCCACTGTATTTTAAAGTGCATTACTGGTTGTGTATATAATGAATATTGGCTCTTTGACAAATTGCTTTTATTTCTCTGGATAAAAGTGTCTGCTGGTTGCATAAATGTGACCCTGGACTACAAATCCAGTCATGAGGGTCAATTATTTGAAAGATTTATACATCATCTGAAAGCCGAATAAATAAGATTTCCATTGATGTATGGTTTGTTAGGATAGGACAATTTGTGGCCGAGATACAACTATTTTAAAATCTGGAATCTGAGGGTGCAAAAAAATCAAAATATTGAGAAAATCGCCTTTAAAGTTGTCCAAATGAAGTTCTCAGCCATGCATATTACTAATCAAAAATTAAGTGTTGATATATTTACGGTAGGAAATTTACAAAATATCTTCATGGAACATGATCTTTACTTAATATCCTAAGGATTTTTGGCATAAAAAAAATAATAATACATTTGTATTAATAATAGTAATATTGACCCATGTTGGCTATTGCTACAAATATACCCGTGCTACTTATGACTGGTTTTGTGCTCCAGGGTCACAAATGTAAATACACATACTCCCAGTTTCACAGACAAGGCTTAAGCCTACCTGAAAGAAACTTGCACTGACATTAAAATATGTCAGTGCCATTGTTTTATTTCAAGATGCACAAAAGTAATGTTATTTTCTAAGGCACGTTTATAAAAGATACTTAAATATCCTAATTGAACTATGGCCTAATCCTGGATTAACCTATAAACCCTGTCTGTAAAACCAGGCCTTAGACGTATAACTAAGTAAGCTTAGTATACTTCAATATGCAGTATACAGAAATAGTAGCTCGACTCTTTCACTCAAGAAAAACGAAATGAATTCAAGCACCTGAAAGCCAATATAACACTGGGCATCTCAGCCTTGGGAGGAAGGTAAATGGCGAACTTCATTTTGCATTTTAACTCGGAACTGGAAACGGAGTTTTTGTTAAGAGCAGTAGGTGAATATTCATTCAGGCGTTTTAATGAAGCCTACAGTCTCTCACCTGCCATGCTCGAACACTTTCTGATATCCATCGCAGTACTTATTAGAAGAAACTTGCGTTAATGCCATTGCACCGTTTACTGTGCTGAGAAATATCAAAGTTTGAGTTATGAAAGATCATATTTCAGAATCACTCTTCACTCGCATGCAAACATATGCACAGACATTACTTCATGATTTGACTTTGGTACATAAAGGGTGATATTTTAATTCACTGTTATGTATCTGAACACCATTTAAAGCTTGTTAACTAATTTATTTTAAAAGATTCATTTCAACACTCTGGACTCGTGGAGTCTGCGCATGCGCACTGGAGTAACTGGCCTGCCAAACTCACAGCACCGCTTGCAGGATCTGCAGAAAACGACCCAAAGAAGCGCCTCAGGACGTTTGAAATAATGCCAAAACTTTCGCTAAAGAAAGTTACGTTTTATTTAGCTCCCGTGTAACACTATCTTTCATGCAAGATAACGGGCTGGGTATTATTTTGTAGCACTTACCGCTGCAGCTACAGGATCCAGAGTTCAGTGTGACGTCAGCGTAAGACGTAAAGTCACGCCCCCTTACGTTTTTCGTATAGTCTGTGCTTCTACGTTTTGGACAAAAAGGGGCGCTCGAGAGATATGTTTGTTTAGTTTGAAAGAGTATTGACTGAACCTGGTAGTGTGCGCATTTACCAATTTATACTTGCAGTTCTTTAACTATAGCTATAATTGTGATCATGAAATTAGCCAGTTTATTGTTCAAAAGTCAGAATTAATTAAATGTAAATGTCAAATTTATTGGACAGTGATCCATAATTTATTGAAAAGTAACATATTTGTACTCTAGAAACATGACACTGGTCTTCAAGATGCATATAAACACCCTCTGACTATGTTCTATTTGAAATCTGAGGCTGATAGCACTAAAACGCATCTCACAGAGAACTGTTCTCAGAACAGCGAGAGAACTGTGAGCCAAACGACCATTTTCAAGTGCTATTGGTAGAGAGAAAGTTGTTCCTCAGGGTTCAATTTTGTGTAATACAAACATTTGAGTAATTTTTGCAGCCCATCTGCTCCTTAGATCACCTTATTTAGTTGGAAATGGATATGAATAATTCTCTCTCTTTCTGTATAGGCTACACACATGTACACTTGCCATTGAAAATGATTAAACACGCTTGTCCTTTAATTATGACATAATACAATTATGAAAATTGTGAATAACATTCAGAGGCAGTCCTGGATAATGATGTATATAGTTAGTCAAGATTAAATTAGAACTTGATGGTTATGTTGTACCCGTGGTGCAAACAAAAGAGTCAATATTAAGATTGTTTTGGACACTTTGTCATTTATAGTGCAGGACGTGCAGCTGCAAATGATATATCGGTGCTCTGCCTAACAGTGTAATATTGCAGATAACATTACATCAGTTAAGATAACGCTTTTGGCTCTACTAAAATCTTAATTTGTCTTTCACATGACACCATCTAATTTCCCATGAAATCAAATTGTTTGTCATCAAATGCCCTAGCCGTATTGACTCGCTTATCCTTATGGGCTGTTAATGAACTTTATTCTTTTGGTGTCCTTCACTTGAAACCGACGTCTGTTTCAGTCCCCTTAAGTACTGCCATCATTTATAAACCACTCCGCATGATTCAGCGCCTACTTCCACTGAACTGCATGCTAAATGTGATGCGGATGAAATGACAAACTACATTGAAACATGTCACGATGAGCATCGCAAAACAATAAGCACGTCCTTTCTAAAAACGAAATAAACAGTAATGACCACATACGGCAGAAAATACATTACTGTCCCCTTGTTAAAGACAAATCATAGGCTGTCCAGAAAATTGCCCAAGCATGGAACGGAACGCTTACTTAATTTAACTGCAAAAACACAGTGTACTGAAGAACAGGAAAAACACAATCAATCTCTCTCCATCAGCCATCTGTAAAGGCATTTTACCTTCAACATTTTTTTGTATTGTTTCCCTAACAGAGACCACAAAATATTTAAGCGAAGTATTTTGCTTTATCTGGTAGCAGCTAGAGTAATCATTTGAACAATTATAATTTTCCAGCATTCTAATATTTCCAAATATGCACTGTTGGGTGTATGTAAGCTTGTTTCTGCCACAGGGTAAAAATAAAAATAAAACAAAAATAAAAAAGTAATTGTGACTTTTCATCTCACAATTCTGACATTTTTCTTGTAATTCTTAGAATGAAAGTCTGAATTGTGACAACAACAAAAAAAGTGAAGTTATGCGCAACAAACTTACATATTCTGTAAAACAGGTTGCGTCGCTTCCTTAAGTGTGGGATGCCCGGGTTCTGCTGGTGGACGGGTAGGGGGTACCTCCTGGAGGTCCAGGGGGGCCCTCGGAGGAAAGGCGGCCGGGGAGGAGAGAGGACGAGGCAGGCAGAGGGGGGATGCGGCAGAGTCCCTCCCTCAGGCCGGAGTCGTGGTTCCCTCGGTCGGGTAGAGGGGGGTCTGCAGGGTGCCCCCCTCAGGCCTGAGTCGTGGTTCCCCGAGGCGGGCACGCAGACTCCCCCCCGCGACCCTGGAAGTCCGAGGCGAGGCGGCCAGAACCTAAGTCGATGAGGGGGTGACCAGTGGTAAATCCCTGGCGGGGTGACCAGTGGCTTGGCTCTCCAGAGGGGGCGGTTGGCTAGGTCAGTAACCCGGGCTTAGGTCATTTGTATGTGCTTTGTTAAAGGTTTTACTCAAGATACCTTAAAAGGAGCATCACATTTTTGGTAAAATTCAAAAAAGACATAGTACACTTCAAATACTCATATGATTCACGTATTTAACCCCCCAAAAAACAAAGTGGATACTCCATGCACTTGAATGGCAAGCTTTCCTTACACTCCAATGCTCAATGACGAAATAAGCTTATACAATTCATACACTAAAAATTCAATATGTATGTCATTTGGGACACAAACTATACTTTCACCATAATACTCTTTATCTGGACACTCTATAAGGGCCATTATTTGCATGTTGTTAATTAAGCTTCACACATGCAGCATCAGTCAAGAGAGCCACAGTCTTTGGTTTCCGTCGACTGACTCACACATAATACATCTGTCTAGCTGAAAGGAAACTTGATCACACGTCCACCAGAATTAATCATCACTAAGGTCTGAATGGCTTACTGATTTGAAAGGCTTAATAATACTCTCAATGTTCGCACATTAGACAAAAGGCTAACCTCCAATATGAAGATGAGGTGAGCCATAATCACCTTGTGATACAAAATTACTTTTTTTTAACCAAGTGATTTTAACTCGTTTTTTTTTGTTCTTTTTTACTAATTTAGCATAAGTACATACTGATAAAGCATGAAAAGAGTGAGATTTACAGCCAAGGTGATGCACACTTGCAAACTGATTTGATTTACAGTTACACATCAAGAATATAGTCTAACCTTGTGATGGTTAAGGTGGATTGCTTTTGTCCTGATGAACACTAAATCATTCTAAAGCATTCTCTAACTGCTGCTAAATGGATCTTTTTATTTTTCTACATTAAAAATTAATGTTTAATTTTTATTGAATCATATTTATTTTTAAATATTATCTATTTGATTTTTTTGTTTAATGAATTCCTTTATTTAATTATATTTGAGAGAGTTTATTGAATTCTGCAGAGTTAGGATTTAGGATACACATACTGTGACACATCAAATCATTTTTGTAGTTTATTTATTTGTATTTAGCATGTATTTTATTTATTTCTACGATTGAAATCTGCAGTTAAGATTTAGGATTTAGGACTACACTCATACTGACAAATTTGAGCAGTTTTATTTATTTTTAATTTGATTTATTTTATTATATTTTTTAAATGAATGTAATTAATTTTTTATAGAATTCTCCTTTTTATTTAAATCATTTATTGCTGCTTTTTAACACATTAACATTTTTTATGAATTTAAAAATATAATTTATTATCCATTTAGAACATTAATTTTCAGTACATGCACATTTATAAGATGTGAATTACCAGAAATGATACTCCCACCCTCTAGTTTATTTATTTTTATTTAGCATTTATTTTATTTATTGCTACTATTTAAATCTGCAGTTGAGATTTAGGACTACAGTCATACTGACACATTTTAGCAGTTTTATTTATTTATTTATTTTTTTTATTTTATTGATTATTTTAAATTAATGTCATTTATTTTTAATAGAATTATCCTTATTTTATTTATTTATTGCTGCTTTTTAACACATCACAACATTTTTTATGAATTAAAAAATATAATTTATTATCTATTTTAGAACATTAATGCTCAATACATGCACATTTAAACTATTAATAAGATGTGAATGACCAGAAATGATACTCCCACCCTCTTGTCTCCCTCTCTGCCCTAATTCTTTACTGATCACCTGAGGATAAGAGCACAACTGAAAAAAGGAAATGACATGGTCACGTGATTCACTGCTCTTGCCGAAACTGTGAAGATCAGAACCGGCGAGGGACCTTTCCACAAACCATTTCAATAGATTGATTTCACACTGAGCGATGGCCTGCACTCCAGCAATTTCCAAATGCTCTGTTTTTGAAACTGAAAGCGTGTTGTTTTCTTGGCACTCTCAAAAGAAATATGAAGCATAGCTGCATGCAGAAACTAGCCAACTGGCCTTGACTGCACATAAATCTTCCACAGATCTTTGATTCTAAGAACGTGCTCTAGAATTATGATGCTTTTATGGTGCAGTTTAGATTACAGCTGTAAAACCCAATAAGCTACTTAGAAATTGTACCCTAGCGGAAAAAAGCAGAAGGTCAGAAAAGCTGTGGAAACATTAGCGCTGTGGGTGCCTACATTCACCCTGAGAGAGTATATATCTCACACGTCGGTGTGCTATTTGAAAATGAATTTAGATATATCACACACAGTATGAGAAACACATAATACATTTTTAAGTGTTCTTATGACATCTTTAAGTGGCCAGAACCAGCCTGTATCACAATAGCTTTAACATGCTGAGTGTCTTTAGCTATTATGACCAACATATTTATGTGCCTGCAGACCGCGTTACTCAAATTAAGAGTCACACATGCTTTTGTGTGAAAAATATACGTGCACTGAATAGTCGATTAGCCAGCTGACTAGATAATATCCCATTAGAAAGATGAAGCTATCATAACAGCTTAAAAGAAATCACAGAGGGTCAGGCATCCATAGTCAACAGGAAGCAGACGTGGCAAATGCTTGACATTGCCGCTGCGGTCAGTGAAAAGCTCAACTATGCAGACTACGGTTGGAGTTTGCTCTACCGCTCTCTGTGAAGATAATTGTGCCTTCTAAGGCCTTTGTGCTTTATGGGGAAGTCGTGGCCTAATCTTGGCCACATGTCACGTCAATTAAAAAAAAAAAAAAAAAAAACTACCCATTTCTGGCCGGATCAGTGGAATCCGAGATCATTTCATCTACTACCTGTCAGTCTAAAAGTAATTTAGAGAAAAGGGAGAGAAAAGGAAGGTAGAAGATGGAAACAGAGGGAATTTGTTTATATTCTTGCCCAGAACAGAACCATCCCGCTACCCCAAACTGTATGCTAATTGTCAACCATCTTTGACGATAGTGGTCCTGACAGAAATGGTGATTTTGGCATTTTAATTGCAGTAATCTTTTTCACCTTTGTTCCTTGACTCTGTGCTGCACTCTTTTAATGAGCTTCCCATGTATCGCAGAGATGATTCATTAATTAGGATTACAGGCGTGATGTGACATATGTTAATAATTTAGCATCAGCTCAGAAGAGGGTTTAGGTGAACCCCAGAAAAATACTTGAAAGGAGTGTCAAACAGGGTTCATTCTTTACTCGTGCCTCTTACGCCAGCTTTCTCTCTCTATTTCTCCCTCGCTCTCTTTTTCACACGCTCTCATTTTTGAGCAGCTGTGCAAGTTGGCATTTCATACTTAAAGTTCAAAGAACTTTGCATTGAGCCTGGCTTTCCCATCTCTCTCTCTCACACATCTAACTCTACCCCTGGAGGATTGATACTCACACTAATCTAGGTGGGCGTACTAGTTAGTTCTGGGTTAGATGAAACCCTCCAGCACGAAGACTAAACTGTTTACAAAGCACTCTTTAATTGATTTAAATCACTCTGTGTGTGTGTGTGAGAGAGAGAGAGAGAGAGAGAGAGCAAGAGAGAGAGTGTTTCCATGTGTAGGTGTGTTTTGCTACGTGTGCATGTTTTTTGGGGTCAGTGAATGAAATGAAAAAAAAAATCACCTTAAGGTTATTTAATTTAGAAGAAAATGCCACCCACATGTCTTCTGATTCCCAGCAGCCACAGCTGCACCTTGCTGATTAGGAACCATGCAGGTGCCAGTCATACCATAAATGCCTTCTTGATACAACCCACCCACAGATCAAGACACACTTCAGATGCACACAAACACTTAACCTGAC
Organism: Sinocyclocheilus anshuiensis; assembly: GCF_001515605.1. Classification (NCBI taxonomy): domain Eukaryota; kingdom Metazoa; phylum Chordata; class Actinopteri; order Cypriniformes; family Cyprinidae; genus Sinocyclocheilus; species Sinocyclocheilus anshuiensis. The sequence continues at coordinate 565,574 of NW_015555736.1, read as the reverse complement.
ATTATATTTTATATATATATGCCTATATGTCAGGTTGCATTGAGTGTTAGATATATATTTACATATTAATTAATATACAACCATGGAACCTCAGCAAACTTTCAATTATTAATTGCTTCAATAAAAATAATTAAATTTATAAAAACCTTAAATGATAATTTCTCACTTACTTTCACGCATAATAAAAATGCTAAAAAAAGAAAAACAGTACATTGAAAGCATAGTTTGTTCCTCTAAATGACTGTTTTTTATTGAAAATAACGAATTCATGCAAAATTAGCATGTTAAATATTATGAATTCAAAAACTAAATCATGGTTAGTTATTATTTATTTTTTTATTTTTTGAGAATGATAGAGCTGCAGTCCGTAAGTTTTGCCTCTTTGTCGCCATCTTTGTTCGAAACCTGCAATTGCAGTTATTTGCGGAATTATCATCTTTACGTGGGTTGTGCACTGGCACGGCTCCAGCACGGATAAATCGAATGTTTTGAGGAGTATGTGTGGCTGTCAGTCCGGTGCACCGGTGTGGATGCTGTACTTCAGAATCACAGATTCTACATCTTTGGAAGTATGGCCCAAATAAGAATGTTCACTGGAAAATGTCATCTGAAGAAGTACTTTTGTACTGTTGAAGTACCACTTTTGTTCTGGCCAACTGAGAAAAAGAAAATGAATTACAATACATCGCGATTAAATCTAACGATCTCTTAACTCATATCTTATCAAACCGTGCAAATTATTATTATTGTTATAATTTGTTCTCAAAATGTTAATGTTAACAACAGCAGCATTGCGTGACTACATGTATTTAGTGTGTATTAGCATTACCTGTAGTCTACTGGTGACTAACTCCAGTTGTTACTGACGATTGTCGTATCGACCTTTCTAGATTACAATCCGCCATCAAAATGATACGTTTTTAAAGGCTATAACGGCTATAAATTATCTGCCACCTGCAGCATCCTCACATGTGATATAGCTGGGACTCTTTTTTTTATGTTTACAGATGTGACATAATAACGCGAAGATAAACGGCAGCATGATTGTATTTCCCGCAAAAACCTACCCAACACTCAAATTAGAAACCATTATTACAAGCTTGCTGTTGAGAATCAGGCTAAGGTAAGGAGATAATTTTTGAACACTGGCCGGTTATGTACTTGCCCAGAAATTGATTTTGGATCATTTTTAACCAAAATAAAATGGAAGTTATGGACTGCAGCTTTAACTAACTAGTATAACTAGTTATATATTTATTTCAAATTTTACTCAAGCATTATTAAATTCATATTTCTATATTGCAGGAAGCTAGGCTATCTACAATACTGAACAAATCAGTATTGTAGAAATTTCAATTCAGAACATTTTTTTCTATGTATTTGTTTATGTACCATTTTTCCTCACAGTTTCTCACACAACTGCAAACATATTGTGGTGATTCAGGCAGCTGGTCTGAGCCTTCGGGTAATTGGCAAATCACCCTGCGGCTGATGGAACATGACTTTTTCTCACAACTGATTGTTTTACAGTCTACAAAAATTCATCCATATTCATGACTTCTTGTAGTGACTCAGGGGAGACCCCGCATAATGGAAATATTTTCTGTGTCCACTTCTGTCAGCTCAATGGAATGTCCAAAATCTAGTGTACAATAGCAGCGATCAAGTCTGCGCTCTTCACTTTGATGCCCTTGTGACATTTAACGAATCTCTGGCACATATTCAGATCTTACTATTTTGTTTTTGCTGTCAGAAGTACAAGATAGTTATGTTGAAAGGACAGTACAAGCTGTTTCACTCTGTCTAGGCTAACCGGAAGGCTAATTCACAACGTGTTCTATCAGGATTTTGCTATGGGGTTGTAGAATAGCATTTTTTGTTTTTTTTCAAGTCATGTTTATCTACTATGGCTTTAAGGATTAAATACTGAACAGCTCCCATTTTTCTCTGAATTTTTTTGCCACATTCATTTAAAATGTGCAGCTTCTACATTCTTTTATTGAGTTATGCATGTGCAGTGTGGCTTAATGTAACTTCATGCTCTTACTGTCATGGCCAGCCATAACAGAGCCAAATTATGACCATTCAGGTCTAGAGGTGGACTTGATAAATACAGAGGCTGGCAGAAAACCCTAGAAAAACAATGTTCTCTCTGGAACATTGAGTTACAAATGTTTATCTACAGCTATGGCTGTCAGGCTGCTTAATATATCTTTGATATACTGGAATGAGGGCAGCTAAATAGCCTTCTGCACTAATACACATATATACCTGGCATAATTATCCACTCAGAAAGATGAAACAGAGATGACTCATTCAATGTCTCCAAACAAGTTTATGACCATCACCATAACAACAACAACAACAACAACACCGCTGTCAATTCAGACACTGGAAATAGAATCCGAAAACAGATCAGAGGTTTTCACAAGGTGCTGAGATCTGAACCCCTCGTGTCGCCATAGAACCCTGAATCCAGAGGTACATTTTCAAAACCAACAACTTACAGGTGTTCTTGAAACCATGTTTTCAAAGAACTTCAAATCTGACATATGTAAGTGTTGGGTTTGAACACTGCCACTATCTGAACAATATGTGCAACTCCAAAAGGTCTCATAAATAGTTTTTGACAGGTTCAAATGACAAGGTGAAAAGCAGACCCTTAGTTCCGTTTTAAATTGAAAGGCTCAGACTTTTCATGCTGCGCCAGGCTGGTTTATGCTGGTTTCCTCTAGTTTGGGGTTGGTCCTGCTGGTAGACCAAAATAGCTGATGTTTACCACCAGAAAAATACTGGTCAAACAACATGCTTTCTAATCTGGATTGTAGTCTTTTCAAAAGATTTATTTGAGAAGGTTTCTATGGAAGCCCATTTCCACCTCAGAGTAAAAATAAGTAATTGTGACTTCATTTCTCACAATGTAATTTTGTAACAACTGTGGATTTATACACTATAATACATACTTTATGGAATACACATTTTTTTAAAGAAATCAATACTTTTATTCAACAAGGATGCATTAAATAGACCAAAAGCTACATTTAGCATGTTACCAAATATTTCTATTTCAAATGCTGTTCTTTTGAACTTTCTATTCATCAAAGAACACTGAAAAAATGAACGGTTTCCACAACAATATTACGCAGCAACTGTTTCAACATTAATAATAAAAATAGTTATTTCTTGATCACCAAATCAGCATATTAGAACAGTTTCTAAAGGATCGTGTGACACTGAAGGCTACAGTAATGGATACTGAAAGTTGAGCTCTGCCACCACAGGAATAAATTACATTTTAAAATACATTACAATAGAACACAGTTATTTTAAGCTATAACAATATTTCACAATATTACTATTTTTATTGTATTTTTTTATCAAATAAAATACCCAACGGTAGCGTATCTCATTTTATAGCTTTATATTTCACAATGTGACTTTATTTCTTATTTAAACTTAATCTCACAATTACCTCTTTTATTTTTACTCTGAAGTGGAAACAGGCTTCTATAGGGTTTTGTTTTGGTTCTTATCCTATAATAGGAATAATTTAAAAAGCCACTTCTAATAATTAAATAAAAGTGGTACTTATTCATTGCCCGCAGACATGGTTTGTTTCATACTTTTAAAGGTAAGGTCCAAAAACCAGTATCTTGTCCTTCAAGAGAGCTTCTGTGTCTGGATTCATTTAATACAAATGTCTGCTAAAATGATAAACCAGCAGCACACAAGTCAGCTTATACGAATGAGGCTACAGCATCTCAATCGTTTGACGCAGTACAAAAACTCTAGTCACATCACAACTTTTATCCACACTTGTTTTCAAAAACCAGACGCTGTAAACAAAACACTGCTGAGCTCCCATTAATTTAGACTTCACTCTCTGCATATAAAATGCTACGTAAAAAACCTACAAGTCTTGACATCAAACCAAAATTTTGACTTAACACTTATATACAATTTTTATAACCAGAGAAGTTTTATCCCATTGATTCAACTGACATTTATGGTCAGGAAAGATCCCGATCAGACAAAGGTCTTTTGATGTATCAGTACCCTGTGATAAAGTCATGGATAGTGAAGTCGTTCGTTCATAGATGCATTTGGGCTTTGAATACTAATACTTTAGACCAATCGGAGCTGATTTCTGTAGAGGTTAGTCGGAGAGAATGCCAAACACGAAACTCAGAAGAAAATCCAGGGTTACGGCTGGCATTTTGTGAGTTCACCGAGTGAATTCACAAGCAGCTGACACTCTCATTTTTGCTGCTTTTGGACAGATGTTTTTTATTGGGAAGGGGCAGAGAGAAATCCCCATTGCCTATTGATCCAGTGAGCGGCAGGTGTGTGGACTGATAGACCAGTGGTGGAATGGTGTTGACCAGAATTAGTTGTAGCGGTTTCTTCTCCTCATGAAACTGGCATCGGATGTATCTGGCGAAGGCTGAGCGGTAAGTCTTGTTGAAGAGCGTGTAAACCAGCGGGTTAACGGCGGAGGAAAGGTAACCGACCCACACAAACACATTCAACAGTCCGTTCATTATGTCGGCATCACACGTCGCTGGCTCGCAAACCACCGCTAAAACATTAGTGATGAAAAATGGACACCACATGACCACGAACAAGAAGAAAACCACGCCCAGAACTTTGGAGGCTTTTTGCTCGTTGCTGATGGACTGCACCGTATGGCGTCCGAAAGGTGGCGTCACAACCCCCGACTCTGCCCCCGCCTCACGGCTCAATGAGCGCCGCAAGAACAGTTTTTTCTCAGAGGGCGAGAATGAGGGTCCGGGGAGGAAGTTGAGAGTGAATCCTGCGCTCCATTTGGGCCTGGGCACCAGTTGGTCAAGGCAGAGAGTGGCCTCACTCTGCAGAGCGCTGATAGTCAGGAAGTAGGTCACCACCATAATGGTCAGTGGCACAAAGAAGGCCACAAAGGACCCAATCAACACGAAAGAGTTGTCAGTCAATAGGCAGCTGCCATCCTTGAAAACTTTGGTGTGATCGCGCAGACCCAGCACTGGGATTGGCATGGAGATGCCTGCAGAAAGACGGGGGGAAGAAAGTGCATTTGTAGTTTAGTTTAGTCGGCAGAAATTGGGACATTTTGACAAAAACAAGGTGGCAAAGAAACCCAACAACAGAGGAGAAATGATGACAGTTGCTTATTTCACACAAAACACAAAAGCAGCAAAGTTGTGTGACCTGAAGTTTGTCTATGACACATGCAGCTGTTCTATATGTGTCCTTTTCGCATGCAGTCCATTTGCACAAGCAGACATAAATGAATAATAGTTCATATAGTGCTATAAATAATACAGCTTTAATAGATAACACGTTAACATGCAATTCTTTATTCTTTTTAATGGTGTTAATACAGTTAGAAAATCTGACATAACTTTCATTCTGTTCTGTGAATTTTTTTTTATCACTAAATGAGGTAAAGGAATACCCTCTTAATTGAGAATTTATGTTCACAATCAAAATAAGGTTCACAGTCATCAATAATAATAATAATAATAAACCAATATTACAATTTATTAACAACCCTAATAAATAACAAAGTTTTTAACAACATATGGTAATAAAGAGTATGGGTTTATAATTTTGTTATATATAATATTGCTTTCATAGATAACATGTTAACATGCAATTCATCCATTTTTATTTTTAATGGCAGCAAAGCATTTAGAAAATCTAACAGTATAGTTCTTTTATTTTGTTGTGTGATATTTTAATCAGTAAATGATGAAAAAGATCCTCTTAATTGATAATTTTTTGTATACAAAACTATTAAAAAGTGATTCGCTGCCATTAATAATAATAATCATCATCATCATCATAATCAACCTCACCAATATTGTTATTTAGCAGCCTAATAAATAGTAGAATCGCTATAATTCTTCACCATCAACTTACGATTCATTTGTTTCTTTTTAATTCCATTAACATATTTTAAAAAACTGACATTTAATTGATGGATTGATGGATCTCTTGTTCAAGGACAGGCTCATATTCGACTTACTCAGACACATTGCTTATGCTTAGGCAGCAAAAATGACCGCCTTTGTCACATGCCTTTGGGTTACTTCACAGTAATTGATGGGACTTTGTTTCTCTCGTTGCCTATAACAGTTTAGAGGCGTAACTTCAATAACACAACTATTTACGACCATTAGCGTTCAGTTCAGCCTGTATAATGTTGAATATGATATACTTCACATTTCCGCTAGCATCTTGCAAATGGAAAGCTTGTATCGCTCAAGGACAAACTTTCAGTGAAACTGCCATGGTGATAAGACATCTCCATGGCAACAGTAAATCTCTGCATGTATGGATAACTGCAGGCCTTGGATGACTATGATAAGAAATGTAGAGTGTAAAAAATGGCTGTCACTGAGTGTCAAAATCTGAGAGGAAGATGAGGAGATTAAAAATATATATCGGTAAGGTTTCTGCTTCAAAACTGAGTTTAAAGTGGGGTTACTTTATCTTAGTCACTATCAGCCTCCTCTGGCATCACATTTCTTATCCAGGAGATGAGAGTAAACAGAGTTGAAAGTTAGAAAAGCAGCATTATAATAGAAGTTGTGATGGTGCTTTGCTCAAATCCACTGACAGCTCTCACGCTCCAAGGGTTGCATCTTCACAATGGATTTATTCACAATCATCTCAGTTATAGATGTTATGTGCTGACTGACTTAAGGCAAGACACCAGAGGTAAACTGGGTACAAATTTTGACTAACAGATGTCACCATAATTCTCAGTCGATTAATCACAATTGTTTTGCATTACAAGTTGTCTGAAATGTCATTTTTTAGATGTAGACAAAACATAATCTTATTAAATATGCACTAATTGGCATATATTTCCAAGGTTCAGAATACTTGTTTCATTTTGTTGACATATTAGAGTTTAAGCATAAACAGCATTTGCTGGTTAGGTATGTTTTAAAGCATGGCTGCTGGTTTGAGCTGGTCCTTAGCTGGACATGAGCTGGTTTAAACTGGTTCTTAGCTGGTCATGTGCTGGTCCTAAGCAACTAGCTCCTGCTCAGTACAAGTTTAGGACTAGCACATGACCAGCTTAAACCAGCTCATGACCAGCAGCCATGCTTCAAAACATACCTACCAGCATATGCTGGATTTTTCAACAGGGTTTACAGAAGGGATCTTTTAAAATCAAGAAATACTGCCATAAGAAAAAGCATGTTTTAAGAATAAAACGTTATATAAATGAGGTGAATTATATATGAACAAACTCCTCTGGAAAAACCTTCAGAATATAGATAGGAATTGAACTGCAAAGTTTGCTGTAAGTGCCTCTGAAGTTGAGATTTCTGGCTCAGTGCATGAGAAAAAAAAAACTTGTTTTGAGGAAATGTAATGAAATGTAAAAAATATGTAATGTAATTGAAATCTAAAGACAAATAGATAAAGTGTAATAAAAACAAACACTTGTATTTTAATGTGTATTCTGGCTGCTTTTGTTCCTTTTTTCTTTTTTCTTTTTTTAAAGAAGACGTGTTATGGAATAACAGCCTAAAATCTCACAATTGACCAGTGCTTGAAAAAAGCAATGGTTTTGTCTGAAGTGTCTTGCCTTAAAGCAGACTGAGAGCTGTTTAGCATTAAGAGGAAGGGGGATATAGCTGATCTGTTTTGTTTGCATTACAAATACTTGGATGGATGGATAAATGGATTCTTTAATGCAGGAAAAAGAACACCTATCAAATGTTCCACTACAAAAACTAGCTAATTCTGCATGTTTATGCTATCTCAGTGCTAAGCAGCTTCTCAACTGATTATTAGAAAACCACTTTTTAGTCTTAACAACCAGACTTGCTGTTTTTTGAAAAGCATCTGACTCATGCTCAAAGATCTCCGAAATGTTAGTAGGTCTACTTTGATCCCCAAATGACACATAATTACCATCTGAAAGTCTTCTTCACTTTAAAGCAGCACTAGCTCTCAGCTCTTTGACCACCCTGAAGCTCACAGAGGCTTGAGACTGGAGTTCTGGGATCCAAAAGTGTACCGCTACAGTTTAACCACTTTATTAGTGCAGATATTTTAGTTCTATCGGTCTCTATCGACTTTAGTTATACAGTATTGCCTTTGTATTATAAATGTGTTTCATTAGACTGTTTTGTTTTTCTTTTTGCACTACTGTGATGTAAATGGCATTGTGGCATTCACTTTATTACATTTTCTGCTCATAATATCCTTTTCTGTCTTTCCTGCATGCAGCTGGAACTACAGGGTTGGTCTGAGGTCTTTTTGAAGAATATCAGTGATATTTTAATGCAGAGCTTAGGCATTTCTTCAACTTTGGCAGAGGTTGATTTTTATTAAAACTAATAGATTTTTTTTCCTTTGTTTATATGAAGGTCACACTAAAACTTTTTTTCCATGCTTTCATTATTTTTTCAATAGTAAAGTCTCTTAATAAATAAATATCTCAATTTTTAAATAAATTATGCTATACAATTTATCACAATTGTGTGTACTTGTTTACCAAGGCAACATTAAATGTGACATGATATGAAGAAAACAAGAAAAATAAAGGTAAATATAACTTTTGTACAATAATTTTATTGAGAGCAAGCTTGAAAAGTGTAACAAAAAAAAGTTATTTGTGTGTATTTTACGATCCGCAAAATGAAATTAGTCTTAGCAAAGATGGAGCCATTTTATTTCACAAATGTTTAAAATGTCATTTCTACCAGAGTATGCTATTAAGCACAACACATGATTTGAGATGTGGTGGAAATAACTGCTGGAAATATTCATGACTTCAGCATTCAATGACCCAGACCTGTAAAATTCATTAATTTTTAGCTTTCCATTATGCTATTTTTTCCCCTCTTCTCAATTATTTCTTCCTTGTGGTGCTCCATTGACATAATCAGCAGGACACTGATGAAGCTGCACTCACTACTGCAGGTTTCGTTGTTGCCTCTCAGCTGCAATCTATATAACTGAATATTGCTGCAATTTTACTTCTCATTTACAGATACCCAAATCTCTCCCCCACTCATGTATTCAATCGCCTTTCCTCTGGTGAATGACAAAAGGCATGGAGGTTTATTAGCCACTGATTTCTCTAGTCCCAAAAGCAATTCAGATTCAAGTACACATAAACGCTTAAAGACCCTCTTTGGAACGCTCTTCGTTTTAGCAGCGGCTCTAAACAGCCAAGGTCATCCATCTCAAGCCAATAAGGAACATTTTGTAGGATTTTCTGAAAGCAGAGTCAGCGGTTGATACTGTCTAATTAGATCAGAGTCATGACATTCTGTTCACAACAGTCTAATAATAATGGCTTCACGTCACACTACAGCACAGTGTCGTGGCTGCATGTCGATGGCATCAGGTGTACCTGCTGAGATGGTCCAGACGGCCGTGATCTTGGCCCGGGCGCGGGAGCGTGAGTTTGACCGATTGTGTCGGATGGGGTTACGGATGGCCACATAACGGTCCAGCGAGATAGCGCACAGGTGCATGATGGAGGCAGTGGAAAAGAGAACATCCAAGTAGATCCACATGGGACACAGTGATGCAGGGAGGGGCCAGGAGAAACCTGAAGAAGAGACAGACATTCAGAGGATCAGGCCCAAGGAATAAAACTGACAACAAAAGCCTTAAAAGTATTGACTTTCCTCCGTTACATGCTAATGGACCCTGTGAGATAATTGAATGGGCTTATTCCACTAAGCTCAACTGAGTGATTTCACTGGAAGGCATGAGTGTGATGAGCTCTTGAGAACAGCACAAGAGCTTAACGATCACTGACAGTGTTTTCAGTTGACACGCTGATGAAAAACAGTTCAATTTCTACAACACTACATCCATCCATCCATCCATCAGTGAGTACAAAAATAGTTCTTGTATGGCATTGTTGTGAAAACCCCTTTTATTTTAAGAGTGTAGTACTCCATCCATCCATCCATTAGGGCTGGGCGATAGACAATATCCTATCGCAATTGCAATAAAATTTATGTTGATAACGATGATAAGCTCTGGACATTTTTACTCAATATGGATTAATCTGACAGGCTGTCACACAGCAGATATAAAGGCAACAGAAGCCAGTCAGTGCATGTTGAAACGAAATGAAAGCTGCTCAAAAAGAGGAAGCAATCTCATGAAAGAGAAACTGATCTTACTCTAAAAACACCCATTAACCTGGGAACTGCAAACAGTTACATTGATTTATATGTATATTAAATACCGGTAAATAAAAGGAAACCTTTACAAAAATAAACATGATTTAGCCTATTTAGTTCCATTCACTCCACAACAAATCCTTTACATTTAACAATATTACAGAACAAGAATGACAAAATAAGCAGCTATAAAAGTACATATTAAACTATAATATAAATATATACATATGACCCCTTTAAGAGTGTCACAAAAACAAGCATAGCCTATACTTGTCGCACATTTTTTCCCTTTTGTTAAGAGAAATATGTTTTGTGTAGTCCTATTTATTTAATTCCTTTTATAGATTTAATTTCTGTTTTTCTCCATTCACAGAAGCGCTGCAGGTGTGTGATGCGACGATGTGTGAATCCTGGTCTGTTGTTTTTGCTGCTATTCGCGCATATAAAGCTAAAGCCCTGAAAAAAAATTACATTCTAATCTTACTGGTTAACGATCGACTACTGACCTTTGGTTGTCAGTCAGGAAAATTATCTAAATGAACAAAATGCTGTTATTATACAATTCTCCACCAGATTTATTATGCTACATGCAAGTTCAGGTAACTCAAAAACTTGCGTACACGAGTTGAGACCTGACGTGAGATTTGATCGTAGCCACCGCTCACGTCCATATTGATAAATTCCAAGTTTTGCATAGAAACAACCGTATGCCCACTTTTCTGTCGTACGTTAGTTTGTAAATGAGGCCCACTGAAACAAAGTAAAACTGAAAAATCTTCACAACAACCCATCAAAATAAAAGTCCGGTTTAACTTGAAGAAATTATGACAGAAATATATAACTTTTTTTATATTAAAATATAATTCTCGAATAATAATATTATTATTTTTACAGAATATCATATAACCAAGGTATTTTTCATTAATTTCTGAGGTGCAGCATCTTGCTTGACAATAAAAATGCAAAGTTTTGTTGTAAATTAATTTCAATTGATTACATTTTAAAAGAGTGATCAAACTGTCAAGGTTTTATTAATAACATTTAATTGGACACTTAAATAAATTTGTATTGAATCATAAAACACGGAATTCAGAAATGCAGAAAAAAAAAAAGAATTCACGATTTTATGGGGCCCTAAATTAAAAGATATTTCACTCTGTGGAATTTAATTGCAAACAAATAAAGTTATGTTTATATTTATTCACAAGGTCTAACAAACATGTGGAAAGTATTTCCTTCCCCAATAACAGTAAATTAATATTGTGGTAAATATCTATAATGTATGATATGGAAAAAATATTGTGATAATATTTTTGACCATAACGCCTATCTATCATCTATCTGTCTATCTATCTATCCATCCATCCATCCATCCATCCATCCATCTATCTATCTGTATACCCACTGTGTCAGCCTGTCCTTCTGTCTATCTGTCCAGCAATCCATCCATCCAAGCACACTGAAGCCACTGGTGAGGAGTTAGTTCAGGTTTGTGAGTGCAATAGCGTTAGTTCACTCTGCTCTGGGCAGTCAGGCAGAAAATGACCATCCACCCAAGACTCATCAGTGAAACTGTAAATTTCAGTCTTAATACTTCCTGGCACTTTGTACAGAACACACACAGACACAAACTGTGAAGGGAGGAAATATTGAATTAATAATACATTTACAGCAATTTGCAGTTACTGTCAGGTACATTCTTATGAAAGGAGCGCTTTCACTAGATTTTATTTTGTCACTGACAAAAGACTGAAATGCGGCACAAAGGCTAAGCCAAAAGAGCCAACACAAATGAAGTGCCACAAAGAAAATAGTCTTTCAAGGGAAGAAGAAATGAGGTAGAAAAATAAAATGAATGAAATTGGTGAGAGGATAACAGGAGGAGGAGCTGTAGGAAATGGGATGCATGCCTAGAAAGGAAGTGAAGGGAAGAACGGTCATATGTGGATGAATGAATGTACAGAGCTTGTGTGCAAAAATATGATAAAGATCATCAGTCACCAAAACAAAGATCACACATCACACACCTGAGGTTTAGAAACATCACTCTTCATCAGAATTCACTCAAGTTTGATATTGGATTGTACCTCAGCAGAGCCACAGTATTACTTTAGTTTCCCTGTGTGTGTTGCGTTTACTGTGTTTGTTTAAAGTTTCCCTGCAGTTCAATTCAACACTCAAAAACCGATTCTGTGAATTTCTCTGCAGAAGAAAATATCAGTTTGTGTTTCAGCTAAAATTCGGTCTGTGGTTTGATAAATGCATGCAGCAGCACAGGAGATAAACTACATTATCTTAGCTTTGAAACGCTCCCCCACTCTCCTGCCTTCACTATCAACTGAGCAGGGCTGGACTGGGACAAAAAATCCAAAGCGCGAACGCAGATTTGAATAGCAGCTGATGCTGTGCCGCACTAAACGATCTAATCACACCGGTGTGATTGTATCAAATATAAAAAATATTATTCGGCTAATTTTTGTCTTTTGGAAGCTGCATTTAAAATCAATTTGGCTCAGAAATCTGAGGGGGCACGAAAACGTGGGAAAAGCCGACGAGGAAGAAGTTGGGGTGAAGTGATCTTTATATAGGCGGAGCAAAATACTTCATCGCTCTGTCTATAGCGAATTGTGATTGGATGTTTACGCTGTTAATACAGGAGACAAACCAATGGGCCACTGGCTGCTCGCTTTCCTTGCGTGATGGTCCTCGGCACAAAAAATAAAAATAAATAAAAATAAAACCTTCTGTCGACCTCTTAAATGCGTCGGCCCACCGGGAAAATGCCCGGTATGCCCGATTACCAATCCAGCCCTGCAACTGAGGTATAGAAATATGTCTGGGTGACACACTAGCTAAAGATAGATGCGTTTTACTATGAACATGAAATGCAGGCTGCCATCATCACGGCTCAAACATAAACATATTTGGTAGTAGCCATATGACAGTACACAGACTGAAACTATACTGGTGGTAGCCTACTCTCTGTGAATATGGTTTGCTTTTTTAAAGCAAAGTTCGGATAAGGCCGAGACACACCCAGCCGATGGTCGGCCATCATCAGGCCATCGGCCAGCATCTGTCGGGCTAGTTTGTTTGGTGTGTTCCACACGTCTGCTCTTGTTGGGCTCACGTCAGCGGCAGTTTGCCCGATTCAACATGTTGAATCAGCGTTGGGGCCGTTGGCGCCAGTGAGAACTCTTGAGTTTATGCTGGCCACACATTAGACGATTTTAAGGCTGATTTTTAGCCAGATTAGCTCCCCCGAACGATCGGGAGGTGTAGCGCGATTCATGGCTTGTCACAAACGATTTTTTGTCCAAAAAATCCTCTATTGTGTGGTGTCATAACGATTATTTAACTGCTCCAGGATCGAGACGGAGCACCTGAAACTGTCTCCATGTCTGTGGTCTCCCATGGTTTTAAAATCGGTTAAGGCTGGCCGCACACTAGATGATTTTCAAATCTTAAACTATTTTAAAACCACGGGGGACCACAGACATGAAGACAGTTCAACCGATTTTTAGCCTTATAATCCTCTGAACACACACACTAGATGATTCGACCAGACCACGAGACCACACACTTGTTGATTGTAGGAACGATTTCACTCGCGAGATCAAACGTGACTAGATAAGAAAAACAAACAGAGGACAATCAATGTTGTCAGCTGGCTCTCCTGGCGCACGTTCTGTTTCACAGTGAAAAACAAAGTATAAAAAAGAATATGGGTGATGTTCTCTGCTTTCATGGCATGTTTGTGGCTGCCAAGTTTCAGCTATAGAAGCACGCAGCATCCGGTAGGTGACGCTTGCTCGCTCTCATTGGCTATATGGTGGGTCTCACGTCAGAGGCAGCCCGATCAAGGGTCGTAAATATCAAACATGTTTGATATTTACGGTTTGAGTTCGGGGACGCTCCGTCTCTATCGGGAGCAGATAAATAATTGTAGTGACACCACACAATAGATAATTTTTTGGACAAAAAATTGTTTGCGACAAGCTGCGAATCGGGCCACACCCCCCGATCGTTCGGGGATGCAAATCAGCCTTAAAATCGGCCATAAAATTGTCTAGTATGCGACCAGCCTAAGATTTGAAAATCGCCTAGTGTGTGGCCAGCCTTAGCAAATGAGTCAGTGCTCGAGAATTAAAGCGAAAGTGATGAAAACGAGTAAGTAAATGAAGGCGGCACAGACAGAAGGTTGTTCTAATGTTACGTGATCTTTCCCAAGCATTCCAATATGCAAATATTCAACATGAGCCGCTTAAAATGAAGAAAGTTATCAGCATAACTGATATTCAAAATGGTAAGCAAGCGCTGCTTTGTTTATGATTCGTATATCTGCATTTATCTCATATACCTTTGTTTCAGTTTCTCATTTTAAATGCCGAATATATACTATTAATAGCTGCTGATATAGACAGTTATTTCCTCTCACGCAGGCGCAGAACGCACGTGTTTAGTTTGCAGTCGGCTGTAGTCTGAGCAGTGTTCAAGCACAGTTTTTTGGTCCAGACGCCGCTGATGCAAGGCGACAACACCGTCGGCTTTTGTCGCCGCTAGTTCTCTGAAGTCGGCTTGGTGTGTGTTTTTTTTTTTTGGTCAAAATCATAATTTGAACTGATATTAAACAGTAAAAAAGTGTAAAAGTATTTTTTAAATATTTAATTATTTTAAATTAATAATTTTTTAAAATTAATTTTAGTACATTTTAATTACCAAAAATGTAAAACCACACAAATCAGAGTTTTAAACAGTATTTAGACAGTATTAAAGGGTTAGTTCACCCAAAAATGAAAATTCTGTCATTAATTACTCACCCTCATGTTGTTCCAAATCCGTAAGACCTTCGTTCATCTTCGGAACACAAATTAAGATATTTTTGATGGAATCTGAGAGCTCTCTGACCCTCCATAGACAGCAAGAATATTACCACGATCAACACACAGAAACGTAACAAGGACAATCGGTAAAACAGTCCATGTGACATCAGTGGTTCAACCGAAATTTTACAAAGCTACGAGAATACTTTTTGTGCGCAAAGCAAACAATAATAACACAATTTATTCAGCAATTCTTCTCCCAGAGTTACCGTCTTCCGCCATTTTGGAGAGTACCCCAGAACGTAATCAGCATAATCAATGTTGTTTACGTTCAGTTGACAGCGTGCACATTCTACTGTTTATATAATGGTCATATAGGTTGATCTTCTCAGCCCACTGATCAACATATTTAGAAGGTTAAACACCTCATTTAAATGACTGTTTATTGAAAAATAATAATAAAAAAAGAGTTTCAGGCCTATTTTATACCCCATTTCATGGAATTGCCTACAGCATGGGTTGAAAGCGAGAGAGGATCAGGGCTTATGATATGAAGAGATAAAGTTATTTTTAGAGAATATTAAGATGTGGGGATTGTTTGATGTAGCGGTATGCATCATGGCACAAATAAAAATCAAAGTCTTGATGAAAGAAGCACAAACAGGAAAATATAGAAGTAAAAGAATAAAAGGTCAATCACTGGCAGGCAGAAGAGGTGCTTATGAATAGACTATGAGAGATGAAGAACGCCTTCCATTTCTCCACTCTGAGGTTTCTACCAGCTGTGGCTTTATTCAATAAAGCTCAAACAAGAGACGCCGCATCAAAACCAGAGGCTAATTAATAATCCGTTAATACAAAATGGCTGTGAACGTGTATGCGTGTTCTGTCTATTAGATACATGCATGCGTGTTTGTGCTCGTGACTGAAAGGGAAAGAGAAACAATGAAGGGCAGATACTCGATTTAAAACCCTTCAGACAGTTTGTCTAATTGGAGTTGCTCATCGGTACAGACTCAGGGGACGCCCTAATTGCTGAAGGCGTAATCATCCCTCGTTTAATACTCAGACCTAACAAAAACCTGACAAATTCCCTCAAATCTGTAGAGTGTTTGTGCCTGTGCCTCAGAGGAAAGCCAAATGTTATCTGGCCAAGCAGGATAATAGCCTGATTTGGTTGAAGGACACCTTAAAAAGCAGTAAGTGTGTATGAGTCTGCATGTGTGTACCATATTTTTGGGACAAATCTGAACCTAGAACTGAGCTAAATCTGGCAAAACCTCCATTTGGGAATGTTCTCATTTGTTAAAATTGTATTAAAATATAGTAAATTTAAGGGATAGTCATTCACCCTCATGTCAACCAAAACCTGAATGACTTGTGGATCACAAAAGAAGATAGTTTGAAGAATGTTGATAACTAAGCACTTTCTGTTCCCATTGACAAAAAACACAATGGAAGTTCATGGGAAACGAAACAACAAAGCTAAACTAATCAGTCTACGGAATGTGTTTGCAGTGCTGTTTATGCTATTACAGCGAATTTAACCATACAGCCTCTCTGAAAACATGAAAACACACACACATACGCACATCACTGCCACCTTAAAAGCTTTGCCTTTTGACCACAAGACCAAGATTTCAGCAGGCTGAATGAGAAATTTTAGCAAAGACTTGACTCTAGAGTGCCAGAACATTTTGAAATGCATTTCATGTAAGCATTGATTTGAGCCAGATGCCAGTGAAATGACCACTGAGGGTATGATTACATGGAAGAAAAGAAAAGAAAAAGAAAAAAAATTTGATATTTGCCTAAAGCAGGAAGGAATCTCACTGTAATGTCATGAGGAGTGTGTATGCGTGTGCATTTGTGTTGGTGGAAGGATAATTACAATACCACTGGCTCACCCCCTTTTCCCTGACCCTTCCTGAACTCATCCTCTGCCTCGTTAAGCAGCCCTGAATCTATCAGACTAATTAATCACCCCTTCCTGTCCCAACACACACCTTTCTCACTACTTCACTTTGTATCTTTACCTCTTTGTCCTGCAAACAACTCAAAATGATGATGAGTTCCCACATAACTAATTGCCATTGCCCTTATGACTGGATGCATGTTTTAAATAATGTTGATGCCTTAAGCATTCAGTGACCAGTGGCTATCAAATAAAAAAAAAAATCGGAAAAATAGTCCATATAAATCTTAGATTATGTCTTTGAAGCAAAAATTTAATGTGGTGTCAAACCTGGCATCGTGATAGGATACAAGATATAATGGTAAACATTATGAAATTATAATTTTTAAATATGCAATTAAATATTTATATATTACATTTTGAACTATTTATTATTTAACCTAGGCTCAGTGGAAAAAAAGTGCCTGTGGCAACATTTCTACAAAATGACATTATGTTGCTTCATGTGCATTTCATGACACTTTCAAAGTTAAATTTCCAGTCAGGGTCTCGAAAAGCATATTCAGTTTTATCCTAAACAGATGAACGTCAATCTGGCAATGATTTTACTTTGTTGATGTTGTTAGGTTTTTGCGTACTAGGTGTGGGCGATAATTACCAAAATATTTATAGTAATTTTATTTCACGATAATGATATATATCATAATATAGTTGTTTTTGCTTTAAATAAGGTCTTTATGATATCAAAAATTTTGATACCATAGAAATGTCACAAGTCTTGTCACCAGTGTCAATATCACAAAAAACAAATAGCCTAAATGGAAGAAGAAAAAAAAAACTCAAGCTCACTGAAGACAAGTAAACAGTCCGCGATTAAATAAGAATTTAAAAATTAAATACAAGCAATAGGACAAAAAAACGACTGTAGAACAAATAAATAAGAAATACATTGTATAAACTAATCAAATGTAGGCTATAAAAACACTGCATATTCTTCACTGTGTAAATTAAATATATATTGCTTCTTATTAAAGTTTAAAAAGTGCCTTATTCAAGGGCAGTGAGAGCTTTTCTTTCTTTTGTTGTTTGATTAACATGAATGACAGACAGCAGGAATATTAGACTGCTGTCACTTTAAGAGCTGGCTTGATCCAATATACTGTTACACGTGTTTTCTTTCTCAGCTGTTTGCTTTCACTTAAGACCTAAATTACTGTGTTTACAAGGATACTTGCAAGGACGGGCATTTTGACACATACAGGTGCATCTCAATAAATTAGAATGTCGTGGAAAAGTTCATTTATTTCAGTAATTCAACTCAAATTGTGAAACTCGTGTATTAAATAAATTCAGTGCACATAGACTGAAGTAGTTTAAGTCTTTGGTTCTTTTAATTGTGATGATTTTGGCTCACATTTAACAAAAACCCACCAAATTCACTATCTCAACAAATGAGAATATGGTGACATGCCAATCAGCTAATCAACTCAAAACACCTGCAAAGGTTTCCTGAGCCTTCAAAATGGTCTCTCAGTTTGGTTCACTAGGCTACACAATCATGGGGAAGACTGCTGATCTGACAGTTGTCCAGAAGACAATCATTGACACCCTTCACAAGGGGGGTAAGCCACAAACATTAATTGCCAAAGAAGCTGGCTGTTCACAGAGTGCTGTATCCAAGCATGTTAACAGAAAGTTGAGTGGAAGGAAAAAGTGTGGAGGAAAAAGATTCACAACCAACCGAGAGAACTGCAGCCTTATGAGGATTGTCAAGCAAAATCGATTCAAGAATTTGAGTGAACTTCACAAGAAATGGACTGAGGCTGGGGTCAAGGCATCAAAAGCCACCACACACAGACGTGTCAAGGAACTTAGCTACAGTTGTTGTATTCCTCTTGTTAAGCCACTC
>NW_015555736.1:542251-546414 GCF_001515605.1 Sinocyclocheilus anshuiensis | reverse complement strand
GAATCTATGGGGTATTGTCAAGAGGAAAATGAGAAACAAGAGACCAAAAAATGCAGATGAGCTGAAGGCCACTGTCAAAGAAACCTGGCTTCCATACCACCTCAGCAGTGCCACAAACTGATCACCTCCATGCCACGCCGAATTGAGGCAGTAATTAAAGCAAAAGGAGCCCCTACCAAGTATTGAGTACATGTACAGTAAATTAACATACTTTCCAGAAGGCCAACAATTCACTAAAAATGTTTTTTTTTATTGGTCTTACGAAGTATTCTAATTTGTTGAGATAGTGAATTGGTGGGTTTTTGTTAAATGTGAGCCAAAATCATCACAATTAAAAGAGCCAAAGACTTAAACTACTTCAGTCTGTGTGCATTGAATTTATTTAATACACGAGTTTCACAATTTGAGTTGAATTACTGAAATAAATGAACTTTTCCACGACATTCAAATTTATTGAGATGCACCTGTATGTATTTAACCGTTCAAGGCCTATAAAGTGGCAAAAATAACTCCGTTCAATACTCCCGTGTTCTATTAGCACCGTCTTCACGTGCGTGCACTTCTCTGACAGCACTCAGAAACAGTCTGTCTGACAACACGTGCATATAGCGAAATTAGTTCTCTTTCGCTTCTGATTGCGTTTTAACAGCTTGAAATCGCTAGTTTTTATACCACAATGCTTAAAAACACGTGCAAAGGATACATTTAGTGACCATGTAGCACAGTAGCATCATGTGAGTGTGTAACCGTGATAGAAACGATAGTCCAAAATTTCTACCGGTTTACAAATTTCTACCTGTTAATCACATCTACTGGTATATTGCCCACCCCCATTCCGTACATAATATAGCTGTGCGGAAATTAAATGTCCAGTGAGTGGTGCTAATAGTGCTCTATTGCATTTTTTAAAAAATGGACCAATTATATCAAATCTAACCGAGTGTTTAAAAAGTAAATGTGAGATAACAGCGCATTTGTTGAAGCAACCATGGCTTTTCTTTAGCTTGCTTATACATGCCTTTGAACTCTTTTTATCAAGAATCATGTTTCATAGGACTTTTTCCCGATCACTTTGGATCGCAAGTGCAGTGCTGTACCAGATGAGCTCTCGAGCAAGTATACTATGTCTGAAATCCATACATATGGAGCTGGTTATGTGATGCAAATATAAAAATTTACTAGTTTACAAATCATGGACTATGTTAAAATTGTTTTGAAGTCATAACATAGTGTTGTGCAAGGAACCACATGAAAGTAAGTCTTTATTATTCGATATCTGTTCTTGTAATTATAATTTGTGTTAAAAGGAATAACATGGTTTTACCTCCACTAGTGTATGCATGTACATTTTTATTATTTCCTTGAATTATTCAGGGGTGAATGAATTATAGCATTATTTATTTGCACACGATGTTTGCATTGGTTTAGTGAAACTATTATTCACATAATCTTAAAAATGGGAACATGTTCTTAACTCCACCACATATCTGGATACATTTCTAGTTATAACGGCATTATTTGATCTTTGTTTGATAAATAACTGCTCCCATGACCAAAATCTTTTTCTTTGGCAGCGCTAACTGCGGCAGGCAAATAGCAGTGAGTTATTTTTAATAAAGCGCAATCTGTAATCCAAATTTACATAAAAAGGAGGCGTGTTTGTGCTGAAAATAATAAAAATTACTTAATTTGAATATACATTTGAATTTGAATACAATTTGAATGTGCTATTCCAGCACAGTTAGCGCCTAATTAAACTGAACTACGGGTGGTTAGTAAATAAGACGCAGGGTTTTACACTGTAACAGCAGATGCAAAAGTGCTGCAGCTCACATTTAGGAAAGTGACGATGGCTATCCATATCCATCCAGAAGATATTACAACCCACCTCAGATCTATAATGCAGGTGTATGATCAACAGAGAATAGTTAAGCAGCCATTACTGATGTGGAACAGGTGTCAAGTGCTTAAAGTGGCCACGACCCTAATGAGAATGAAATGAAAGATATATTTCAATGTCTACGCAGATGCTCGTCATTAGCCCTTCATGCTGCTCATTAAGTCACTCCACTCTTTTTAGTCGGTGAGCGCCGTGGCAACCTAGAGTCCACCTGTGACAGAGAACCATCAGTGCTGCATTAACGGCAGCTATTGAGCTTTGAGTGTTGCTCTGGAACACTCTATCGTCATGGTGACATGACTTATGCCATTTGGGAGATTGAGAGGTTTTAGAGCAGTGATGGGCAAACTTGGCCCTTCCAGGCCACTTTCCTGCAGAGATTTGATCCAACCCTGATAAAACTCACCTGCCTGTAGCCTTCTAGTAGTCTTGAAGACAATGATTAGCTGGTTCAGGTGTGTTTGATTAGAGTTGGAGCTAAACTCTGAAGGAAAGTGACCTGGAAGGGGCCAGTTTGCCCACCCGTTTCAGAGAATCAGGGAGAAATTAGTGTCTGTGTGTATTTTGATCCTATTTATTTTGGCTTCCCTCACTGTCACTCCATCCGGATCTATGGAAAACAAACAGAAACAAAAGAGGGACAACGAAGACCAAAATATACAAGCATATAAGAAAGACTACAGTATATCTGAAATTCTGACATAGCTAGGGCACAGTAATACAATACATTCTATGTTAACATGATAAGTTGCTTGGTAACTGTAAACAGCCTACAGTCAGACTTAGGAATTACATCATGTAATAAATGTAGCTATTAATTGAAAACTGGTGTATTTATCACTATTAATTATCATTAACAATGGTATAGTAACAATAGCACATGGCCTCTCATGGCTTTATTGCTTTATTTGCTTCAGTCACATTGGATATTCAGTCATATCCAAATTGTTGTTTGGATATTAATAGTCACCTTCTTTTAGGGCCATTAATAAGATGTATTTAATCAGATTTGAATCTTTTTTTCTCTCTCTCCCTTGCCTCCTATGAGATAATGGACACACAACCACGACTATTCTTACCTGTTTGGATAATAGGTTAGAAACACGCGCTGCTATTTATAAAATGCCTCTGATTACCATTGGATTACTCAGTGCGCGCATTGTCACGGCTCTAGTAAGTCATTGCTGAAACTCAATGGGAGTTCCTCTCGGATTTTATCACCCCTTCTGCTTCAGATGTGATCCCTCTCTCGTGGACTTTTTAAAGATCTCTGGTCGATGTGACATTTTCTTGCTCTCTCTGTCATCTCCACTCGTTTGAAAGCACTTCAGCCTTTCTGCTCTCCTTTAAGAAAAGTGGAATCCGTCTGTGTTTACAAGTGATTCAGTGGACGTTTCAGTGGCATTTCGTTGATCCTCATCACTGGTTCTCAGAAATGTCTCTACGAAGACATTCCCTCAAATGATAATGTGAAGATTGCTTCTATTAAATATTATCATAAAATGATGATCAAATGATAATAGCCAATCATACATGTAGACCTGTTGCATTTTAAAGAGCCAGTTCAGGTGGTTGGATTGCAGCAGTGGAGAGATGTTTTACAGTCCCCAAGATGCAGAAACGTACTTTCTATTCAAACAATTTATTTGCTTAAATAAACAGCACTATCAGCAGTTGCAATTCGTTCTTTGTGGATTCCCCCATTACCGTTATAACCCCTTTTCAATTATTTTTATGTTTTGTTTTTTTTTTTGCTTTTTAGTGTATAGTACAATAAAGAATTGACAGGGAATTGAAGTGGGTGGATAGATAATAGATATAAAATGACACTACTGTGCAACTGTGTCGAACCATGTGCATTATCTGCTAGGATGTGTCTCTAAGGGTTGGGACACATTAAACTGACACCAAATGCCACTGCCATTGTCAGCCCTTGGTTTTCTTCTTGTGGGTAAAGAAAGAAAGAAAGAAACATATAGAACGACAAGTGTCTATGCGTTCCCTCTTTACTCTGTCATTGGTTTGCTTTCATCAGTTCCGTTTTTTTCTCGTGGGCTCATTCATTAAGCTGAATACGATGCTCAAAAACCACCCAACACTGCCAACCTTCGGCTTTGTGTGTCTTGGAAAAATGAAAATTTTGTCATCATTTACTCACCCTCATGTCATTCCAGATCTGTATATGTTTCTTTCTAATGTTAAACGCAAAATATTTTGAAGAAGCAAAGAGTTGTTGGTCCCCACTGACTTCCATAGTAGGGAA
>NW_015555736.1:540470-541535 GCF_001515605.1 Sinocyclocheilus anshuiensis | reverse complement strand
TGTATATATATATATATATATATATATATATATATAACTAAATATAAAAGCACATCAAAATTACTAAAACTAAACATATTAAAAAATGAAAGTTAATAATAAATAAAAATAATTAATATTAATTAAGAATTAGAAATTAATAAATACTATAATAGCAAATGATACTAATATAACACTTTAAATATATGCAATTATCTTTTTCTATCATTTTTTATAAGGCCTGGAAATCAGCATATTATGATTCCATTCTATACACACTTTTCAGTCCAAACGTTTTAGAAAATAAACTTTTAAAAAAAAGTTGGTTAGGTTCCAAATATGAAACACTAACAATATTGTTAGTAGTTCACCCAAAAATTTTGTCATCATTTATGTCGTTTCAAACCTATATAAGTTTCTTTCTAATGTTGAACACATAAGAAGATATTTTGAAGAACCAAATAGTTGTTGGTCCCCATTACTTCCATAGTAGGGAAAGAAATACAATGGAAGTCAATGGGGGCCATCAACTTACCAGCATTCTTCAAAATATCTTCTTTTATGTTCAACATATGAAAGAAAGTCATACAGATTTGGAACGACATGAAGGTGAGGAAATGATGACAAACTTTATCAAAATTGTAAAAAAAAATGTATCCTTTGCCACTCATATTATCAGGATTTTTGCATAAAAAACATAATTTAAAAGTAATACGCTGATTTCTGTCCTGTTTTTAACCCCCCTCATCAGAACGCTCTGTTTGAATAGATGTGGCGGATTGTAGACTCAGAAGTAAATGCCCACTGCTATGATTGGCTAATAGTTGTGTATGTTTGCTAGCCTACATCCTTCATAGATGGACGCTGCAGTGATTTAGGTTTAAAACGCATAAATACTCAGTACATACCAAATGATCTGTTTAACAGACAAAGCAATAGTGACCACGTAATAAAAACAGTAACTCACCCTTGTGAAAATCTGAGCATATTACACCAGTCCTCAGGTCCTTACACTGGCTTCCAGTTATATTTAGGATTGATTTTAAAGTACTTTTACTCGTTTATAAATCACTCAATGGCCTAGGA
>NW_015555736.1:518882-540446 GCF_001515605.1 Sinocyclocheilus anshuiensis | reverse complement strand
TTATGTAAAGCACTTTGAATTACCATTGTGTATGAAATGTGCTATATAAATAAACTTGCCTTGCCTTGCCTTGTGTTGCAACATTACTGTCGGATTCAATATAAGTTGGCACAGCATCGTCTTTTAGTTTCAATCTTTCTGAAAATCCCGCATCAAATTGTTCCATGTTTGTAAACAAATCCGCAGTAAAATGAAGTGAACAAAGGACTGAGTTCTTACAGATGCGGTCTGGAACT
The DNA here is from genome assembly GCF_001515605.1 of Sinocyclocheilus anshuiensis. Lineage (NCBI taxonomy): Eukaryota > Metazoa > Chordata > Actinopteri > Cypriniformes > Cyprinidae > Sinocyclocheilus > Sinocyclocheilus anshuiensis. The sequence continues at coordinate 540,210 of NW_015555736.1, read as the reverse complement.
TCATTAAACATTAAGGCCCAATCCCAATTCTACCCCTCAGCCCTTCCCTAAAAGTCGTGGGGCAGTGTTGACAAGTTTCTTTGCTCCTGGGTGTGTGAGCTGCGCGATCTCTGATATATATATGTGTGTGTGTGTGTGTGTGGTGTCAGTAAGCAGCGCATTAATATAGAATGGTAATTAAAGGCTCTAATGCACACCAGCACACCAGTATAGGTGTGTGTATTGTATCTTTCCTAACGTTGAGATCAGAAGGAAGGCAATGCAAACAATGTTTTTCCACAGCTTGGCATTGCAGAGTGTCTTGTTGTCTTCAGAGCCATCTTTATCGTTTGATTTCTGCGTAGACCTGCGTTCGCCTCTCGTTATTGACACTACGTGTGTGAATTGGTGGGCGGGGCTAAACAGGCAGTGATGTAGAAGCAGGCGTTGATATTCTTCTGCGGAGGCAGTGCTTATCCACAATATTACATCATAAAGTGGTACATTCCACAAGCTGTCGTTTTGGCAGATTGGCTTCAATATAAGCTGTGTTTAGACTAATGAGAAAGTTTTGAGTTCTGAAGCACAATGACCTCCTATATGTCAAAATATCAAGGGAAATTTTGGTTTCTCAGTTGATGACCCCTTTAATGAAAGACATCTGTCTATGAGGAAATACCTTTTTTTCAAGTCTCTCTGAATGTGTATACACTAAGTTTGTTTACATATAATGTTCTTTATCAGAATATCTGTGTTAAAATACACTGTTCTGCAGTCTTTAACTGGGGGAGCAGCCCACAGTATTATAGTGATTAGCTTCTTTCCTCTGTGACTGCATGTGGCCATTGCTGGCACAGTACAGAGCAGCTGGCTGCTGAATCGACCCATTATCAATTCAAAGACACACTAATTATCATCTGATCAATCAGCTTATTGCAAACAAGACAAGACATTAAGAAAATGTAAGTGGTGTTTTCCTGTGCAAAACTTGCTTGTCACTATGCCAGGGAGTTGTGTTTGGTTGGCAGCGCAATGTTATGCAGATGCTAAGTTTTTCTGAGTGGCCGTTCTGGATGGTTGCTAGGTGATTGCTTATGATATTGTCTTTATGATATTCTTTTTTTTTAATATTCATTTTATTTTCTGCCAGTCAAAACTCCTAACTCAGATTGCACACCTCTGAGCCACATGATTGAAGCTATCATTGCAATTCATGTCTGTAGCACAACTCATGCGGTTCAAGTGTCCACGTTTAAATTATGCTTGATTACATCAAAGATTAATAAAACAAAATTACAATTAATGTTAATGTTAACCAAAACTAGTGAAACTACGGTGGCCGAGAGAGCTCAACGTGCTGCAACTTCAGAAAACACATGCAAATAGAAAAAGCACCAGCAAATTAAGAAAACATCTTCATCAGTTTGACAGAACATGTGCTGCAAATACTCACATCACAAACAAATACAAAAACAAGCTGCAAATACTCACAACACAAACAAATAAAGAAACGCGCTGCAAATGCTCACAACTAAGGTCAATAAACAATAACGATGACTATATCAACATGCAATATCGTTGATGATAAATTACGAGACTAAAATGTATTTAAAAAAATAAAAATATACCAAAATTTCTTTTTATTTTTGTCGAAAAAAGGAGAAAAAATTATTGCAGACTGCTGTACGTGCCTCTACTACGCAAGCTTTCATGTGTGCGGTTGCCAGATTTCAAGAGTTCAAATCCCCAAGTCAGAGCCTCTCTGTTAAAAGGATTCATTTTTCTGCCCGGGGTTTTGCCTCATTTTTGCAATCTGGAAACCTTGCATATGTGCTCGCTCCTCACAGAAGTGCTGATGATGATCAAGGATTGTCGTGTTCTGTGTTCTGTCATGAGATCTCGACTATATTGTTTGCGATTGTAGGAGCTGAATAAATGCACTTACTCAACTGCTGTTGTTTTAAAGGATTAGTTCACTTCCTGAATAAAATGTACTCACTCCCATGTCATCCAAAATGTTCATGTCTTTCTTTCTTCAGTCAAAAGAAATTAAGGGTTTGAGGAAAAAATTCCAGGATTTTTCTCCATATATTGGACTTCAATGGGGATCAATGGGTTGAAAGTCTAAATTGCATTTTCAGTGCAGCTTTAAAGGGCTCTACCCGATCCCAGATGAGGAATAAGGGTCTGACAAAATTAACGCTAAGTCTGTGAAGTTTAGCAGAGACTCGCATGCAGAAGTCTTATCCACTCCGGACAGTACAATGGAAATAATTCCATGACTTTCTAATGTTTACAGATGGAGACTATACCTGTGAAATGTAAGTTTTGCACTGAAGAAAACACCACATCTCAAACCTTTTAAACAGAGCAAATAGCCTATGTTATCTGTCAGCAGCCCATGTATCTGTCAGAACATCTGACGGGGTAAGCCGCTTTATACGTGTTAATTTTAAAACCCTTAATACAAAGCATATTTCATGTTTAGGACAAATTGGATTATGCACTTTCCCTGCAGCAGCTCAGTCTGTGTCACTTGAATCAATATTTGTATTGCCTCATATCGTTTATAAAAAAATATATATTGTAAAAACTCAATATGACGCCCAGCACTATTTGCAATGCAATGCAACCTAAACATAACCAAATATCTATATACAGATTACTGTTAGCAAATTTCTTAAAAGATGGCAACAGTAAAACAATAGCAACATCTGAGGAAACACTGTGTTTGTGTATGCACATGCATGCATGTGAGACAGCGAGAGAGAAAAAGAGAGAATGGATCAGACAGAATGTGACTCAACCATCAAATACAAGGACAAAGAGCTTAATCAAGCCAATTAATTAGGCAGAATAAGGGTTCATAAAAATGCTAGAGCAACAATATTGTCATTTTTCCTGAACAACAAAACCAAAAAACGCACAGTAGCCAGGAGACAAAGACAACGTGCTCCATAAGAGTACAGGTAAAGTGCTGAGTGTCTCCAGCATCCAATGGATTTGAATAGCATCAGTCCAGTATTTACGCAGCGGAAAATAATTAGACTGTCTCTCAAAATTCTCCCTCAACATCATCTTTAATGGCTTCTTTTGTCTGGCCATTTAACAGACTGATTTAGTAAGCAGCAGAGGTCATTCCACTCGCACACACACCTTGAAATGTTAACAAGGTTATAGCTGTTACATGTGGCTCTGTCCAGAAACAGTGACATGACATTTATTCACATCCACAGTCTGACTAATAGTACTAATACTTCCCACAGCAAATACAGAGGGGACGGATGAGCAGAAGAGAGTCACAGAGAGAGATGGAAACAGTGAAGAGGGTGGCATGTTTCTCTCATGCACACTCTTGTGCGATCTTAACCTCTCTGTCTCGGAGTTCTTCAAAGCCGTTGCCTCGGCACACAGACAACAGCCTGAAATGCAGCGTGACAATGACATTTACAGTGGGTACGGAAAGTATTCAGACCCCCTTAAATTTTTCACTCTTTGTTATATTGCAGCCATTTGCTAAAATCATTTAAGTTAATTTTTTTTCCTCATTAAGCAAATGGCTGCAATATAACAAAGAGTGAAAAATTTAAGGGGGTCTGAATACTTTCCGTACCCACTGTAACCGTCAAGCTCCATCAGAAAAACACATTTCTTGAATAATAAACACAAACTCTATCATGAACGAAAATGAAATCTTTTGTGCTAAACCATGCATTGTTCATGTGTTTGGACCCATTATAAAATATAGGGGCAATTAAATTAATCCACAATGTCATCCAACAAACCATTCACATGAAAATAATCTCGTCAGTGTATACAAGGCCACTAATGATCAATTAACACATCCACTTTAAGTACACAAATAGCAATGTAGCGTCTGCGTAGAATCATGCATGATCTTTGGGGTTTTATGGTTTATATTGATTCTGCTACAGTTAATTCGAAGATCTAATCTAAATATTTATTATTAATCATAACCAGTTATAATTAGTCATAAATATTTCCCTTTTGAGCTGATTTACTACAGCAAATTACATAGAAATTAACATTTCCCTGATGAAACACAACAGATAATGAATCTAAGCAAAATTAACAACACAATGTGGAATGATAAACATGACCATAAATATATTAAAAACTTGAAAATTAATAATCAGAACAGTGAAAACAACTAATCAGTGAACTCAAATTTAAAATGCAGTCAGAACAGTGGAAAGTTAAAAAATGACCATGAAATGCCACAAATACTGTATGCTACGAAAGTCACTTCAAACACTCTGTATGTTAATACACCATACCTTACTTTATGCAAGCAATGTTTCAAGAATAAAATGGGCATATAATTGGTTTAGATTTTACATGCCTCAAGAAGTTGCTATGTAATTTGAAACATTTGCATAATTTGATTTCTCTGAAGTGTTTATTAACATATTATACAGTATATCATAATTTAAGGGGTCACTGAAGTGTATAAGTTCAATCACGTCTGTCTCAAGGTATAGTGGCATCAACAGGAATGTGTGCTAGGACTAGCTCATAGACATTTAAATGGAAATGACGACTAGTCGACTACTGTGTTTATATGCAATCCATTTTAAATAATCAATTTGAATCAACACACACACACACACACACACACACAAAACATAAGCATTCACGTTATCAACATTAGCCAAAATACAGTTTTAGGTTCTCCAAAACCAAAGTACTCCTACACCTTGCTCGTTTTGAAAGTGCATAGTCCACTGCAATATCCACTTTTCAAAATATTTTCTTTTGAAAACATAATAATAACATTTAATTTATAGTAGTAGTATAGTATAATAGTAATTTGAATGTAGCCTTCGTAATATACAGTATATATTACTGCTGTCAAACGATTAATCGCATCCAAAATAAAAGTTTTTGTTTACATAATGCATGTGTGTATACTGTGAATATGTATTATGTATATATAAATACACACACATACAGTATATATATTGAAAATATTTACATGTATATATATTAATATTCTTATATTTTATATTATATATAAATATATTTAATATATAAACATATTTTTCTTAAATATATACATACATGTGTTGTATTTATATATACATAATAAATATACACAGTATACATGCATTTATTATGCAAACAAAAACTTTTATTTTGGATGCAATTAATCGTGATTAATCGTTTGACATTTCAGTGTTAAAAACAGTTGTGCTGCTTCATGTTTTTTGGAATCTGTGATACTTTTTTCAGGATTCCTTTATAAATATAAAATAAAAATTAAAAAATTAAAAAACAGCATTTATTCAAAATGGAAATCTTGTTGCAATATGCACTACCTTGCCAAATTTGAAGTCAGTAAATTGTTTTTCTGTCTTTTTTTTTTTTAAGTAATAAATACTTTTATTCAGCAAGGATGTGTTATAAATGGATAAAAAGTGATAGTAAAGACTCATATTGTTAGAAAATAATTTAATTTTAAATGAATGCTGTTCTTGTTAACATTCAGCTTTGCATCACAGGAATAAATTATATTTTAAAGTATATTAAAACAGAAAACCAATATTAGAAATAATATCTCACAATAATACAGTTTGTTCTGTATTTTTGATCAAATAAATAGAGCCTTGATGAGCACTAGAGACTCCATTAAAAAACATAAAAACAATAATCACTCATCATGACAGTAAAATAGGGCATTCTAAGTCAATATACTGCAGTATTTCCTCTCTCAATCAGTAGAAAATATGGTTAACACCCGGTCATGCATGAAAAAAAATACCATCATGTACTGTGAAACCGGTATAATTTTGAAAAATACCGTGATATAAATTTTTGGTCATACCGCCCCCAGCACTAGAATATACCACAAGATGGTGCCATGATTTTACGAGAATGTAATGTGTTTTTATTCTAATTATGACAAAAACAAGTCACAAATTGTATAATGCTCACATTCGCTTTAAAAACAGCAGACCAAAAGCAAAAAATATATACATATTTATACCATAAGATTAGATTATAAACGAATGCTCATCAGTTGCCATGCACCATCTTTGACATGATATCAAATGACGCTTCTTGCTGAGGTCAAAGTTGATCAATCTGATCAAATTCATGTCCAACTTAGACCGCTGTTCCAGTCATTATTTTCAAGAAGGAGGTGGGGAAATTCCATCTTCCCCTTATTCTTATATCTATGCTTCAAACTTTTCCAGTGGAAACTCATATAGCAATAACTCTTTATATGGTTTCGATGCACTGGTTGGAAACTACTGCAACCTGACAGATACACACACCATGTCCTATGACATTGAGATTCCTACAAGCGTACCACACATTACTGTTATTCAGAAACAACAGTGTAAGTGAAAGCTCACATCCAAACATCACTGCCAGCATAATCAATTACTGCTGTCAAAATCGAAGCAGACTCACCATACACAATGGTCACCATGGAGACAGGCATGACCAGAAGTCCCAGAAGCATATCTGCCACTGCCAGTGACATGAGAAAGTAATTGGTGGCATTTTGCAGTTTTCGTTCCAGATTGACAGCCATGATTACTAAAATGTTCCCGGTAACCGTAATAATGACCACAACCAAAATCAGTAGCGCAGCCCAGTTTTTCCAAACTAACTCCTCTTTGCTCGTCTCGCCATTGCACCTTTGCCATGACAGCGGTTCTGTTTTTTCACTGGAAGTGCTGCTGATGGATAAATTGGGAAAGAGAGATGCTTCAGTGTCAGCCCAACTTCTGTCACAGCCAAACGAACTGTTACGAACCACATTACCCAGCATGATGTCCGGACTCGGTGTCCAGGTGTCAGGGTCAAAGGGCATGAGGTTCGAAGAGGTGAAGACGCTTTTAGGCACAGGTTTTGAAATGTTGGCATGCAAGTTCATAATGTCCCTTATTAACACTGCTAGACTCTCAAAGACAAAAGTTTGTTACCTCCCAATTTCGGTTAGAGGTCATGCATCCTTCTTTTCTTCATAGCATCTTTGATCCAGCCATTGAGTCCAGAGGTTTGCTTCATTCTGTCCTCTTTGAAAACACTCCTGAAGTCTTCCTGCTACTCTTTTACTGTCACCAAAAAACCTGAAAAATGGAAAATGTAAGGTGTAACGAAATGTTTCCATAATCCGTGCATTTCTGAAAGTGCAGAGTGTGTTGTGTCTGTTAAGTGAAGTCTTCTTGCTCCTCTCTGTTCTCGTTGTCAGAACACAACAGATTTTACGAGCTGGATGACCTGATAGTTGAGCGCACGCTCTCTCTCGCTCCCTCTCTCCGCTCTCTCTGGCGGTGTGCGGAGCTAGCAGATTCTGGTCCTCCTCAAGCCAGTGATCATTCTGTTCAATCCAGCTGTGCTAAGAGAGAGAGAGGGGGAGAGAGAGACTGAAGTGTGAGTCAGGGGTTTAGTGAAAGTTCCTCAGGTGTTTCCTCCTTCTTCTGCACCTGCGTCTGCAACTACCAAGACAAATCAGTGAGCTTATTTAATGTGACAGGCGACACATACGCACGCTCCACTTGCTTCAGGCCCAAAGAAAATATGATTGATAAACATAGGCAAGATGTCCATCTATCCCTCTATCCATCCATACATCTATATATCTATACGTATATCTATATATGCAAATGTCTTATCTACCCCCTATCACTCTGTCCATCCGTCCATCTATTCAATGATCATACATCTATATTCAGTATCTACTATAAAAGTCTATCTATAAATGTAAATGTCTTATCTATCCCTCTTACCACATTCATCCAAATTTTCTTCTATCTATATCTATCCCAATCTGTCCCCATCATCTATCCATGTCTATTTATCTGTCAATCTATTTATTGATCCATCCATCCATCCTTCCACCTATATCTACAGTGGGTACGGAAAGTATTCAGACCCCCTAATGAGGAAAAAAAATTAACTTAAATGATTTTAGCAAATGGCTGCAATATAACAAAGAGTGAAAAATTTAAGGGGGTCTGAATACTTTCCGTACCCACTGTATGTGTCCATCTATCCATCCATACATCTATATATCTATGTCTATGTAAACGTCTTATCTACCCCTCTATCAGTCCATCCATCCATCCATCCATCCATCCATCCAATTATCATATATCCATATATCTACTGAATAAGTCTATCTAAATGTCTTATCTATCCCTCTATCAGTCCATCCATCCTTCCATTCAATTATCCTTCTATCCATCCATATATCTATATAGCTGTACGTCTATCTATATGTAAACATCTTATTAAGTCCATTCATCCCATTTTTATTCTATTCATGCATACATCTATCTGTAAATCTATATATCTATCCCCATCTATCCCCATCATCTATTTTTCCATCCATCCATCAGTCATGCTATGTATTTCTTTAGCTCTCTTCAGCTTCAGCTCATTCTCTGTCTCTCTTTCTCTTCCCACTCTTTACATTTGAACTGTCTCATTACCCCCAGCACTGTACCGCTTATCTTCTTTTTTGTTGTTCATCTAACCTGGCAGTCATGTCTTGTAGAATAAATGTTTACATGTGAATGTGTGCGTGCGGTGTGAAATGGAACTGTATTATGCTGGGCATGTGAACGTGATTCTGTTGACTATAGACATGAGACTGATAATAAAATAACCTGTCGGTTGTTGACTATCAATAGCTCAGTACCAATTAGATGTCACCTTTTAATGAGCACTGCTCAGAGATTTACACATTAATTCTTTACATAAGACATGCAAGCTGCAAGCTGGAAACAAACAAAAAGATTAAATTCACAATTTGAATTCTTTATACAGAAGAGGGATGCATGCATGCAAAAATAAATGAATATATCAAAAAGCTATTTACATTGCATTCACACCAGGAAAGTCCGCTAGTTCACTTGCTTTGGTCCGGACCAAATACAGTGTTGATTTTTTTAGTTTGGTGCGGTTCACTTTCACGCTGCCCTTTTTGCAAGTGAACCAGAAACTGTAAACAAAACCACACGTGTGCTTGAGGTCATCCATTCATTGGTTCATCCATTCAACCGTACCAGAGTTCGTTTGGAAGCGGACCGAGACCACCTCTTCAGCTGAGTCTAGGTGCGGTTGTTTGGTGCGCACCCGAGTGCGATTGCTGTATTCACACCTGCCCAAAGGATCCGCACCAAGGGGGGAAACAAACTTGTGTTTGATTCAAGCTAACCAAACAAGACAGGTGTGAATACACCCTTAGATTCATTCAGACATGCAGGAAGAAAATAACTGTAATTGACTTTGTTAGAAATATTTTGCACTTAAGAGTCTATCGGTGGTCATCCATGATGACTCTTTATAGGTTTTGTTCTGTGCTTGAATGTTTGGAAATATTTGCAAATAATAATCTCAGCACTATAACAGAATGCCTTTGGTTTTTATTCTGCTCTGTTCAATAGCAGCACAAATGAAAGTTGCCGAGGTGCAGTAATGAATAAGTTATGCAAATATTAACATCACATTTTCAGCTGCATGCTTTTCTTGCTTCATTTCTCAGCTCTAACTGTATTTCGGTTGACATTTTGTGGTACAGTGATGCTTTTGTCACAGCATACAGACATGCAGATTATTCAATGGCAGTTGCAGCAGGCTGCTGTATTTCTGATTTAAGACTTTATAGTCAGTGATGGCACTGATAAACTGAATGGTTTCATTTTACTGTATTTTTAATGCAAGAAACATCACACAGACAACATTCAGTAAGTATTAATAATTAATACTGAATGTTGTCTGTGTGATGTTTCTTGCATTAAAAATACAATAAAAGGAAACCATCCACATGTGCGTCATTTCAAGTTTCAGCTAAATCTTCATAAGAATACAGACAGTGGAAGCATGAGCTGTTTCACTCCAGACCCTCAACACAACTCCAGGTCACTGGACAAGACATCAGCACTAGCCCTCCAGCTCTGCTTTCCACTCAGATATCAGCAAACTCGCTGCCACTCACAGCCAGTTGTTGCCATGGAAAGGCTTTGTCGCTAACAATGCATTCAATAGGGAATGAGATAACCAAACGATAATCACATTGTTGCCTCTTTTTTTACCTATCACAGGCTCATAACCATGGAGATGCTCAGTGCTTTAGCAGATAAGAACAAAGAGACTGTAAAGGCCAAGAGGCCATCTACATGAATAGAAGAACATGAGAAAGAAAAAGAAAGAAAAAAAAAAACGCTAATGCAATATAGATTATAATCTAATAAAATAATGCTTAATTCTGTGCAATAAATGGCCATAAAAAACAAATATTTGTATACAAAAATATATAAGAAGAAAGTACTTTATTAACATAAATATGTTTTTCATGCTCTATATAAATAGTTAGGATCAGCCTGGCCACTTTGAGGCTTGAATAGAAGTTATTTAGAAATTATGTATGACTGAAGTTTAAAATAATCCTTAGTTGCCCTTGGCTTTGATAGTGCAGCAGGCCCACACCACGTTCCAAAAACAGAATCCAGTTTGAATAATGATTCAAAATGCATTACAAAGGCATCTTCTAAATCTGTGCATTGCATAGCACAGATTTCCCGTTGTTTGATTGGTTTCAATAACACAGAGTGAAATCCAATGTCTTTAAAGTCCAGGTCCACTCAAACACCAGATTATCAAGTTCTTTGAGTATAGGTGCAATCACACAAGGATTTGAGTATGTGAAATTACTTAAAGGTGACATATCATGAAAATCTGACTTTTCCAGGGTTGAAGTGCTATAATCGGGTCCCTGGTGCACCAAGTACCAACCAAGGAAACGTGAAAAAGATTAAGCCAGTAACTTTGTTTTGGTAAGCCTTTTTCTGCAAGCGTCTGAGAAAACGAGCGCATCAGATTTTGCTCCCTTGGTGACGTGGCAAAGGGATCTCATTATAATATTACCGCCCCTTAATCTGTAAATTTCCACCCACGGCGCAGTCATTTGATTTTGCAAGTGACAAAGGTGTACCAGCTCTAATGCCATGGCGAAAGTTTGAGCAAAACATACTAACTGTTCTGTCTTTGGCTGCACAGACGAGCACAGAACACTATTTAGAGTCCCAGCCTCAGAGGAGACAACAGAGCAATGGATTTATTGATTTATTTAATGTATTTTGCTGCTGCCACACAGATCTAAAATATACATGCGATTTTATTTTTGTTTTCCTTTCACAGACATAACTGACTGTTTTTGTAACTTGTGTGTTTTTAATGTAAACTTGTGTGTGAATGAGAACTTAGTTTAGTACTCACATGCTGTGACAGCCGCTTTCTGTCCGTGTGCTTCGGATGTGTGCACTCAGAAAACCGTATTTCAGAAGTTTAAACTCATATGGTTTAAAACTAATGATTTCAGCGCGATAAACATGATAATCAGAACCAAAACAGATGTTTTTAGCAGGTCCGAGTTGTAATGGCACAGCTCTATTCTGGAAGAGGGGGCAGGGAGCAGCAGCTCATTTGCATTTAAAAAGACAGGCACGAAAAAAATAGTATTTTGAGTTGAAACTTCACAGACACATTCTGGGGACACCAGAGACTTATATTACATATTGTAAAAAGGGGCATAATATGTCTCCTTTAAGACACTGCAGCGAATAAAATCAAATAAAATGCATAATTACAGTGTCTTTCTGGTTCTTAATGGGATAGTTACCCCCAAAATGAAAATTCTGTCATTAATTACTCACCCTCATGTCGTTCCAAACCCATAAGACCTTCGTTCATCTTCAGAACACAAATTAAGATATTTTTGATGAAATCAGAGAGCTTTCTGACCCTCTATAGACAGCAATGTAACTGAAATGTTCCCGGGAAGCTCTTGGATTTCATCAAAAAAAAAAAAAAAAGGTAATTAATAGCAGAATTTTTCCTTTTTAGGTGAATAATCCCTTTAATGATTTATACAAATTATACAATTTACACAATTTTTCTCGATTTTCACACAATCACACATAATCACTCTATTTTATATTTTATTTCAGGTTTATACTAGTGCTGTCAAAATTAAGTATTTAGGCTATTAATTTTTCCAGTTTAATGCCGTTAAAAATATTTAAAGCAGTTGACGCAGAGGCGGAGTAAGTGGTTGGCCACCCCACTCACAACTGCTGCTTCTGATTCTTTTTTCTTGACAAAAACTGTTTTATTTAGATGCAGAACATCTTTATAACCACATCAAGCAGGAGACTTTTCAGATGCGCACTCCACTTCGCCTCAGTGCCAGGCGAAGCACCAAATGAGCACGGAAAAGGTACAATTGATGAAGGAGCTTCAGTAGAACTTCAGTGAACTGCAGTCAGATAAGATGTTATCAGACCATGTCAGTAAAAATTAATTTTCCTGTCCTGTCGGCCATTATACTGTGGTCGTAGTGCGTGCTCTTCAACTGCATGCACGAATACGGCGGCGCGCACTGTAGCCTGTATCATTTCTTATTAAAGCGTGAATGAAACTACGAGCATGCATGTCAAATCCGCGTCGTTCAGCAGCGGCAGCTCTTAAAGTAATAGCAGCCAAATAACCTAATAACCCAGCTGCTGTAATGTCTGTTAATCAAAGAACAAAAGAGGAAATCAATAACTTTTGTAGCTTTAAGGATTCATATATTTAATTTAGAATTTATTGTTTGAAAACTTTATTCAATTTCTGTATATTTCCTACTTGCTGAAGGGCACAGGTAAATAACATTTATTATACTGGATTTATGTGAAGATTGTTTTAAGTTCACTTAAATTAGAATTTGTTATTTTTCAATTTTTTTAAAAAATTTAAAATTGATAGCTCTCAGTTATACTGTAATGTTAGTATAGTCAACATTACATATAGTCAGTTAAATATTAGGGAAACAATTTCCTAGAAATCAGTAATATTGGTATCAGTGAAACTCACCTTCAGTCATAGAAAAGATGCCATCAAACAAATATTAAAAATATACTATGTTGTTTCTACAATAATTTGAAGATTGAATGTGAAATTATTGCAATATAAAAGTATATTTAAAAACTTTAATGTTAGGTGGGATTAATCGTGATTAATTGTGATTAATTTCAGAAAAAAATGCGATTAGTTATTTTTTTTAATCGATTGACAGCGCTAGTTTATACATCTAACAGTACTCTAATGGTGTGTAGAAAAAATACAGCATGAATGTGGAAAGTAAACTAACGTAAAATTTGTGACCTTAATCATTCAATCTTTGTTTCACTATTCAGGCATGTATGTAGAGCAAGCATAAATATTGGGAAATCATCTGAAAACTGAAATGACATCAAACTTCCTTCTAAGTAAACTGCAGAACTAAATCAGGCAGTCTCTTCACTTCTTGACAGCTCAGCTGACACAAATGTCAGTTTCTTCTTTTTAATTGTTGCTCCAAAAATATAACCACAGTCACCACATTGGAGATTACATGAACAGTTTGGCTTTTACATAATGCTCATTTTCTCTGTTTGCCACTCATTTCCCGTCATCATCTGTGAGTGTTTTTATGCTTATAGTTAAATATAAACACACAGACTCAATACCTCTTGTTTCAGCAATCTGTTCCTTTCCAGCCGGTGAATCATCTGAAGATTTGAAATTTTCTCAGTTTGCGCAAATTCACTACTACTTTAAGTTAAAATGTGAATGGCTAAAGGAGAGATTCTAGCTTCAAGTGACAAAAGTTATGACATCTTCAAAAACCAACTTCAATGCTTCTCATTGATTGAATTAGTTAATGTCACTGCATGCGGCTAACAGAGAAAACTCCATGTCAGATTACTCAATGACATCCCCAACAAATCTCTTCTTTTGTGCCATACACTCGTAAAAATAAAGGTGCTTCACGATGCCATAGAAGAACCTTTTTGTCTAAATGGTTCCATAAAGAACCTTTAATATCTGAAGAACCTTTCTGTTTCACAAAAGGTTCTTTGTGGTGAAAAAAGGTTCTTCAGATTACAAAAAGGTAAGAAAGAGATGGTTCTTTAAAGAACCTTTGACTGAATGGTTCTCTGTGGAACCAAAAATGGTTCTTCTATGGCATCGCTGTGAAGAACCTTTTGAAGCACCTTTATTTTTAAGAGTGTACATAATTTTTCCGTCACATCACAGATTTTCTTTCCATCTGAAATATACTGCAGACTTCAGACTGCTACCAAAAAAAAAATCTATGGAAACAAGACAGCCAGGCTGTGACAGTGTCCCCATTCAGTATGCTAATGTTTAGGTGCCTTTTGTCCGTTATTAACAGGGCCTAAAACTAACTTTTTGCCACACCTGCCAATGGCCGGTGACATTATCAAATTTACCGGCCAAACATTTTTTTTACTGGCCATGAAACTCTTTTTGCAAAAACAGGCTGTTATTACTACTACAATGACTAAACATATTTACAATGTTTTTAATTTGTCCTGCAGGTGCATTTTCCCTCAATTTTTCCTATTAATCATTGCCATTCAACATTACAGTATAATTGAAAGCCATTATTTTTAACATTTAATAGGCTCTGAAATATATAACAACTTTTAATTTAAGTGATTTTAAAACAATCTTCACATAAAGTATATTATATATGCATAAACTTAGGTTACTGGTGAGCTGTCTGAAGCGGCTCAGGGTGTGCGTACAGCCAAACGCGCAGCCTTTCAAACTTTACTTCACTGCACCGTTTAGACAGTGCAACCTCAGGTATGTGTCGCCGCATTCTCGGGTTATGAAGAATAAAGAAGGGAAAAGTTAATCTTCCGAAATGAAGCAGCAAAATCTTCTCAGGTAAAAGCTATTAGAACAGTGTCTAGGGCAGGGCTGTCCAAACTCGGTCCTGGAGGGCCGGTGTCCTGCAGAGTTTAGCTCCAACCCTAATTAAACACACCTGAACCAGCTAATCAAGCTCTTACTAGGCATAGAAACTTCCAGTCAGGTGTGTTGAGGCAAGTTAGAGCTAAACTCTGCAGGACACCGGCCCTGCAGGACCGAGCTTGGACAGCCCTGGTCTAGGGACAAGTTGGCCATACCACAGCTCTGACCTTATCAGTCGGTTTGTATCCTATTATTTGATTCGCTCTTGTTGCTTATGACAGAACAGCTAATCACGATGATCTTGTCTTCGGAAAATATTTTATTCGCTTATGTCAGAAACAGCAAATCTCTTTAAAAACTGGCTGTCGTTTTCACTTCATTGCATTGTTATAATTCATAAAAGTTGTACCCGCCAACTGGCAACTGACACTGTAACATGGACTCGCCAACGCTGATTTTTACTTGCATTTGGCGCTTGGCGAGTGTTAGTTTTAGGCCCTGGTTATTAATATGTTAAAATTGGATGCTCTCAGACTTGAAGATGCACTGATTGTCCTCTCTTTGAAAAACGCTCAATACGCACCTTCTACAAAGTGGATAATACCTCCCAATTCTAACATCTGAGAGGAAAAAATCAGCAGGTATGTTATAAAACAGATGTTGTGACAGGAACAAAAAAAGGCGAAGTTATCCAAATCCCATAAATATGCAAAGAGGAAATCTGCAAATACAAAGAAATGAAATGGTTATCTCTCTCTTTTGTAAAAGAGTGGGGACTCATCATCACTAAACTGAATTTTAGGATGTGATAGGAAAGGATTTTAACATTGAAAAAATTACTTAATTTTTAACTTCCGAAAGAAATTATGAATGGTCTCGACTACTGTGTTAAAAACTCACAGGAACCAAGTAAGTCAACAAATTATTCTGCAATATTCCAGTTACATCATGATTTTAATTGCTTCATCTATGAGAAGTGAACAATGCAATTAAAATTGCCTGTCACAGCTGCGGTTCTGTGATTTTGATCCATGCATATGTGTGTGTGGAGCCTGTCTGTTGTCCTTTCTGTTTCCCCTACATGTAACTCTATCACAAGACGCCAAACATTTTTGCCATTTCATTTTTTAATGAATTAACTCACGGTTCAAGATCTTGTCCAGTTTGCAAACCCCTTCTGTGCTCACGCCATCCCAGCTGGCACTCATTTCATTGATGACAGTCAACAAACCTCCTCAGCAAATGCCAAATAATAAATAAGAGTCTATTTCCATGAAACAGAGCAGTCAGAGAATCAGAAGTGGACATCTGGAAGAACTTCCCCAGACATTTCTACAAGCATAAACATGCCATCGAGCGTGTACTGATTAAACTATATTATAGCCAATCAATCAATTGATTAAGAAAGAAAGAAAAACGTATACCTGTAAAAATGTAATATTAATCAATTATGCAAAGACCATTTAAAAAAATTAATACAAAACATAAAAATAAATTGTGTAAAATTAAAGAAATCATCCAATCAGATGACAGACTGACTGAAGATTTCAGTCAGCATTTTTGCATGTAATTTGCAGCTGATGCGTGGGCTGAGACTAGCTCACAAGTAACCACCTTTGTTCATATGAGATTTAATTTTACATTGACATTGTTGACACTGTGACCAATTTGGACATGACAGGTGCTAGAATGGCCAGTGAAAAAGGCCAAGAGAGGCCTTCATTACAGATGTCAGAAGATGTGATTTGCTGAGGGGAGAATACAGTACTTAGACTGATACATCAAGGGATCTTTGAGAAAGAGTCTGTGATATTCTGTGGTGTTCGGGGAACAGAAGTGTTTAAATTGTGTTTTTTTCATCAGGACTGTGAGTTGGACACAGTTAATGTGGCAATCCTGAAGCAATTGGCATTAGGTCAACAGGATGCAGTGCTCTTGACTTCCTGCTTAGTCACAGGGAGAGAGATCAGAAGGGACCGTTCTTACATCTTCTGTGTCATTTCTGACTTGTTATTTTGACATTTTAGACCAGTGTTTGTGCTGTCTTTTCTCTCTAAGCTATGACAAATCTATAATTTTATCCACTTTTTTCCTGAACAACTAATGAGTGCTGCCATGATGATTCGCTACTTCTGTTTTAATGTTTCTATGTCCGGTCTCCTTAAATATCACTGTAGGAGGTACAAGCACATGCGTATGAGCTCAGCTTTAATATGTGCTGTGTTGATTACCACAAAAATAAGATTTTTAAAAGAAAATATTCATATGCAAGACCAATAAATTAGAGAATAATGCACCCAGTGCATTACATTTAGCCAGAAAAAATCCTTAAAGGGGTCAAATGATGTCTCAGATGCTTCTCCTAAAAATCCTTAGGAGTAATAATAGTAGACACAACTGAGACGAGAAAGTTCTGAAAGAAAGGAATCCAAAATGACAATGGGAGAGAAACGTGTGAGAAACATGGGAGATCTCTTTGTTGTCTTGCTGTAATCTCTTGCAATACATTCTAAAAATGTTTTACTGCTCAGAGGTTGCTTTTTTTATTGCAATGGTTACAAAACACATCGATTCGCTACAGGAGGCCTTTGTTCACCCCCCCCCCGGAGCCGTGTGAGACACTTTTTTTATGGATGGGCGCTTTTTATTTAACTTATTTTGGACTGATGCATGCAACACCCGCTGAGTGGCATTAAACAGCTTGAAAGATAAAAGACAATTTTTAATATAACTCCGACTGGATTCGTCTGAAAGAAGAAAGTCATATACACCTAGGATGACTTGAGGGTGAGTAATTTATGGGCTAATTTTCATTTTTGGGTGAACTAACCCTTTAAGAGTTTTTGTCTCAGGAGACAAGTTTGAGGAGCAGGAGACTCAAGCAAAAATCTCCATTCGATCTTAAAATGACCTCCCTCATTTCTGTCTATAGGAGAAATATTTGAGATGTTAAAAAGATCTCACTTTTGATTTTTCTTTCCTATTGGATGACCAAAATGATGTGAAAGTAATTTTCTAGTTGTGTTCAATGATGGCCTTGTCTTTACAAATTCACATAAACACACACAACCCACTTACATTTATATTGGCTGATAAAATATAACGCAAAGTGATTGTAAATCATTTTGACACTAAAAAAAAGACAATTTAGGACAAAAGTGGATACAGGTGGAGAACATTTGATAATAATCACAAAAATAACCATATAGGCCAGAAAAATATAAAAACATAAAATAGAATTAATTGAATTTTTTAAGAAACATAAAACTTAGACACACATATCATGTGTAAAACATTAAAGTTTGCCTCATGAGATCTTTTTGATATTTGTATTTCCAAAATGTCCTGAAAACATCCATCATCGAAGAAAAGACAAAACAAAATTCTTTTTGCAGACAGCCCTCCACCTGTCTCTGTCTGATTAAAAAAAAAAAAAAAAAAAACTTCCCTACAGTTTTTGATTTTCACTTGTTTGTTGTTGAGCTGTTCCATCTCACCGGTCTCCAGTGATGGATGACCACTCTTTCATTCCTTCATAAATATTCCTCCTTACAGCAGACACAGATGCCAAGTCACATTACAACTTTCAGCTGGACGACTTGCGTCTCAGAGTCACAAAGATCTATGAAGGAAACTGGGGACATGTTATGAGTTATGAGGAGCAGTCTTTCTACAGACATTGAAACCATTTAGAACATTAATGATATAAACCGCTTATAATTTGTGGGAAATTACAAAAAACATTGTCTTTTTTCTATTTACTCAACTCTAAGAAATGTCAGCACAATGTACAGGGATAGTATGATTTTTTGCAATGATTTTTCACAGATATTTTACCCATTTTTTACATTATGCATTTTATTGTTTTGTGTTTTATGGCTGAAAGAAATATTCGTTAACTAGTAGGAAATTATCCGGTTTTCTACAGACTTCTTTCTTGCAGTGTATGTACACACAACAACTTGTAAACCATAATTAAACTCAAACTATATAAATGGTATACAAATCTTTGAACACATGCTACTGATAAAAAATGATCATGCACAGGTTCTCTGCAGGGAAAATGATCAATTTTACATACAAAAAGTGATTTGAAGCAGAATTGAATTTACAGACATTCCTACATTTACCTTCATAGAGATTTCAAACCGTCTACAGAAGTGAGAGAGCTGTAAAACGGACATCACATAAAGTGTGTCTGGAAGCACTGCCTCTCAGTGCATCTCCAAGGCTCTATGTGGTTTTACTTAAAAAGTCTGTAAACACAACTCCATTGATTTCTCTCTTTCATAGAACCTATACAGTAGCACATGTCCCTCAGCTGCGCATTGCATGCAGTATATACACAAGAAGCTGTAAATACACACCAACAAATTCAATGTGTTCTAAAGAAAGCCAAGGTTTCGTTTCATTTACATATCCATATTCGAACATGTGGTGAGTCACAACTCTCCTCAAATGCATTTCCCTTCTTTGTTCTTCGACTGCCTGTGGTTAATTCTTCAAGGCTCTGCTCATAGCCTGTTGTTGAGTGAGATTGCCAGAAGCTGTGTTCTCATTGATCTGAAGCTTCTGGGTCTTGGCAGCAGGTCGCTCAAGCTCTCCTCTGAAGCCTTTCTGCTCTTTGAGCAAGTCGTGTTCCCCACACAAAAACAGACAGGAGTGTGGAGACACGACATGCTAACTCGCTAACTCACCCCCCGCTTCCCTCTCTCTTTCTTTATTGAGCTCCTTCACCTGCAGAGCTTCACATCACAAAATGGTCTTCTGCTGGCCCCAGGAGGATGCAGCTTTTTTGTTCTTTTTTTTTCTCTCATCTAAGTAAGGCTAGATAAAAGCAAGACCAAAAGCACAGGAATCATACCCATTTAAACTTAGGGTGCACGTGTCAAGTTGATTTTGAAAGCATCTTCTAAAATATCTTTATCTCCACTTATAAAGTGTTTTAATATATCAAATATTTCGTAGCTATTTTAAATATATGTTTATTATATAATTATACAAAATATAATACAGGATTTCTGAATGATCATATGACACTGAAGACTGGAGAAATGTCTGCAGAAAATTCAGCTGTCATCACATGAATAAATTATATGTTAAAACATTAAATTGGAAAAAGTTATTTTAAATTGTAATATTATTTCACAATAAAACTGTTGTTACTTTTTATTATTAAATGTGTGTGTGTGTGTGTGTGTGTGTGTGTGTGTGTGTGTGTGTGTGTTAAGTAATATCTGAAACCTCTAAGATGTGTTAATAAAAAAGTGTAACATACACTGAACAAAATTATAAACGCAACACCTTTGTTTTTGCCCCCATTTTTCATGAGCTGAACTCAAAGATCTAAGACTTTTTCTATGTACACAAAATGGGGGCAAAAACAAAAGTGTTGCGTTTATAATTTTGTTCAGTGTAATTATAAAGTTTGATAATCATTCTATTTATAGTAATAATAATATCAAATCACCAACACACCTATGCAGTATCATTACAAATAGTAATTATAATATTATCTCTGTTTTAAACTAAAATTTCACAAATGATATACTTGTATGAGCTTTGTTACCTTTTGTTCAACATAACAGAAAAGACTCTCCACCGTTTCAAATGGGACTGGCTTCTATTTCCCTTCTGCTAATGCACTAACCTCAGGTCAAGGAAAGGAGAAAATGCAAAACAGAAAAATGGTGAGTCACCTCATGAAATGTGTTATGCAATAATATCCTCTAGCACTGAGTCTCAAGAATGAACTTGAATATCCCCTGAATATCACAGAGTACACATCTGTCAATTTTTATGACATGTGAGAATTGAAAACCAACCATCTATTTATCGTAGTTTAAATGTATTGATTTGGTGAGCTCTACCTAAAGCACTGCGGTGAGTTGTCTTTGAAATATTCTCCAGCTAAGCAAAAAAGGGGAGAGACACTGGTGACCCAGCAGGGCGATAAACACATCCATCAAATAAAGTCACCCACACGACCCGAGATGGCATGTACATGTTCTATTGTTCCCTTTCAGTCACGTCGGATGACCGACGAATTGGGATCTCGCTTAGAGAGACCAATCTACTTCGAGTGTAAACTAAACCAGCCAATGCACATTGTCAGCGGTGGTGGTTTCCCGTGTCGAGTGGGTTGCACACATCAGGCTGCACTACCCCCTGTTTGTGTTGCAGGCGATCATCTCCCCTGTGCGCCTCAGCAAGCTAAAAGAGCTTTTTCCCTAAAAGAGTAATTTCGGGTGCGTCTTTTTAAAGACGACGTTGCATGGCAAACTTGATGTTACGTCTTTGTAAAGATGATGTGGGTCTTGCTATTGACAATGTATCACCCACGGGCCAAGCTCCGTTTCCTCAAGGGGCGGAGTTCCGTTGCCTCTGCCTCGATCTAGTTTTCCTCATGGCGGCAGCCAGGTGGGGCTACTTCAGGCAGTAGCTCGGGCGGTCTGAGCACTCTGCAGCCAGTTGAGCTGCCAATTGAACGTGCTGGGCCCTCTACAAGGAGCGTACCAGCCGTATCCTTTGGCGCTCCTCCCAACGACCAGATGTCGATTGC
>NW_015555736.1:517349-518809 GCF_001515605.1 Sinocyclocheilus anshuiensis | reverse complement strand
CTCCCCCGCTCCCGCGGCCTCCAGCAAAGCTGCGCTGTGGAGCCGGTCGCAGAGCAGCCGCCCCGCCCGTCCAGGCCCCCGCCAAACCTGGTGGCAAGCGAAAGAGCAAGAGACCCTGAGACGGGCAACCCACAGGTGGAGGGACCTGCTCTTCGGGAGATGGTGAGTACACCACTCCCTCCCCCGGAGGAGGGCCGGGCGGAGAATATTTTCATCTTTTTCCGCCACTGACCTCTCGGTCGGTGGTACCCAAATACTCGACAAAGAGCAATTCCTCTATTTCTGGGTCCCCAGAGGGGAAGGGGGGTTGTGGACGATCCAGTGCGTATCACACTCACCCTCCTCTCTCGCCAGTGAGCAGCACTGATCGGGAGGACGAACCAACGGACTACCCACGCACCCTCTGCTCGAACGCAGGTCAGTGTTACACACACCCACCCTTTCTTGCGTGTAGAGATCGCAGTCCTGCTGGCGAAGGATGCGATAGAGCCGGTTCCTCCAGCCGATATGAAGTCGGGGTTTTTACAGCTCCTACTTCATTGTACCCAAGAAAGGCGGTGGGTTACGATCAATTTTGGACATGCGTGTCTTGAACCGGGGCCCTTCACTGGTTACCGTTCAAGATGTTGACGCATCTTCGGGTGCATCCGTCCCCGAGATTGGGAGACAGCGGTCGACCTGAAGGACGCATACTTCATGTGTCGACCCTTCCGCACCACAGACCATTGCTGTGGTTCGCGTCCGAAGGACGAGCATATCAGTACGAGGTCCTGCCCTCCGGGCTGTCCCTGTTGCCCCGTGTCTTCACATAAGTTGCGGAGGTACCCCTTGCTCCCCTGAGAGAACAGGGCATTCGCATTCTCAACTACCTCGACCACTGGCTCGTACTCGCTCAGTCTCAGGATTAATTGTGCGAACACAGGGATTTGGTGCTCTCAAAAAGAGCACCTCAGCCTGTTGGGCCTTCGGGTCAACTGGGAAAAGAGCAAACTCTCCCCGACGCAGAGGATCTCTTTTCTCGGTATGGAGTTGGACTCGGTCGAACAGACAGCACGCCTCACGCAGGAACGTGCTCAGTCGGTGTTGAACTGCTAGAATACATTCAAGAGCAGGGTGGTGGTCCCACTGAAACAATTTCAGAGGCTCCTGGGGCATATGGCAGCTACGGCAGCAGTCACGCCGCTGGGGCTGCTCCATATGAGACCGCTGCAGCACTGGCTCCATGGCCGCTACCCAGCCCGTCTCGATGGCTCCTTCGAACCGTCAGGCTCGGCTATGCGATTCAGTTCAATCCCAAGTTCAGGGGCGTCCACTTTACATGCCCCTGTCTTGCGTGTAGAGATCGCAGTCCTGCTGGCGAAGGATGCGATAGAGCCGGTTCCTCCAGCCGATATGAGTCGGGGTTTTACAGCCCTTACTTCATTGTACCCAAGAAAGGCGGTGGGTTGAGACCGATCTTG
>NW_015555736.1:494560-517248 GCF_001515605.1 Sinocyclocheilus anshuiensis | reverse complement strand
TGCATCTGCTGCCTACTTATACTCACGCTGTGATCAGCGGCAGCTGGATGCAATAATCGCATGCCAATGTGCATTGGCTCGTTTAGTTTACACTCGAAGTAGATTGGTCTCTCTAAGCGACATCCCAATTCGTCGGTCATCCGACGTGACGTCTCCATTCCCTCCTTCAGGGAACGAGGGTTACCATACGTAACCGAGACATTCTTTTTCATGCAGGGGAAGGGGACAAAACAATACTGTCTCTAAGTCAATGAATATTTAAAAGTATGATATCATGAACATAAATGGGTTTAAGTTGGTATTCAAACCTGTGTTGAAAGCGATATTTTCTGAGGAAGTTAATAAACACAAAATAACAACAAAAACTGATCTAGAGAGCTTGATTTCCTCATCCCATGTGAATCTCTCATCAATATAAAACCATGCACATTAACCTACCGAATGCAAATGGAGAGCCAGACCTCATCAGACAAGGTCAGCAATGACTAACCACTGACAGTAATGAGTCCTCATCAAATATTCTCCAAGAGGATTGCTGAGGAAAGACTTTAACAAGAGCTTTTGACTTCACGTGAATTTCTGCCGTTACAGTCGCTTTCATGAACTATTCATTTTCTTTGACGGTTGACTGCAGTAAACAGAGGATGCTTGGAAGTGTGTCAATCTATAAAAAGGCCTCATGTGGCAATGCAGGCATACTTGAATAGCTTTCCTGCCGCTCTGAATTTACCCTTGATGAAATGTGAGGTTTTCCTGCAGGGATGAACATAACTTGAGTACTGTTCGTGTGTACACACCAGTTTTCATTTGGCAAAATACAAATCTGCTGAGAAGTGCTATGTACATGCTTGCCATATATAATAGACCTCCTCAACAGAAGGTAATCTCTGTTTTTTTTTTTTTTAAAAAGTAGTTGGTAGTTGTTAATGTAAGCAGGAGATTTCCTCATCCCACTACACTTGTCCCAGCCTCTCTGAAGCCACTACATACTCACTTGAAAGATGTTCAGCTATTAAAATGCAAGAAAACAGGTAGGCTTTGTATGAAGTTCTTGCTTATGTTGCAGTCCACTCATGTCACTTTGGATAAAAGCATTTGCTAAATCAATACATGTAAATTGTAATGCAAAGTGAATGGCTATCATTACTCAACTGCAAGTAATTCTGTTCGGAGCCCTTCCTGCGTTTTATTGAAATCATGTAAGTGATTGCTATTTAGCTGTGCACATGATTTGCTTACAACAATAAATAATGTCTGCTAGCACAAACTAGACACGTACCGAGTCACTGCGGTTAAAACTCCTTATTTCAGAAAGGGTATATGTAATTTTATCCTTGATTATGCATTCAAATGGTGACTAATGCATTAACAATCTGACAACAATTATGGACGAGTGCATTGTTAGAGTGAGCATTTACGTGATTTACTGACCTGCGTAATCGACAACAACGTAAGCAGCATGCTATTATTATGATTTCATTAGTCATTTTTCCATTATCTAAAGCCTTTTTCAGTATTGTAATTGCAGGGACAGTGTCTCCAGGACAAAGCAAGATTTCTGAAACTGTACTACATATGTGAGAGAGGAACAGATGGAAATTACATTATTTACAACAAAATCTTACCTAGGAAATATTGCTTATCTTAAATAACTGTTTTTGTGTTCCACAAAAGAAATAAACTCCAGTTCAGAAAAACATGAGTGTGAGGAAATTTTAATTTTGGTCAATTTGGTTAGTGCCCCACACCCACTCCCCCAAATTGTAATTTAACTAGTTTTCATCTGAGGCTTACAATATAAATGCACAAACTACACATTACATCCAGTAAGAAAAAAAAAAGAAAAAGAAAAATGAAAGAAAAAAAACATACATTGAATAAATGCCAATAAAACCCACATTACAATTATTTATGATAAAAATTATTTGGTTCATGCCTCAGAAATACTATATTTGCCTGCATGTTTGCTGATCCCTTTATCTGAATCAGGCTTCCAATGTCCCTCCATCTGTACAGTAAAAGAACTGAGCAAATAATCACATACAGGCAATGTTTGTACAGATATATTTTTAAATAATTTAGTCACTTTTGTAAACGAATACCATGGACTAATGAACCAGTTGTTTGTGAGTAATTGTGTTTGCTTGAGTGAAAGCCACACAAAGCTGCTCTAAAATAAAATGTATTCAGTGAAACTGCTGAGAGGAAACTCTGATGTGTCATGATGATCTTGTCTTTCACTCCAGTGCTTGAATGCACAGTCAAAATCAGATGAGATATTCACAACAGATGATCAGAGCATATCAGAGATATTTCTGTTTGGCACACCAATTTATTTTTTTGAGATTTCTCTTTCACTGCAGAAGAGAAGAACTGAAAAAAGCTTTTACCCAGGTTATGAATCACCCTTGTGCTTTCACTACCTGTTTTTGTCTAACACTCTATTCTTCCTGACACACATGCAAGCCACACAGAAATATTTCATTACATGAAAATTGCCCTCATTTTCCCTACTTGTATTATAATTTTGTCGGGATCTCCATTCTGTACAAATGTCAGCTACAACATTTGGCTTCTAAATTATCTTGCAAAGGTTATTTTCCTGGATGACATTCATTATTCTAACACACGCACACCACCGAGAGAGGACAGAGAAGACGCAGGCTACCTGAAACCTGCTAAAGCTCCCACGCTAACCAGAGCGTGCATTTGCTTGCTCATTATTTGGGAGGCGACACTGAGCAAAATTATGCCTTTTCTAAACTTACCAGGCATCTACATTCAGGGCCATTCAGCTCCAGTGAGAAAAGATTAGGAAACAATGATCAAGGAGATGAAATGTCAATCATTTTTTAACAATCGATGGAATGTCTAATGGCTGTCAGTGTAAGAACAAATACATTTGTAATAATCCAGAAAAAATAATAGTAAACTTTTTTATAGTTACATTTGTTAGCATTAGTTAATGCATTAGGTATCTGGAACTAACAATGAACAACATTTTTACAGCATACTGTACATTAAGAAAATTAACTATTGTAAATTATGTTTGTTCATAAGTCACTTTAAGTATTATTAATTTGAACAACTTCAAAGTTAAAAAAAAATGTACTAATATACTGTATGTAGAAATTCACATTAAGGGTAGCTCATCCAAAAATGCAGATTCTGTTATCATTTACTAATCCTCATGTCATTTCAAACCTGTATGACTTTATTTCTTCTGTGGAATACAAAAAGATATTTAGAAAATTATTTAATGTCTCAATGGGTTTCAGTGTTGCAGACCTGTGTGGGCAAAAACATTCTTTAAACATTTTTGTACTAAACAGAAAACAGAAAGCTTTGGAATGACAAAAGGGTGGCAGTCTTTTAATTTTGGGGTGACTCTGTTTAATCTAGATTAATAACCAATATGGTAACATTTTACAATAAGGTTTCATTGGTTACCATTAACTATGTGTAAACATGAACTAATATTTCTACATTATTTATTAACCTCAGATAATGTTAATTTCAACATTTACTAATTCGTTTTAAAATAAAGTTTTACATTAACTTTAGTTAATGCACTGTGAGCTAACAATTGCATTTTTTATTAACTAACATTAACAAAGGCTAATAAATATTATGAAAATATACTGCTCACTGCTAGTTCATGTTAGTTAATGCAATAACTAATGTTAACAAATTAATTGGAAAGCGTTTCCAAAATAATGGTGAACATTTAGAAGATAAGAACTTCATTTACATTTACATTTAGTCATTTAGCAGATGCTTTTATCCAAAGCGACTTACAAATGAGGACAATAGAAGCAATCAAAACTAACAAAAGAGCAACAATATGTAAGTGCAAATGACAGGTCTCGGTTAGCCAAATGCAGTACAAGTAGCAAGGTATTTATATATATATATATATATATACACGTGGTGGTTTTGTAGGCAAACATTAATGCCTTGAATTTTATGCGAATTTTCATTCTCCATGCAGATAAAAAAGGTGAGAGATTGAAAGAGTTTGAAAATAGGTCACTGATGATATACGCATGTGTGTAAGAGCTAAAGGGACACAGAGCATGAAAGTGAGTTTTAGAGAATGTTTGGCTTAGAGACCATGTGGACGAAAGTGTTTGAATTGGTAAGTGTTGGTAATTGGTGTGTGTGTGTGTGTGTGTGTGTGTGTGTGTGTGTGTGCATGTGCGTGTGTGTGTGTGTGTCCCACTGCTTGCAGTAATCCCCTAAGAAATTGGTTGGTAGAGAAGGAATGGTATTAGTCTGATATAAGCTTTAAATTAGAACACACAGTTCACAATGACCTTTCCTTGAAGTATGAGGTTATCATTTTTCATTTCCTCCTGTACAATGGGTCAACTGGGTGACTCACGGGTGATGGTGTCTCAGTGGGTAAGGCCTTTACATTGGTTACCATGGTTCGACCATCCTCTGACCACTGCTATTGTGCCGAAACACCTTACTCGAATCTACCTCTGGGTTCCTAAACTTCTCTTTCCCTCAAGACCAGAGTAAAGCAGAGCTTTTAATGCCAGGGGCATCGCTAGACCCTTCTTACTGAGGCAAAAGCTCCAGTGAAATACAGCTGTGCCCCAGTGAAATATTAGGCTACTGATAAATCTTTGTCTGGTGATGGAGATCATTGTACACCAACGTAAGAATAATGTGTTTTATTAGCTGTTCAGAATCAGAACTACCAATGCCAAATTTACGAATGGTTAGTAGAAAGGTCTAAAGCTGTTTGTGGTTCACTGCACATGCAGCTTATGAATGAATGAGAATGTGTTGCAGGTAAAGACAATTAATATCCATGTAATACTATTAAAACACAGATACTTTGGGGATTGATGGGAGCTTGTGCCCCAGTGCTGAAGGAAAACTAGAAACGCACCTCTTTCTGGTGGTGAAATCCCTGAAATTAAAACAGAAACATTAGAATCATAGTTGTCCTGCATGACCATAGCGAAATGCAGAGGAGAGTAAGCCACTGAATATGAAAATAGCAAAGCAACAAAGGGAAACAAAAAGAGCAATCTTTTACCCAACAAAGGGTAAACAAAAGAGCGTATTATGTGAAATGAAGCAAAACGAATTCTAAACATGAATTAAAAGAAAATCAAATAACATGAATATGAAAATAGCAAAGCAACAAAGGGAAACAAAAAGAGCAAACTTTTACCCAACAAAGGGTAAACAAAAGAGCGTATTATGTGAAATGAAGCAAAACGTATTCTAAACATGAATTAAAAGAAAATCAAATAATAGATGCATACAAATAAGAAGGAATGAAAGAAAGGAGAAGGCAGCAGGGGAATAAACAAGTGGTTAAAATCTATAAATCTGCAGCCATTCATTTTCTTATGTGAACCGTTTATGCCAGAAATTAAAAGAGGAATTTAAACTCATTCCATGGCGAGCGGGAAACAGAAATGAAGGAGACTCTGCACAACAAAACATATTAGTCTGGATTTCACTGATAACATTGCAACTCATGCTCTTATGATCATCTTAACTAACACTGTGCTTTATTTTATGAAGTTTCCCAAACATTAAAATTACTTGTTAAGTAAACATGAAGTGCATTGTTAAGGGCCCTGCTAAGTCCAAAAAAACAGTGCTGTCAAACATGTTATCTTATTAAGACACACAAAGTTATTAAAGATAATGCAATATAGTAAAATAACAGTTTTACAGTTGTACAACCTACAGGTATGTTCCTTTGGTTGGAAATTTAGATGCACACTGAAGAATATTACAATGACTACCACTTTCAAATTCATAGATCATCTGGTTTGAGGTGTAAACACTATATAATTGCTACTTCCTGTATGCAATATGCGACTGTCATAAAGGTTTATCTTACTGCCTGTCAGGTTAATTAAGAAATATTACAGGACAAGCTCAGTGTGGGACTATTGTTTTAATAGGTGATTTTTCATTCTTTCATTCTTGAATATAGTGTACACTGCTTTGCAATAATCAAAATGAATTAATAGCTATTTTGTGTACCTTTGTCTCGGAAAACAAGGGGAAAAAATGAGTTTAACTTGCATGTTAAAGGCTGATTGATTAATGAACATTTTATATACTTAGATAATGATACTTTTGGGAAATGTGCATATGCTACTAACATTTTTCTCAGTTCTTCTGGGGGAAAAAGAAAGAAAGGGTGATGCAGGCCATAAATCTTCAATATAATACAAAACTTCCCAAAAACTTCAGCAACCAGAGAATATTCTTGCCTGAGCATAACTTAGTACTTCTAGCTAGGTCAATCAGGACTCTCAAACAGCATGATATTTACTGAGACACTTAGTTTTGATTTATCATTGCCATCTTATAACTCTTTCAGTATCAGCACAAACCTTTCATACTGTAGCTTTAAAACTTTTAGAAGTGCTGCTGTTTAGAAAGAGATGTGTGTAATGACGCTTGAAGTACATCAGAGGATGCAAATCTGAACAGAACAGCACACATATAATATGCTAACTGTCATTAAATACTGCAAGCTGAAACATCAGCATTCTTCTAAAAATGTGAAAATCATTGTACTAGGCATCCGAAATGACACAAAGTATAGGCTGGACACAGCGCAGACTTCACAAAGCGACTATATCCTGACAATACCCAAGGGAGGCAACTGAGCACTATAACAGGATAACAAGGGACAATGCCCAAAGTCTAGTCTAGTCTGCTTTTTTATTTATTTTTTGCTGCAAGGGATGTGAAACTTGTCAAAACTTTGTTCCATAAAAAGAAAATGTTCAAAGAGCTTTAACACTCAAAATGGGAATTGGGGGCACGTATAAATAAGCAGTAATTGATAACTTGCTCATCTAACACAGATAAAAGACCTCTTAAATTAAAGCTGACATCTTAATTGTCCATTACTTAATAATCTTATTTGAAATAATTCCCATCTCTCAAACAGGTTATTTGGATTTGGCTCTGAAGTTTACCAACTACGACATCATTAAAGTGCTCAAAAAAGAGCTGGAAAATGTTTGAATATTAATGGCTGCTTTTAACTAATGAGGAACTATCATTTCAGTGGAGAGATAAATTAGTTGTGGAGAGCACTGCAATTAGAAGCCAGTGTTCAGGATCTTGTATCAAGCCAGTTTAATGCTGAGCAGCTTCCAGTGACCTATGAGAGGCAGTGTGTGTGTGTGTGTGTGTGTGTCTACTATCACTATCCATACAGTTTTCCAGGCACAGACAAGCACCTCCAGGTTTTTAACACGTATCAGGTTGGATTACACTGAAGAGAAGTATAGGTGAGATCAGGGACGGTTGTAGCACTCTTTGCTCTAATGTTTGGATCTGTTTTTTTGTGCTATATTTATCTCAAACATGTATCTGCTACAATTTAATGTTGTTTTGTTGTAACAAGTGCTGTTGTTATAACCTACTCCACTACAGAGGTAAATTGACTGGTGCTAGAGCTGGAGCCGGTGCTCAACCAAGGGTGGCACTCGTTCACTGGCAGGGAATATAGCTACATCACCAACGTGACAGGAATCACTTGATTTCTCTTGTGGAAGGAAAGCATTGGTTTCTTCTGCCAACCACTGCTGAATTGACATATTTAATTGTTCTTGTTAATGTTGTTAATTCACCTGAACTCTGACGGCTTTTAAAAATTGCACCTTTCAAACTGCGGTCTGTAGTGGAAGCTCCACTTACTGACGTCATAGGTCCCTTGTTCGAGACCAGCAAGGTCTTAGGGCCAGTTCGGAACCAGGATCTGGGCACCGGCCCAGGATTTTTTTGAGAGGAAAAGTGTTCCTCAATGGGGGAAGTGCTACCCGCCAGTGGGCATTCAGAGAACATCAGGGGGCATTAATTTAAGGTGAGTTTAGGCCAAAGATTCACAATGACACAAGCTGAAACATTATATCTACTTGCTAAAAATATGGTTTGCAACATTCATATCGTGTCTGGATGTGTCAAAGCGAATGTCCCAAACCCATTTGTCCTGTTACCAGCGCATGGAGTACATCAGAAACAGAATGGGGCATCCGTTGATTACTTGTGTTTTCTGTCAGTGCACATCCACTGTTGATAACTGATTGTAATGGGCTCTATGTGTTTGACGCGACAAATCTGGTGTATTAAAACACTTAATGGGAAAAACGCTAAACATGGCTTAATGTCCTAAAACCTCAACCATTGCAAACCAATTTTCTCTCACATTTCTCTTCTCAAAACACTGTTTACTTCTGAGACTTCAAAAATGATCGTTTTGCGTTTTCTCCCCATAGATAACAGTTATAAAGAAAATGCTTAACATTAATTAATGCATTAATACAGTAGTAAAAGACCAAACTACATGGCTTAATGTCCTAAAACCTCAACCATTGCAAACCAATTTTCTCTCACATTTCTCTTCTCAAAACACTGTTTACTTCTGAGACTTCAAAAATGATCGTTTTGCGTTTTCTCCCCATAGATAACAGTGATGCTTAACATGAATTAATGCATTAATACAGTAGTAAAAGACCAAACTCAGTATATACCTTACTGATGTTGCAAACTATATACAGACAAGCAGATGTGGTCAGAAAATGAACGCAATGTGCCAAAATGCACGTTAGGTGTTTTCCTCCCATTGAAAATCATTATAAAGAAAAGGCTTAATAGATATAGAATATAGACAGTGATATAAAATGCCAATGTCTGCATAGAGTTTATATACTAAAATATATACTATATACAGGCGAGCAGATTAACCCAAAATATGAACGCAGTATGCTAAATCGCATGGAAAGTGTTTTCTTTATAATGAAGAAAATGCTTAAAGCCCGGGTATACTTCATTTTCATGATTTGTTTTACAGTGAATGGTAAATATACACCTTGTTTACAAAAAAAATAAAAAATAAATAAATAACAGACAGGTGTGTGAGTCATGTCAGTCATTATTAACACCACCCCATTTTGTTCAATCTTTGTAGGCCCAGCTCAAGAAAATAGGTGAATATTTTGAGTAAATGTAAAATCAAAATAAACAAGAGTCTGCTGATTTAGCCTGCAAACAAATCCAATTATAAAGCACATTGCCGGTTCAAAAAGTGGTTAACCTGACAGTGTTACAACCATCCCCAGGTTCTGCTCCCACGTACACACACTTCCCAGACACTTCCCGTACTGTTGTCCTTTTGCATAACATTGTTCCAAAAGACTTTTCTTATTACAGACGTTCAAACCTGCTGTTCTACAACAATTAGTGTCAATTCTGACCTTTACACACACATGCAGCACAGTGCATGTTACTAAATGTAACACAGAAAGATGAACCTGTAATTGCTTATTTGCTCTTTGTTGACCAGTAATTCCGAAAATCATCTCTGCCTCAGAAAAAATATACTTCATTGCCTGAAGACAATGTGCAGAATTCAGTCTCTTTCATTGTCTTGAGGGTTTTTTCCCCTCCTCATATTTCCTCTCTCCTTCTCTTCTGGCCATGTGAGACGGACTTCATCATGTTATCCTTAATAAACCCAAGTCACCGCCATCTCTCTCTTTTTAGCCGTGCAATAGAGGTGACTCATCCCCTGCTCACTCTGTGCAGATAAGAACACTTGCCTTTTCATTCATGATTTTGACTAAAGGGGAAAACAAGCTCGAAAACAACCCACTGTCTTCACGCTTTCACTACAGTGTGAAAAACAGACCAAAAAAGCGAAAGGACAGAAAAGATTTAATTATCCGTCATGATAAAAGAAGAAAAGGATGAGAGAAAAGCCCCTCTTTCTGTCCAGACGTTACGTATCCTATTGAGTAAGTTTATCACTGGCCTTATTGTGTGAAAGACATTGAGATATTTCTACATTTAATGATCAATCCAGACACTATCTGCCTTCATTTATGAAATATCTGTGTGCAAATTAAAGTAAAGACCAGTTGGCACTCCTAGTGCTCTTCAGAGCTTTGTTCAAGCAGCTTGAAGCCGCTGACACACACACGAACACCTTACAGGGTAAATACCTTCATCTAGATATTAATATTTTCTGACAGGGACACAAATTTTCCTGCTTGAGCAAGAGTGCATTAATATGTATTGTATGTGTGTCTGTAGAACACATGCACTCCCCTAATACCATCCCACACCGAGTAATGCGTTATCACTGCTGCACACAATGTACTCAAAATGACATGTTATTCAGAATCATAACTGTGGCATAGCATTCTGCCAGCATTTTGATAAGACGACGACTGCAGACAGAAAGAATGAGTCTTTGCTGGAGATCAGTGTTTGATGATCAACAATCGCTGCCCCAAGAGGCATAAACGCACACACTTGCACACAAACAGCATGAGGAACTTTATTCAGCGTGGCTTTGTCTGGTCAGATCGTTTTATTTGCAGTTGAATGTATCTTCTCTCTCTGTTAATGGTCTATCAGGACAGGACACCTTTGTGAAATTGAGAAACGAGTTGAAGATGAATGGCAACTTTGAATCAACACTTCTTCCTGTGCCAAAATATGCTCTGGCTCCCTTCATTAAATTCTCTGCAAAAAAAAAAACAATTCCTCATCTGGTTGTCTGTAAGAGTTCATTACAGGAAAAAATGTTCCTAAACGATTGTTCCAAGAAAGAGATGCTGCATAGACTAAATCGAGCCATGTTCGTATAATGTATCTTCAAGGGCAGAATTATTTAGATTATAAATAGATAAAAGCACTCTGAATTTAACAAAGTATCAGAGCACTGCAGTCAACCGCTTTCAACAGGATACATTGTTGCGCATAAGCGTCCTCACTACTACAAGATAATCAAAAGAAAAGAAAAAGAACATTTTTTGTTTGAAAGAGGTCTCTTATGCACAAGGCTGCATTTGTTTGATCAAAAATACAGTAAAACAGTAATATTATGAAAATTTATTACAACTTCAAATAACTCTTTTCTATTTTAATGTATTTTGAAATGTAAATGATTCCTGTGATGGCAAAACTGAATTTTTCAGCAGTCATTACTTCAGAAATCATTCTAATATGCTGCTTTTTTTTGTCCAAGAAACATTTATTACTATCAGTGTTGAAAACGATTGCTTAATATTTTGGTGGAAACCATGAAACATTTTTTTTTCTTGAATATGTCTTAAAAGTATTTATCAGAAATGTAAATCTTTTGTAACATTATAAATGTCTTTACTGTCACTTTGGATTAATTTAAAATGCATCCCAAACTTTATATAGTTTATTTAAAATGAAATTATAGGCAATATGTTGAAGAGGTAATTTTGGAAGCTCATTTACCTGACTGCAGTAGCACACAGGAACTAGAACTGAAGTAGAAGCACAATTAAAATTAATTTATTTGAATAAAAAAAATCAATAAAAGGAAAACTCATTATGATAAAAGCTGAAAGTCTTCAAATTTTAAGGTTTTATAGACCTTATGGACAAACAGATTACTGACCAGGAAATGAGACAGTAAATTCCACTTCTTGTTATTCCAAATTGAAAATAGAATTCTACTTCATGTGTGTTGTGGCTAATTCAATTCAAATTCACAATATGAACTAGAGTTTTTAAATTCTGTACTGCCAATTTTGTAATTCTGAATCATGCCCACTCCTGGTATTTCAGCATGTTTTTGTGTATTTAAGACAGAAAATAGGAGAGAAAGCAGAGATGGCCATTCTCCATAGTCTTTAACAGTTTGTTACAGAGTGGAGTCAGTGGACAGATCCTCATTTGTTATATCAGGGGGAAACAAAATATGTTCAGACAGACTGTATGGTGAGGGGAAAGAGCCATAGCTGCTCTCAGCGGACAAAACAAACACTCACACCTCTGTACAAATCTGACAGGAGCAAATCCATTTTTCTAAACCCTTTTCTCCAGCTGCCTTATACCAGCTTTTATTATCTGATCCAAGTTAAAACATTTATTTGTCAGACTAAAATAGTAAAGACTATATTTAAGGACAGGATTGGTGACAGGGATAAAAGGCACTTGGTTAATTAGACCTTGGTTTGATTTCTTCAGTATCAAAATGCCCAAGTTCATGCAATGTAAATATTCATTAAGCACAATCTTAAATGCAAACATTATTTTTGCTTCATAAAACATTCATTGATAATAGGCTACACATTTTATGTGGTCTAGACACATTCAAAATCTAAATATGGAGAAAGGTGTTTAGTTCTGTCAATTCAAAAAAATATTATTAACATATTAGTCAGTAGGCTTATTTAACTCACCTAACAGTCCAATGACATAAAACTTGTAGGACTCTAAGGTCTTGTGAAGGAGTTTGAAAGGCCCAGATGAGAGATGTTAAGTTAATGCCGCTATTTTCTTTCAGTTAATTTTCCACCAAAAGTCGACATGTTGGGCTGTGCAGGGTTGTGTGTACACATCACAAAGGGTCCAACATGTGAAAACAGATAAGAGGAGAGAATTATCAAGAGGGTCTGGCTGCAGCCTTGCACTTGCACTCTCAGACTTGCACTTGCGCTTCTGCTAGCGACGTCACTTGCAGTCTTTATTTTTTATTTTGTTCTATTTTTTATTACTTTTTGTTTGAATCTCTCAACATTTTACAACAGTAGCCAGGTGGTGAAGACGAGAAGAAAGGAACTAAATTACAATGTCACTTGCAATCGCCACTTGCACTCTCCAATACCTGCGACGTATCGTGCGTGTTGCCAATTAGTCCGTTATTATGCCACATTAAGCGTGAAAACGCTTAACGAGAGTCTTTGTGCATTGCATTCATATTCTGCTGTTCTGTGGCCACGGATTTGCAGGTATTGTCTTTTTCTTGCAGGACCCTGTATGTTATAGTACTAAATTCATTTTAATCGTTTAATCACCACCACAGTGTCATCTCCATTGGCAACACGCACGATTTGTGTCGATTGCAAGTGACGTCGCAGGTATCGCAGAGTGCAAGTTGCGATTGCAAGTGACATTGTAATTTAATTCCTTTTTTCTTGTCTTCACCACCTGGCTACTGTTGTAAAATGTTGAGAGATTCAAACAAAAAGTAATCAATAAATAGAACAAAATAAAAAAATAAAAGACTGCAAGTGACGTTGCTAGTGGAAGCGCAAGTGTCTGAGAGTGCAAGTCTGAGAGTGCAAGTGCAAGGCTGCAGCCAGACCCTTCTCAGAATTATGCCTATTATGCAATTATACTTAATTCTGGCTGGTCGGCCAATCGCGAGATTTAGAGGTTATATATTTACTAATATTTTTTTTATCGTTAATGGCAACACTGTATATCTGGCTGTGCATACGGGTAACTGCAACCGAGGCTACTTTCATGTCAACGGTATCACTCCACGGAATCGCGCTCTCTCGTTTTATAAAACGCAACTGGTGCCATCTTGAATTT
The DNA here is from genome assembly GCF_001515605.1 of Sinocyclocheilus anshuiensis. Taxonomy (NCBI): domain Eukaryota; kingdom Metazoa; phylum Chordata; class Actinopteri; order Cypriniformes; family Cyprinidae; genus Sinocyclocheilus; species Sinocyclocheilus anshuiensis. Next base: position 503,886 of record NW_015555736.1, on the reverse strand, counting down.
TAGTTATCAATTGTCTTGAAAATGACCTCTGACTCACAGCAAGGTAAGGTTATTAAAACCATTAAAACATTTTCATTTCTTAAAATAAACGTTAACTGAAATAAAAGAAAATATAAATATAAAATATTATTTTTCAGTTAGTTGCAAGGCAATATTTCTCATTTTTAATTCAACTTATAAAACAATTTAAACTGAAATTATAAATGAGTAAAAACATAGACATAATAAAATTACTAAAACTTTATCGAAATACAAAAAAGGAAAATACAGAAATAAAATCATTCAAAATATATTTATAAAAATATATTAGTGTATAAAAGATACTAACAATGTCTCAGAGGACTTCATTATCCATTTTACTCTAGAATTGTTCACTAATGGTTTCATACATTGAACTGGATTCGTTGTTTTTCTTAGCCTAGTGGAAACTTTTAGATAACAGGTAAAAGTCAAAACAATGTACAGTCATATAGCCTAGTTGTCTACTATGCATTTGGTTAGTGGCTGTGTAATAATAATGTACAGTCAACCCATACATTATCCCTTACATAAAGTAAATAAGCGCTACAGAACTTTCTAGAAGAATGGAAAATCACAAGATGACAATACACTCCCGTGAGTTCCTAATCAACCCCTCACATAATTTAGTGACTTTTTATTACAACACTAAATGAGTCTCTATGTAAATTACAATAATTATTTATGGTAATTATCTAACATTGTTATTATTTTATATTTGAGTACTTTGATGATGGAACTAACAAAGACTAAAGATGCAGTATCGGGTAGACAGAGACACATATGGTGAGCAGGTGAGAAGTCCTTAGAGAGTCAGTTTTCCCTAATAGCACATTTTCTCCAGAGAGCAGAGACATGCCCCCAGCTCATCCATGTGATCAAAGAGACCCTAATAGTAGATCATCATTTGCAACTAAGTCTTTAAAAGTCGTTTTGTCTAACAAATTATTTAACAACGTGAACAAGATTAGCTTTTCATCACTGTTAATTCTGCAGAAGAGCATTATACGTCATGTAAATGTGGGACCATTGGGATTATAGGGTGCAAAGACGCCAAGCATATAACGTAACACATATTTCATATAATAGGCTACATACTGTAGTGAAGCTGTGGGATCATCACTTCATTTACACTCCTGTTGCATTATGGGAACGTGTTGGTGGACTGAAGACAGTGATGTTGTGGAATGAGTCAGAGATTGCCATAGAGACACTGGCCACCCTGTCGTGATTTACTGAGCCATTATGTGCCCTCTTGCAAGGTGTGTGTTTGCGTGTGTTTGATGTACATGCTGTTGAACGACAATGGTGGAGACTTACAGCCAGAGAGCTATTTTTGATTTCAAAATATGTGATATTATGAACTGTGTTGGAAAAACCTGATTTTGTTTTGATTTTATTTTGTATTTGATTATATTTTGATCTTTATTAATATTTAGATGTTTAAACATTGATATTAATAATATTATTAATATTAATTAATTTATAAATACAATAAATTTGCTTGTAACATAAAATAACAGCTGTTAGTAAATACGAAAATTTAAATAAAACATTTAGTGAGGTTAACTGTACAACTGTGAAATATTACAAATTAAAATAACTGTTTTCTATTTTAATATATTTAAAAAAAAAAAAAAATGTATTCCTGTTATAGCAAAGTTGAATTTTCGTGGTGAAATCGTGGTATTTTTTCAGGTTGTTTGATGAATGGAAAGTTCAAAAGAACAGCATTTATTTAAAATATTTTGTAGGAATTTAAATTAATTTAATGCTTCCTTGCTGAAAAAAATATTAAGGGGTTAGTTTATGAGCACGAGTAATTAATGACATATTCATTTTTGGGTGAACTATCCCTAAATCTTACTTTCAGTGTATACAAGATACATTCTCTGAAAACATGTCCTAATACCTAATGGCCATTTTCCTTTGAGGATAAAGTGAAATTGTTTTAAATATATTGAGATAGCTTTACTAAAACACAAGACAAAAATCTTCTTGTCTTTCAACATTGCACACTAAGACGTTCTGTTGGGAATTTCAGTCAGTCTTGAACACAGAACAAGCAGTACAAACTGTTACATCACATCAGCTTGAATTTAAATCAGTTCTTTTCCTGAACTAATAAGGTTGGGATACTAGGTGATTAATCACTAGCGTCTAAGTAGAGATGTCTCTGACCCAAATGTCACAGGCATGTCTTTCATAATCATGGGATTTGGACATGATCTTTTGAAGATTTTGGTCTGCTTTCCAATATACAGTCATCAAATGAATGTCTCTGCCGATGATGATTTACCTGTAATATTGGCCAAATGTTGAGCATTGAAGACTAAACAAAGTTGAGAACGAAGAGCAGAAAGAGAAACAAAGAGACATAAAAGGAATGTCTGCTCGATTTAAATACGTGTTTGTACTGTAGATTTAAACTAGTAAATGTTGAATGTGAGTGTGACGTGAAAATAGACCGCATTGTTTCTGGTTTGTTGATATATTTTTTTGCACATTTGATCATGTAAAAAACATTAACCTTACATTTGAGCAAAGTTTATAGACAAGAGTTTGTGGCTGCGGTGTTCGTTTGTAAAATCTGCGAGCTGAAGCAATACACCTGAACTGCCTGTGTTATAGTTCACCTCTGAAAGCCTTAATCATTCTTTCCCCCGGCTCTTCTTTCGTCCTTCCCCGTTTACCCCACAGCTTGCCGGGAGCATAGACAGGAGAAAAAAGCTAATAAGAAGAAATTAAGTGACAGAAGCAGAGAACACAGTTGCACAGTGAGAAGTGTTTGTTCTCTTCCCTTTGTGTTGGTTAATGAAGCACAGAAGGGAAATAATTAATTATTGTGTGATTCACTAGCAGCTAATTCAATCTTAATTACAAGCAGGAACAGAGCTAAAATGTCCTGACACATTATCTCACCTATTGGTACACTTAACATTTGCACGCATTAACATCGTGTTTTAAATAGCCATGCACTGAATCACCATATTTTAATGCTGGACACAAACTGTGAATAGACTGAAAATAGACTTCTTTGAATTTACCCAGTCAATGCTTTTATACAGGATCAGAACATAACATCTGAAAAGATTAGGATATGCCTGACATCTCTGAATCTACACTCGTGTAGGTATTAATTTCATTTTTAATAGCCTATATTGTCATATATTCGCCTGATTCTACATGTATGACAAGATGTCAGTATTTTTTACATACTATATAAATAATAATCACTTAAACAAAATGTGACTGGTATCTTATGGCAACACAAGACATGTATTAATTCATGCCATGTAAAATGATTAAAGAAGTTGTGCTGTCTAATTAGTGTTAATGCGCCATCTGGTGGCCAGTGTTAAACAACCTGAACTTGCACCTATGCCCGACCAAAATGATTCATAACATTTTTAAAGTATAAATTCAGTGCTCAGAATGGTACTCTGGGACCATTAAATCCAATCACCATGTGCAATATAATAAGAGATCAAAGTGATTTTAGAGCTAAGATTGGAAACTAAGTCAGAAGTTCAGAATTTATTTTTAAAAGTAAAGAAAATGTGTTTTAACTTACTAGGACCACTTATTCAAGCACATTATGTAGTTTGTCTAGATTGTTTCTAACCAGTATTAAAAATATACATACAAATTAGATAATTTCCTGAAGGAAATAGCCTACCTGAGCCTAAAAGTGCATTGAAATAAAACTGTAGTTAGACTAGAAACTTGTATATAAATAAATGAGGAAAGGACGAGATTGATGGATGCACATAAATAAAAAAGCTAATTCTGGGCCAAGTGTGCCCAAATCTCAAGACATCTTAACTAAATAACCAATATTCAGTATGCAAATAAGTGTAATTGAAATTTGGATGGTTAGATTTTAAATGTTCAGTCTCAATAGGATATTCTTGAGAATTTTATATTAATTTATGAGAAGGTTTAAACTAAATTTAGATACCCAAGACTGAAAAATTATCTTTGAAACATAGGTTTAGACCAGGGCTGTCCAAACTCGGTCCTGGAGGGCTGGTGTCCTGCAGAGTTTAGCTCCAACTTGCCTCAACACACCTGACTGGAAGTTTCTATGCCTAGTAAGAGCTTGATTAGCTGGTTCAGGTGTGTTTAATTAGGGTTGGAGCTAAACTCTGCAGGACACCGGCCCTCCAGGACCGAGTTTGGACAGCCCTGGTTTAGACAGTGCCATATGTATGTTAAGTTATTCAGACTGTATTAGTTAATATAAAGTGTAGGAGTTTCAAATAAACCCTAACCAGAATGTTACAGCAATATCAAAAAAGTTTTGTCTTGCAAGCAGTCATAAATCGAAGTCGACAGTCTATGAGCAATGATCATGCACAGAGTAGGATCTGTGCAAGCATTTTTAGAGGTCATGGTATATATATATTGGAAAACCGAACCCGAGGGGTCATTTAAATCAGACCTATTCCTTTACCTTACCTCAGCTCCACAGGGGAAACAAACCATTTTAAAACTACACAGCCCTTCTGTATACACAAAACAGACAAGGTCAAATGAACAAAACAATAATATATATATATATAAAGTTGTATTTACAGAGTCTGAAAGTTCAGAGGTATTTACATTGCTATTTATATTCCAACTGTAAACCAGTAATGCTTCACTAGATTACAAATAAATGCAAATGTGCCTGTCACTCTGCACACAATGAAAACGACGCACTGGTGACATTTGGGGCCAGTGGGATAAAATTATACAAACAAATGATGACTGCAAGGCATCTGGAGAATGAAAAAACCAAGCAAATGAGGCTTTGCTGAAAAGAGGACCTATGTATGTTTGGTCCTCCTGAAAGCAGTATATGTTGCCATCTGGATCTCCACAATCACAGAAACTAGATGCAGACAACACACTTTCTTTACTGTGGACACACACACACACACACACACACACACACACACACACACACACACTCAGTCTGAGTCACTGCTGCTGCTGGAGGAATCTGTTGACATGGCCTCGACATCATCTTCATTTTCCTTGTTATGACCAGGTGGCTCCAGGCCAAAATCGTTGCCATGGTGAGGAGGCAGAATCCCCATGGAAACATCAGCGGACTGCCAAGGATATTGTGGGGTTAGAATATCTAAAAGAGAAAGGAGAAAGACATTAACAAAAAATAAACATCAAGGAAACATTCTGTTCTTCAACAGAAAAGTGCATGGCCACACACAAACCACAATATTTGTATGATAAAGACAACCGGGAAGAGAAAAGAGTGCAGACGGAGGAGGAAACAGAAGAGTGAACCTGCCTGGTAATCTCCCAGCAGCCAATGCGTCTCCTGGCAGATGCCCGTTCACTCCGTTGGTGGGCATGTTGCTCATGTTACCCAGTATTCCACTTCGCATCTCCAGATCAGTAGGGTATGGCCTGCGGGGGTCACCTACACATACATGCACATCATAAGAACAAGAACAAATATAAGAATAAGAACAAATATAACCGAACATGTTTCTAAGGAAATCACATGAGTGAAAGAGACGAATAAAAGAATTGGACACAGGAAAAAAAAATACTGTCTGTTTACCTGGAACCCAGTTGAGAGGAGCACACACTGCGTTACTGGCACTGATCCTGTGAGCATATTTGATGATCTCCTCTGAAGAGATGCTCCCTGGTGAAAACACACAAAAAGAGTGAGACAAGAGTCGATTTTTAACTAGAGCAGTGTTTATTTGATACTATGGTAAATCAATACATTAAATGAAGTAAATAAAATACATGTACTTGCATCTCAGTATTATGACTTAATCAATTCTACTGAGAACTCCCGTATTTTCCTGAACATGTGTCACATTTTAAATCATCTGAAACATGTTGGAACTTAAAATCCAAAGAGGCTTAAATTAATGTCAAGCATATATGAGGCCAAGTTTATTTGTATAGTGCATTTTCACTGTCAGTTTAAATAAATTCCTTTAGGCTTGGAGTTTATAATGTGTGTGTTTTTTTTATAATAATGAATGCCATTATAATTTATGTTTGTATTATACTTATATTTTACATTTCTGTTCATTTGAGTACCATTAAATTAAAAGATTTCTTGTGGAGTGAAGGAAACTAAAAATACATCTTTACGGTGTTTATAATGCTCCAGAAAGTAATAATGAAGTGTCTTGTACACCGATGAACCTTTTCAGCGTTTTTCCCCCCTCTCAACAATGCAAAACGCAGATATGACCTAGTGTGAATTATAGTCAGGTGAGATTTATTTTCCAGAAAATATGGTCATAATTTTAATAACACAATAATACCTTTTCTGGCCTTTTCAATAGACTTCAGCTTTTCTTTGGCCTGGTAGACAGCAGTGGCCTGATAATGAATGAAAACAGAATTATTTCCAGTTTAAAGAACTGATTCATAAATATTGTTAAACACAGTTTGTATAAAAAGCTGTGTGTTGCACTTTATCTTAAATTGTCCTTGTTACAGTGTAAATACACAAATACATACTGGTTAATATTAGTTGACAACATACTATATGTTTAAGGTTTGGTTTAGGGTTAGTTGCTTGTAATTATGCATAATTTACTGTAATTCCTATAGTAATTACATATAACAATGTTGATGTTGTTTTTTAAAGTGTCCTCGTTGTGAGTTCAAAGTAATCAAAATACATTTGTAATGCTCTTTGTTAATTTTGTAATTTCAAATGACCAATGATTTTTCTCAAATCAAACTCACAACAACACAACAAGCAGTTGTTATTGTTGGAAATGAAATATCTACAAAGTTGCACAAAAGGTGATGGTTTGTAAAGTAATAAAGCATGCTGATCTGTAACTGAATGTTCCTGAAATAAACATGCATTGGTTCAGTTACCAGTATATGCTCAGCCTCTTTGAGTTGTTTCTGGAGCTGCTGGATATCGCTGTCTCTCTTCTCAACTTCCTTCTCCAGAGCCTGCATCTCCTGGTGCACTTTGCCCTGCTCCACCGCCGTCTGCATGAGCTCCTGGAACTCTTTATCTCTCTGCACTAACAGCTCCAGTATCTGCTCACAGAATCAGCATCCGGTCAATTCATGTGCTACACAGCAATTCACAAGGCAATATTAATACTAATGCTAACTCTAATTAAACAGATAATGCAAAATGTATTTCTTAGCTAGAAATAGGATTAGGATTTTTTTTTTTCTTTTTCCCAGGCCAAATCAGAATTTTAAAACCTGTAAATATCAGATACACATCTGTCTTCATGTATTTCTTAGCTAGAAATAGGATTAGGATTTTTTTTTTTTTTTTTTCCCAGGCCAAATCAGAATTTTAAAACCTGTAAATATCAGATACACATCTGTCTTGTTCTTGAGATTTCAGTGATGTCCTAAGTATTGTCTGTACTTGTGTGTGCAAACAGTGTCTCTCACATCTGTGTCCTCTCCAGGCTGGGGCAGTTTCTGTGTCCTGGACAGCGCCAGCATCTCTATCAGCTCTCTGCAACACGAACAAGAACATAAGAGAACCGAAGAGGAGGTGTGTGTGTGAATAGTAGTAACTTAGTGTATAATGTGTTAACAGTTGTGAAAACAGCAGACTCGAGTGGACAAAGGAGACTGTGACTTATTGATTCCATTATGATCTAATCCAGCAACTGTTAGCAGGAATCACTGGGAATTTCATGAATGAACTAGCAGTTTAATATAATTCTGCTTTGTAACAGCTAAAAAAGCAGACAGAAAAAGTTTATTTCATCTAAACATGCAGAATATATGAAGACAAACCTGGATAAAACTTCAATATCATCCAGAGTGGATAAAAGCTTCTCTTTCGTCGACTTCTCTGCCGCCGCCGCCGCCATGATTGTTTCTCCTCGCTTGCGCATGCGTGAAAAATAACACGCAGAAGCAAGAGTCAGACAGTGACGCCTGTTGGCAGAAGGACCACAATATACAATCGCTCTCAATAAAATACCCGTAGTGTTCATATAAACAGTTCTTGGAGACCTGCGGGGTAATAGAGTAAACGACGAAGAACATATAACTGGTTATGACGGCAATACCTGTCACTTATAGATGCCGATGTAATTTGGTACTTGTTCATTTTCTCAGCGCTGGTGAGAATCGGCCAATATTCGTTTTTGATTGCTCGATTATTAGCATATTTTGCATTGCATGTTTAAATTGCGTTGAGTCCAAGAAGATGCAAATGTTCTATTTGAATGACAGTCAGTGGGGAATGTGTCCGTCTAATCGCACATGTTGATCATAATCCAGAGAGATATTTGATTCAGATATGATATGATTTGTCAATAAGCAAAAATCCACTTGTTGCCATCTTAATTAACATTTTTAACCTTACTGTTAAGAATTTAATTGAAATGATTTAGCTGAAGAATTTAATTAAATCATCAAATTAATATTACGAATAAAAGTAAAGACTGTTGTTAACAATAGCAACAACTGGAAACAAATTACTTTTTTTGTTTTTTTGCAGTTATACCCTGTGGTTCTCAACCTTTTGACTACAAAACCCCACACTGTCCAACACTATTCAAAGCTTGTTTTGTCTTTTTTTTAAAAATTTTTTTTTGTTTTTTTTTTTTTTTTTTTTTTATAATTTTAAGTCATCTTGAGGCACCCAGAAGTCTGCTGAAGCCTTCTAGTGGGCCACTGACCCCTAGATGAGAGCCACGTACAGCTTTATGGTTCTCAAGAATAATTCCAGATGTTAGTTGCTACTATAGGGGGAGCGCGGGGCACAAAGTAACACACGTGGTTTAAATATTTCCACACATGCTAGCATAACCAAATTTACAGCATTTACTAGTTACTATGTCAACATTATATAGAGAAAAAAAGTGCGCCAAAATTCAAAAGTCTTTTGAAGATATCGCTGAACATTTATTTTACCATAGTACAATTCTATTTCTGGCTTAAGTAAATTTTTCATCTCAGTTTTTATTACTCATTTAAAATGAGACAAATCTGCTATTATTTTAATCTCAAATCTGTTATTTATCAGTTTAAATTATTTTTTAATGCTTCGCTAACTATCAGAAGACAGTAACCAGTTTTAAATTCCAGTTGCGCAGATGGGGTATGTTGTAACACTGCGTTACAATGTGCTATTCTATGACATTATGTAATTCACACTATTTACTTTAATACATTTTAATGATAAACGACGAGAAACAGGTGAATAAAGACTGACAGTCAATGTTTAATGTTAAGAAATTAATACTTCAAGACATGTAAAGCATTTTGGCTCGTTTATGTGGGCCGTCCCAAGCATGGTTGCAATGTGTTCATTGTCAAACTCCAAAATC
>NW_015555736.1:491016-492455 GCF_001515605.1 Sinocyclocheilus anshuiensis | reverse complement strand
CCCAGACAGCAGACCGTTTCGGCCCAGATCCGGCCCACATCTGGCCCACATGGATTTCACATGGGCCAGATGTGGGCCGGATCTGGGCCAACACTATGTTGCTGTCTGGGCCGCTCTCCCCCTAATTGTGTCCTTATATATTCTACATTTAACTGTAATTAAAAGTACTGGTAATTTTAAAATAATCAATTATAACAATGCATTGAGAAATAGAAAGTGCTTGCCATAGTGGTACTTTAAGTAGATTTTCTAGTAGTCGTCACTAGAGGCAGTGAGAGCTGTACGTGATGATCTGTCATTTGCGTCACACACAGACATCGCTGCTGATCAGGAAACTAAACGCTTTCATTTTGCGTTATCTTTCTTCCTCGATCTCGCGGAAATAACCACTTACAGAAACTTTTCAATATGGTTAAAGTTTCTTTTAACAAGGCTCTCGCCATAAAGGATCCAAAGAAGGAAATTCTCATTCCTGGTGTACAGGTACTAACGTTACTAACAAATCTTGATGTATATTTACTTCTATTGAATTGCGTAACCGCATTTTAGGAATGTTTGGGTTCAATATTATCTCGTAATTAAGACTTTTAATCGAAAAGTCTAGTTATATGTGCACATTGTTTTTTATATTATCTTGCGAGAAGTATAGAAAGTATCCCAAATGCAGAAGTAAATGGGTTTCTTTGTTTAGGTTTGCTCATCAAACTTTGATCAGGTTGACTGAAAGTGTAATAAAATGGCTGACGGCCCAAACTTTGCCAAAGACGGGTGGTAATCACTCTTGTAATCACTAATACTCTGGTAAAAAGTTACCGCAGTTCTTTTCACCTCCTTAAATTGATATTAAATTGAACTACCTGCCCTTTTTAATATAAAGAGCTATAGTCTTAGTCCACAAAGAAAAAAATAAAAAGTTTTTATTCAGTAACTTATTTCCCTCATTTTTATTGTCATTTTTTACTTTAAATAATATTTTATGTGTTTAATTGTAATTTATTTTGATGTATTCAACATATGTTTTGATAATCTAATAATAAAATAAAAACACTAATTTACACGAGCCCCTATGGGATGTTTACTGATACCAAGTTCACTTACTTAAATGAAAATAAGTGCAATTAGCTACGCTTACGTTTTTGTAAGTGCAATAAAATGTTAATAAACGCATAATTTCCTGGTATTGTTGGGTGTGAGACTGCCTGAACAGACTGTACTGGGCAGGGGCGTAGCCATCATTTCAGAAGTGAGGGGGACAGAAATGTTATATATATATATATATATATATATATATAAACATGTTATATTGTAATGTTTATATATGTTATATTAATATATATATATTAATATAACATATATAAACATTACAATATAACATGTTTATATATATATATATATATATATATATATAACATTTCTGTCCCCCTCACTTCTGAAATGAT
>NW_015555736.1:474335-490551 GCF_001515605.1 Sinocyclocheilus anshuiensis | reverse complement strand
CATATACTTTATTTATTACCTGGAGATGACTTGACAAACACAAATAAACCATATATTGTGTATTGTCGCAATCGTACCTTTAATGTCTTCATGTTTCCAAACGTTTCTGTTTTTCTGTGAAAAAAACTGTTTTCATACAGCGATAGCTGGACGCTTTTGTCCATTTCCTCGTACGACTTTCTGCGCGAGAGCGCCCTCCGGCTTCGAGTGTGAATGAAACACACACTGCATGAGTGTTTAGCGCTCCGCGATGTTAATCTCGTCTTAATCTGGGTCCGAATAAAACATCAGATCATGCACAGACTATACTGTCTCTTTGAATTTAAATCTATATTTATTCACACCAGCTCTTGAAACCTCTATGCGAACACACTTGCCCGAAAAAGTGCGGGGGACGAATTTACGTGATATTAAAAGTGTGTGTAAAATTATAAAATTTTATTTTTTATTTTATAAAAAATAAAATAATTTTATTATTTTTCTAATAAAAACTGATTATTTTTATTAGAAAAAAAATTTAATAGTTGTGACACAAGTGACAGTATAGAATAGAATAGAATGGAATAGAAAGAAAATGGATGACAGACTTCACCCACATAGAATTTATGTGGGTGGGCCGCACTAGTTAACAATCACCAAATCAAGGCTTGACTATGGGCCAGTGGTGTGGTTACCTCTGACTACAAGGGGGGCACTTACAAATGTGAAATTGAGATTGATAAGCACTAAGCAGTAGGTGCATTCCAGTTGACCAAGTGCCCTGCAAAGTGGACTTAACCATTTTGTGTGTGTGTGTGTGTTTTGTGTGATGGAAGCAGTAAACATGGTTGTGTTTCTCTGAATGGTATTCTTTCAGAATAATTTAACTGTGTTTCTCACAACACACTTTAGATATATTTTACAATAGAATGGAATAGAAAGAAAATGGATGACAGACTTCACCCACATAGAATTTATGTGGGTGGGCCGCACTAGTTAAAAATCACCAAATCAAGGCTTGACTATGGGCCAGTGGTGTGGTTACCTCTGACTACAAGGGGGGCACTTACAAATGTGAAATTGAGATTGATAAGCACTAAGCAGTAGGTGCATTCCAGTTGACCAAGTGCCCTGCAAAGTGGACTTAACCATTTTGTGTGTGTGTGTGTGTTTTGTGTGATGGAAGCAGTAAACATGGTTGTTTCTCTGAATGGTATTCTTTCAGAATAATTTAACTGTTTCTCACAACACACTTTAGAAATATTTTACGCTCACTACCAGGTGACTTCACTGTTATATATGTGAGTGCTTTTCATGGGTTGTGGAAGACAGACGTGTTGAGACATGTTTTATGTGTGCACTCTCAAACATGTTTATGATACAGGCAACTTTGAAGAAAATTAGTGTATTGCATAAGGAGACAGAACTGCAGGCCAAGAATAGGAAAGTTAGACTTCAGCTTAAAGGGATGGTTTGCCCAAAAATGAAAATTCTGTCATTAATTACTCACCCTCATGTCGTTCCAAACCCGTAAGACCTTTGTTCATTTTCGGAACACAAATTAAGATATTTTTGATGAAATCTGAGAGCTCTCTGACCCTCCCATAGACAGCAATGCAACTGAAATATTCCCAGACCCAGAAACATAGTAAGGACATCGGTAAAACAGTCCATGTGACATCAGTGGCTCAACTTCAGCTTTGCGAACCTACAAAAATACTTTTTGTGCGCAAAGAAAACAAAAATAACGACTTTATTCAACAATTCTTCTCCCCGAGTTACCATCTTCTGCCATTTTGGAGAGTACCATGACGCATACTTATGCTTTCCCCTGAACGTAATCAATGTAGCTTCGTAAAATTGAAGTTGAGCCACTGATGTCACATGGACTGTTTTATCAATATCCTTACTATGTTTCTGGTTCTGGGAATATTATATTTCAGTTGCATTGCTGTCTATGGAGGGTCAGAGAGCTCACAGATTTCATCAAAAATATCTTAATTTGTGTTCCGAAGATGAACGAAGGTCTTACTGGTTTGGAACGACATGAGGGTGAGTAATTAATGACAGAATTTTCATTTTTGGGTGAACTATCCCTTTAAGCTTAGAAATCAAAACTATTCTACTGCTCGTCTATACCATATGATTGTTGCTGTTGTTGATTTTCCTGCTGTATCTTAACTGTAGTGTCTTTGAGCTATGGAAAGGTGCTATATAAATTAGGCTAAACATTATTATTAAAAAAAGAAAAGAAACCAAAGTGCAAAATACAAGCATATAGCATATGTAAATACAGTGCAATTTTATCTGATTTTACTGTGAAACCAGGAAATGCCTGATTCACGAGGCATTCAAGAAGCATTAAAAAGACTCTCAGTCTCAACTGTCATTTCTGGTCAAGGCCATCCAACACTCGCCTTCATGTACTCAATAAAGGGCTGTGTGGTTACATTAATGGGAGAATGTGCAAAACAACAACAACAAACACTCCTCTACAGGATATTAAACTAAGATAAACTATTTTGACTATTTGGATTAAATGAGTACAACACAATGAAACAAGGAGCTCTGAATACATTCAGTGGCACTCTATCTCCTGCATTATAGCCTACATGTTATCTGTGTCTCACTTTTTATCATTCTGATTGTCACTTAAATTCCCCTTCTGCTATTCAAATAGAAACTGTTTGATTAACTTTCTCTTTCAATTCATATTGCACTTAGGCGTGCAGTTATTGTTTGAGTGAAGAAGCATTTTTGTAGATTAGAATTTAAAGATTTTTCCTCTTCGTGACGTTTTGCAGAAGTTGCTGACACCAAACTGTTTTAACACCTCTTTGACTGGAAACCAGAAGAGATGCAGTGTGAATCTCACTTCTTTTTTTGTTCTGTTTGTCTCATAACTGCCATTTGTCATAATTTATGTTTAAAAGACTCTGAATAGACTAAGGTTTTTCTGGTTTCATTTGTGGTGTTTCTCATGGCAGATGATATCTGCTGTCTGTGAGCTGTGTGTGAATGTCTACAGGGACACAACTGAAAGTTTAGGCTGAAGGTCAGGCTGGGGAGAGTCAGGCCCTGTTGTATACTCTATACTTTACATAATGCTTAAAATAAGGCATTGATTTGAACAAGGAAAATGAATCTCTATCCAGTAATATTCATATTTTATCCTTTAGTGCTTTGAAAATCACTCTCTGTAACTTCAATAGAGGACTTTAATTCTATTGTTGGCCTGTTCTTTTGATTTAAGCCTTGTTTAATATGCTTAAATGGCTGCATTTATTTGATTAAAAATACAGTAAAACAGTAATTTGTTAAATAGTATTGGTTTAAATAGCTGGTTTTTATTTTGATCAATTTTAAAATGTAACTTTGCTGATTTTTTCAGTGGCCTTTCTTCCAGTCTTCAGTGTTATGTGAACCTTCAGAAATGATTATTTTTGATGAAAATAATAAAAAAAAATAAACATTTCTTACTATTATGAGTGTTGAAAACAGTTGTGCTGCTTAATATTTTTGTGGAAACCGTGGTATGCAATTTTTTCAGGATTCTATGATGAATATAATTTATTTGAATTTTTTTTGTAACATTGTAAATGTCTTTACTGTCACTTTTGCTCAGTTTAATGAATCATTGTTGAATACAAGTATTAATTACTTTTAAACAGAAGTGTGTATATTGTTAAGTAATTGTTAAATTGTAATTTTGTAACTGTCGTTTCTCTGTGTAATTTGCCCTGTAGGATTCTGAGGCAGCGGTGTTGGTGCGTCCGCAGTCTAAGGTGTGGTGCTGGTGCTTCTGTCTGGGATTGGCTCTCGTTCTCTCTGGCGTAGTGGTGGGAGGAGTCTACCTATATAGATACCATGTGCTTGAGGTGAGATAATTGATGTAACCATAGTGATATCAAAAACAAAACATCATAACATGTAACATGTGTCATCTTGCATTGTTTATCTTCATCTTGATTAATTTCTATAACATTTCATAATCAGTCTAAGCCTTGAAGCAGTGATTTTCAGCTGGTGGGTTGTAACTTGTGACCCAGAAATGGGTCACAGATTTTCACTGAAATGCAAAAGCAACTATAATCGAGCATAGACAGAATGTACAGAATGTAGACACAGATACATGGAATTAACAAAGTGATTATTACAGCACTGAGCACACTGGCATCCAAGGTGGAGTATGCAGTTTAGATATATAATCAGTGGAGAGAGTAAGGTTGTTAAATTGACTTTCCTTTGCTACAGATGCAGGAGATCGTGGCTGGCAGAGCAGATGATAGGAAGGATACACACACCTCTTTGCAATTGGTGAGTATAGAGGTAATCCCTTTCAACAGGTTTGTAGGCAGAGAACACTGGTGACACAAAGGAAGGGTAGACACACTGGAGACAAATCGCTAGAGGTAATGCTGGAGTTCAGGAAGTCAGGTAAGTAGTCCACTTTGTACAAACGAGGCCGGACAATGAGGTGAGACGAGGTGTGTGCGTTTGTAGCAGTCCTAATGAGTGAGCAGGATGAGTAGCGGGTGTGTGTGATCAGAATTTTGGTGCTGGCAATTCTGTGACAGTACTTCCCCTATGTCATGGTGGTCGACCTCTTCCTCGGGGCGAAGGACGATCAGGGTGAGAGTCGTGGAAGGCTGTGAGCAGGGCTGGATCAAGGATATTGTCTCTGGGGACTAGGGTTGGGTACCGTTCACATTTTAACCGGTACGGTACCTGTATCAGTACCTGAATTTCGCTGACAGTACCCAACGGTAACTTTTTTCGGTACTTTACTCTCTGAGTCTGTGTAATTACAAAAACATTTATTTCAGTGAAAAAATAAGTCCAAAAGTCTCAATTTCAACATTTTGAACAACAGGGCCCTACAAACTTTTCCTTTTTTTTTTCCCCCAGAAATTCTTGTTTTAATTTTTCTGAAAATCAAATGAAGGCATTACACATTTATTTTAAACCAAATGAAAATTAAACCCTTTTATTTTTTGGCAAACAAACTGAGGTTTACTGTTGAAATTAATACATGGAAGAAAAAAAAAATAATTTAATAGGCTAATAATTGTATTATTTTTTTTCTACAATTAAGTGATTAATCTGGTTGTAATATTTATTTTTATCTAAATTTGATAGAAAATTGAATTTTTAAAGATGTACATTATACTGTACAAAAGTAATACAAGAGTAATATATTTCTGTTACATGTTAAACCGTACTTTTATTTTGACAGGTTGCCATGACGTTTCTGTGTGTAATACACAGAATGATGATGCTAGTTTTCTCAAATGAAACCGTAAAATTCTCGTGAAGCAGCTCTAGGGATAAAGTTGTGTTCATGCCGTCATATAGTGAGACGCAGAGGCCAAAAATCATTGTGCGCATCACACGTGCTTCAGTATTCGTGTAGTAAACAAAACCGTCCGTGTTTTCGCAGAAACCATATGGCCCTAGTAATGTAACCACACTTCAGAACATTTCAGCTTGCCCTGTGTGTTGTTTGAACGAGTTGCAGGGGTGACATCACGTCACAGGGTCTCTCTTTCTCTCTCTGTAGCGTATGCGCCTAGATGCGTTCTCAGGTACCGAAATTTGTCACCGATTGATTTAACGTGAATCGGTACTCGGTAGTACCGACGCATTTCGGTCGGTACCCTTAAAAGTACCAAGTTCGGTACCCAACCCTACTGGGGACCCATGAGTGCTCCTCTGTGCCATAACCTTCCCAATTGACCAGATACTATACTATACAATACACATACTACAACCATCCACTACAGTGCTGGGAGTTCAGGATCTCTCTCACTCTGTACATGGCTCCGTCTTCCAGGGTTAGCTGGGCCAGGCTCTGTGGAGACAGAAACAGGTGGATGATATGGTTTATGGAGTGACACATGGAATGTTGAATGGATTCTGTAGTGTGCAGGAAGGTGCAGTTGATAAGCGACTGGGTAGATCTGTCAGGTGATGGTGAAGGGGCCAATGTATCTGGAAATAAGCTTCTTGCATGGCACTCACATCCTAATGTCTTTGGTGGACAGCCAAACCTGTCCAGGCTGGAAAGTTGGAGTTCTGTCCATTGGATGTCCGCCTGGATCCATTGGTGGTGCACTGCCACTGTGAGTGAATGTCCCATTCCCTTTCGGTCTCTCAGAACCACAAGTCAACAGATGGGACAAGTGATGGTTTCCCAGACCACTGGAACAAAGGAGGCTAGTAACCGAGCATGCACCGTAAGAGAGTGAGTCCAATGGCAGACTGATAAAGGGAACTGGAGCCTAGGAACTGGTTCCAAGAGTTCTGGTAGCCATGGCAGAAGGTTCGTAGGATAGGTCCAGTCTCCTGGATCTCTCTCCCCATCTGCCCATTCGATTGGGGATGGTATTCAGATGAGAGGCTCAGTGTCACACCTAGGAGGGTGAAGAAAGCTTTCCATACCTTTGCAATAAACTGGGGACCCCAGTCTGATACTATCTCTTTAGGAATCCAGAAAACATGAAAGACACGATTGAAGACGAGTTCTGCAGTTTGCATTGCAGTGGGAATCTGTTTGAGAGGAAGCAGATCACATGATTTATAAAGTCGATCAATGACAACAAGAATGCATGTGTTACCATCAGAGGAGGCCAGGTCTTTGATGAAGTCCACTCCTAGGTGTGACCACGGGCGATTGTGAATGGCAGCAGATGGAGCTTGCCTGTTGGTAGATGGCTTGGGCTCTTTGAGATGGCACAGTCAGAGCAGCCTTGAAAGAACCTTCTCACGTCCCTGGCCATGTGGAGCAGATGATAGGAAGGATACACACACCTCTTTGCAATTGGTGAGTATAGAGGTAATCCCTTTCAACAGGTTTGTAGGCAGAGAACACTGGTGACACAAAGGAAGGGTAGACACACTGGAGACAAATCACTAGAGGTAATGCTGGAGTTCAGGAAGTCAGGTTAGTAGTCCACTTTGTACAAACGAGACCAGACAATAAGGTGAGACGAGGTGTGTGCGTTTGTAGCAGTCCTGCTGAGTGAGCAGGATGAGTAGCAGGTGTGTGTGATCAGAATTCTGGTGATGGTGAGCGCTGTGATTGGCTGATGTTGGAGCCTGGCAATTCTGTAACAGCAAATACTTCAAAATCATCTGCCACTTGATAGAAGCTAGCAAAATTAGCCACAAGCCAATATGCAAAGATCCCGTGACTTGCCCTCATCCTCAAAAATCACAAAATTATGCAAGATTCAACTTAGACTGCATAGCACTGAGAGTAAACATGTATGTGCAACAGTGCAAGCCATTTTACATGTTGGCAAGTTCTAAGAAACTAGTCACTAGTGTATTTAAAATGTGAAAAAAACGTCTCTTTATAAAGTGAACACATCTTGAGAGAAAGTCACAAATATTCTTCCAGAAAAATGCAGAATTTTTCAGACAGCAGGACATTTAGATCTGTACTTTTTTTTCTGTATCGAGCTTTTTTCCCCTAAGACACCATAGTATTGTTACGCTTATGTGTCATGCACCTCCCACAATGAGCAAATAATTAATTTGCCTTTAGATAAGTGTACATTTTGTTGGTACCAAACTGCTCTTTGAAATGCAGTTGTAAATTTGTGTTAATGCTGTATGTGTTTATAACACTAGGAGGAGCAGGTGTTCGTCTGTGGGTTGAAGTACTTTGAGGAAGACTATGAGTTTGATGAGGAGGTGGAGGTTGAGGCGCCGCTGAGGCTGATTGAAGAGAATGTGAGTTTTTTCGAAGACGATGAAGTGGAGCTCATCAAAGTAGCAGTCCCTGAGTTCGCAGACGGCGATCCAGCTGGCATCCTGCATGACTTCACCATGGTACAAAAATACACACACACACACACAGTGTTTAGCTATAACCACCATAAACATATTACCAGTCATGCTGCTGTATTTGTATCCATTATAAATTGAACAGGGATGGACTGGTTTTCTGAAATTTTCAGTTTCTGAGATTATAGGTTGCAAAACATCACAATTTTTTAATGTAAAAAAAAAAGTCCCACAGAACCCTAATAGCCTGACATATTTACATTACTGGATAATCAATATGGGTTTGTCAAGGACTAATTCTTTTAGTTTTACTTTTGGTCCTCCCTCAATCTTGAATATTTTGTTACATCTTTCATTCTTCTAAAATAGTTTTCTTGAATGAATTAAAGTCTGTATGTTTGTGTCAATAACCCTGTGTGTCATTCTGTGCTGTCAGAAACTGACTGCTTACCTCGACCTGAATCTGGACAAATGCTACATCATCAACCTGAACACATCTATTGTCATGCCGCCCAGAGATTTCCAGGAGTTCCTGGTCAACATCAAGGTAACCAGCCACATTAATAACAGGAGATTCTGTGAATTTGTGTCAGTAGGTGGGTCTTGTGTTGGCGTGAATGTGTTTTTCACACCAATGCATTTCAGACGTTAAGTTGATGTCTGTGTGTGTTTTTGCAGGCAGGAATGTATCTTCCTCAGACATACCTTGTGCGAGAGGAGATGATGATTACAGAGAGGCTGGACAGCACCAGTGATCTGGGCTATTACATCAATAAACTGTGCAAAGACAAAGACACGTACAGACTGCAGCGCAGAGAAACCATACTGGGTAAGTGTACACAAACAAACCATTTGATAAGACTTTGTTTACAGTAAACAGTGTTTACATCTCTCCACCATCACAGTGGATCTCATTTTCAAGTTTTAAGCACAAATAAGTGGTGGAGGCACAGTATTTCGTCTCATGTTCACCGTATAAACAAGTACATTTCAAACTTCTGAAAGCTGAATGTGCTCCACTGCAGGTATGCAGAAGCGTGAGGCTCTGAACTGCCATACGATCCGCCATTTTGAAAACAAGTTTGTTGTGGAGACTTTGATCTGCGAGCCATGAAGAACATGAACCCATGATCTACAGCTCTTCCTTTCATTCAGTGAAAATAATTTCTTTTGTGCCTGCTTGTTTTTTCATAGGCCTTTTTTTCACATATATTTTTTTTAAATCTAGAATGTGAAATTGTTTTTTTTCTGCACAAAGAGGTATATTATATTTGAGTGTACATGTAATGAGTGTCTTATGCTATTTTATGAATATTAGGCCTAATAAAGGGACATATTGTGCACAAGAACAAAAAGGGATTAACAATGATTTTAGCCTATATAGAAGCCCAATCAGTTTAGACAGCAAGTAATTTAATAATTAAGAGTTTATTCCATGAGCTTGCTGAAAAAGTATGATTTTTTTTGTCTTTAAAAAGTGTTTCTGTTGTATTCAACATTTGCAACATCTACTGTATTTCAATTTGATCCTGTTCAAAGGTTTCAGCAAATTAGTGTATAATCTGGATCACAATGTTGCAGCGTCACAATTTGAAGTATTCTTGAATTTGCGTTTAATTTGTAGATCTATTTCGAATTACCATACAAACAGAACACTTCCTTTAAAATGTTCCTATCTGAAATGACTTTTTGTTCTTTGCTAATTTGTATATAAGCTAAACACTCTTCTGTCTTTAGGCACAAGCTCCATATAAGAAAAAAACAATAAACAGAAAAATCAGACAAAATGCTTTTGCTATGTTCATGTGTTATTTTGTTAGGTTTGTCAGTATGCACTACTATTCAAATGTTTGGGGTGGATTTTGCTTTAAAGAAATACTATTTTCCGTCTCGAGCGACTGTAAAGGCATAACTTTGCCAGCGCTGCTTTTGGTGATTAGTTGAAGGCGATGTTAAAATATTTCATCTTATCCCAGCTTAATATGCAGAGACAACTATAAGTAAGCACTTTGTAGCTTTATTCCCCTGAAATGTAAATACTGAGACTGTGTGGCACTCAGCATTGAGAGAAAAAGTCATTTTTAGCAGGTATGGCTCAGGTGATTGGCTCAAAGACTTTCTTGAGCAAAAAACGGCAGGAAGCAGGTCACAATACTTCTGGGGAACCTGCCAAACTAGCAGCTTCCTCCTGGCAATACGGCTTTAAGATCTCATTTGCCCCCTCTGGTGGTTAAAGCCCATTCTTGCATTGTTAGACTACATATTAAATCCTAAAAAAAGAGAGAAACAAAAACACAAGAAACTGATCATACTAAGCAGCACTCACTCACCAGCTGACCACAATAACACGCCTTGAATTGTTAAAATGGCTTTTAAAGATCCGTCACGTCCACACTAGCAAACCCCATGGACTGTCAAGCTAAGTTCATGAAGAAGGCCTGCCTGTAGGCTTATGTACTTTTCCCTAAACATCGTAAAAACAAAACACGTATGTCTCAGTTATCATAACTGAAATGTAATTGTTGACTGGCAGCTGTGGTAGTAGATTCACTCATTTAATTAAAAAGGCCATTTGAAAAGGGGAAATTTATTTGAAGACACTGGACTGAGGATGTATAAATTTCAGCATTCATAAACAAGATGGCTGACAGCATTTGTGACCTGTAGAGTTTACTTTCAATACAACACCAGTCAGAACCCTGAACAGCTCCTTCAACACTGGTTAACCAGCAACGGCTAAAGACAAATGACATGAGGGCTTCCGTCAGAAGAGCAGAATGTAAATGCCAAACTGAAGATCTTCTGCTCGATTTCTCGAGGAGCTTCTCATAAGCACATTCTGACGAAGCCCATTGATCTCCAGAATTAACATACTATTCTTGGTAAGACAAGGAGAGGAAGGCAAGTAAATAAACCAATTAAAAATGGTTGACATTTCGAGAGGGAAGATCACCCCTTTTGAAAGTACATATCTGTGAAACCAAATGTAGCTTTCTTCTTCCTATAAAGAAACAAGCACAAAGCATGGTATACTAGCTATGTCTGCATTTTGTGGTCACAAAATTGGATTTATTTGTACGAGATACAAAAATGTAAACATTGCAAAATAAATAGTTAAAACAAGTGACGCAGGACCTATATTTATGCTCATGATCCCAACATGAACTGATGCACTTGTCTTGCTTGCATTTTCAAGTGCAAAAGCATGATGACAAAAACAAAAAAAACAATCTAGGATTCAAGTAACAGAAAAGACAGACTAATGATACAAATATACTATTTTACAAGGTAGTGATAATTCCCAATTTTACAAAATGTACACTTATAATATTGACAAATTTCTTAATATTTTGATATGCTGTTATTGGGTATAAGTCGGTGTAGAAGCGCACAGCTCTCAGCGCTGCAGTCTCTGTGTTTTTGGATGGGCTATGTGACCTCCATGGCGACTATGGTCTCTGATAATCCGTTGAGAGCCAGTCTCTCTGGTTCGTGATTCTCCCTGCAATAGCAATAGAACATATGATATATTATTTAAACTTTTCATTCTATATTTGAAATTGAAAGATACACTAAACAAACATTTTTTTTTTAAACAATACATTTATTCAGCAAGGATGCATTAAATGTCATTACTGTCACTTCTGATGATTTTTATTACGTTACTTGTCAAATAAATTCTGTCCTTTGAACTTTCTATTATCAAAAAAAATCATGGTTTCCACAAAATATTAAGCAGCAAAACTATTTTTAACATTAATAAGAAAAAGAGCATAAGAAACGTCTATCGAAAGCATAAAATCCCAAACTTTTGAACAATAGTGTATATTTTTATTCTAAAAAAAATATTACATTTAAATGCCGTCCCAAAAAAAAAATAAAAGGAAAAATAACTGTAAAGTGAATAAGAATAAGCGCTGTGTCTGGGTTCAGACCTGGCAATGTCGATGGCACTAGTGGGGGTGACTTTGGGTACCCGGTCCAGACTGTTAGCAACACTGGCCAACTTTAAGGCTGAGGGTGAAGGGGCGCACAGGCGTGCACTGTGGTGCGTATGGGCAGGTGACACAGCGCTCACGGTGCTCAGGTGCCTGTGGCCGTGAGGGAGGGATGCATTCGTCATCCGGACTAAAGTGCCTGACTCACCACCACCACCTCCACTCTGTACAGAACGGTTCAATTTGGCTTGTCTAAAGCTTCCTGCAGGAGAGAGAAGAATCATTTCAATAATCGATTTAAGTACCCAAATATGCTTAACTTTCTTTAAATTAACCACCAAACAAAGAGTTTGATATAAGTCTCCAAATAAATTTAGGTCTCATTAACAGTTTTGTTATTATTCCCCCACTAAGCTATATAGTATAGCTATAAAGCATTTTTAGTTTTAAAATATTGGGACTAAAACATTGCAATAGAACTACTGAAAATTTTAGATTTCAAATGACATGAAGTTGCACTTGCCTGTATTAGGAAGGACGCCATTGACACTAGCAATCTGGGGCCTGTTTTCATTGTTGGGAGTGTTGACCACAGCAGAGGCAGCAAAGTGTGCACTAGCCGAGTCCAGAGTCTTAGACATGCAGTCAGATGACGCCGTGTTCTGTAGAAGAAAAACATTTTTGATGAATTCATAATTACAGAACAGAATGGGAGTGAGGTTAAGCACCATAATGCCTGTCATTTAGTGTATAAACTCACAGGCAGGTGTGTGTGCAGTTCTGGTGCTGTCGAGTTCTGCTGGAGTTCTTGCTGCTGTAACTGTTTGTGCATCTGAACCAGCTGCTGCTGATGGGAGTGAAACTGTTCTTCTGTGAATCCACCTGCATGTGCAAGAATATAGAGCATAAATTGATGCTCTACAGATTTAAAGAGATTTAAACCAGCAATTTCATTTTTTCCCGCTAGGTGGCAGTAAAGTAACTGATGTACTAAGGAAACCATTAACACTAACATTTTTTTTTTTTTTTAATGTACCACTTCTTCAGCATATGCATTAAATTGATCAAAAGTGACAGCAAGAGGCTTTAAATAAATGAATAAGATAAACATGTTACTGACTTTTAACGGTAGTATACATGTGTAATGATCAACATTGCACTCAGCCATTTAATGTAAATACGTGCAATTGTGCTTGTTAAATGACAACGGGTTCAAGGAATTATGATGTGGCCCAAATAGATTCAAGGTAAACTATTTGCATAAATACACTGATAGGGCAAAACACAATTGAATGCATGAAAATAACGTAGCTGCATTATTGCCAGAAAAATCTAAAAACTTGCTCTGCATACAGACTTCGTTCACTACTGAGAGCCGTGAGAGCTGAGTTTTATGCATAGTAGGGCTGCTTGATTATGACAAAAATCATAATCACGATTATTTTGGTCAATATTTTAATCACGATTATTTAACACCATTATTAGTGGGTCATAGGACCAAAACTTTATATGAAAGATTTATTTAAAGACAATATAAAGCCATATATATCAAATATATTTTTTCTGTAAATAAGGTTACTATGACATCTACATTTTAGAGAGCGAAATGTCACAATTCTCAATACCACAGCAGAGTACTAAGGTATAGCCTAATTTACTTTAATCCAATTTACTGTTACACATTTATTTTCATTCTCACCAGTTTACGTCCATTTATTACATAACCGACGAGGGTTTACGTGAATAATAACTAAGTGCCGCGTTTTGACACATTTGTGTGTATTTGACCATTTAGGTGCTAAAAGATGACTTTACAGTACGTGTTCCGTTCCGTCTCTGAGCACATGCACAGAAATCTTCCCAAGGAACAGTGCAAGTTCTCGTTCGTGCTTTTAAAAACATGAATAAATCATCCCATTTTGCAAAAGTCACACAACATGATTTTACTGATTTGCACGTGAAATTGGGCT
The DNA here is from genome assembly GCF_001515605.1 of Sinocyclocheilus anshuiensis. Taxonomy (NCBI): domain Eukaryota; kingdom Metazoa; phylum Chordata; class Actinopteri; order Cypriniformes; family Cyprinidae; genus Sinocyclocheilus; species Sinocyclocheilus anshuiensis. The sequence goes on along the minus strand of NW_015555736.1, from coordinate 476,873 downwards.
TTTATGGAGGAGCAAAAGCGCACCTCTGAAAAATGGGGCAGAATGGGGCGCAATAATTGTTTTATCTTGATTATTGTATTTCGATTAAAGGGTTAGTTATAGCCTAGGGTTGGGTATCGTTTGGGGTTTTTTTCCGATACCGGTGCCAAATCAATACTTTTAAAATGGTTCCGGTGCCTGAACCGATACTTATTGAAAAATAAGTAAATAAAAATTCCCCCCAAAAATGATGGATTGGCCATCAGCATATAATATAAACACATGTCTAGTCACAGAAGTAGGAACTCATGACCCTCCAGCAAATCCCTTATATGGACAAAGGAATCACTATTATAGCTGTAACTGAGTAAACAGAACATATAAACGTTTTGAATGATAAAACAAAGACAATAAACACTCGACTGCGACAATATAGTTTATCTGTGTTATTCAAGCCATCTCTGCTATTTTCATAATAATTAAGTATATTTATAATCCGCTGCTAATTGAGGTATTCTTTTTAAAGTAGCCTATGGAACATATTTCTGCAAAGGCCTCCTCTAGCGAATCGATGTGTCTTTGTAAGAAAAATAACCATATTTAAAACGTAATAATCAATTTAATCTAGCTTGCGCTCACTGTTGTACACAGAAGCAGCTCCGGGCGGATGTTCTGGTGCTGTCGAGTTCTGCTGGAGTTCTTGCTGCTGTAACTGTTTGTGCATCTGAACCAGCTGCTGCTGATGGGAGTGAAACTGTTCTTCTGTGAATCCACCTGCATGTGCAAGAATATAGAGCATAAATTGATGCTCTACAGATTTAAAGAGATTTAAACCAGCAATTTCATTTTTTCCCGCTAGGTGGCAGTAAAGTAACTGATGTACTAAGGAAACCATTAACACTAACATTTTTTTTTTTTTTTAATGTACCACTTCTTCAGCATATGCATTAAATTGATCAAAAGTGACAGCAAGAGGCTTTAAATAAATGAATAAGATAAACATGTTACTGACTTTTAACGGTAGTATACATGTGTAATGATCAACATTGCACTCAGCCATTTAATGTAAATACGTGCAATTGTGCTTGTTAAATGACAACGGGTTCAAGGAATTATGATGTGGCCCAAATAGATTCAAGGTAAACTATTTGCATAAATACACTGATAGGGCAAAACACAATTGAATGCATGAAAATAACGTAGCTGCATTATTGCCAGAAAAATCTAAAAACTTGCTCTGCATAGACTTCGTTCACTACTGAGAGCCGTGAGAGCTGAGTTTTATGCATAGTAGGGCTGCTTGATTATGACAAAAATCATAATCACGATCAATATTGTAAATATTGTAATCACGATTATTTAACACCATTATTAGTGGGTCATAGGACCAAAACTTTATATATTTAAAGAATTTAAAGACAATATAAAGCCATATATATCAAATATATTTTTTCTGTAAATAAGGTTACTATGACATCTACATTTTAGAGAGCGAAATGTCACAATTCTCAATACCACAGCAGAGTACTAAGGTATAGCCTAATTTACTTTAATCCAATTTACTGTTACACATTTATTTTCATTCTCACCAGTTTACGTCCATTTATTACATAACCGACGAGGGTTTACGTGAATAATAACTAAGTGCCGCGTTTTGACACATTTGTGTGTATTTGACCATTTAGGTGCTAAAAGATGACTTTACAGTACGTGTTCCGTTCCGTCTCTGAGCACATGCACAGAAATCTTCCCAAGGAACAGTGCAAGTTCTCGTTCGTGCTTTTAAAAACATGAATAAATCATCCCATTTTGCAAAAGTCACACAACATGATTTTACTGATTTGCACGTGAAATTGGGCTTTTATGGAGGAGCAAAAGCGCACCTCTGAAAAATGGGGCAGAATGGGGCGCAATAATTGTTTTATCTTGATTATTGTATTTCGATTAAAGGGTTAGTTATAGCCTAGGGTTGGGTATCGTTTGGGGTTTTTTTCCGATACCGGTGCCAAATCAATACTTTTAAAATGGTTCCGGTGCCTGAACCGATACTTATTGAAAAATAAGTAAATAAAAATTCCCCCCAAAAATGATGGATTGGCCATCAGCATATAATATAAACACATGTCTAGTCACAGAAGTAGGAACTCATGACCCTCCAGCAAATCCCTTATATGGACAAAGGAATCACTATTATAGCTGTAACTGAGTAAACAGAACATATAAACGTTTTGAATGATAAAACAAAGACAATAAACACTCGACTGCGACAATATAGTTTATCTGTGTTATTCAAGCCATCTCTGCTATTTTCATAATAATTAAGTATATTTATAATCCGCTGCTAATTGAGGTATTCTTTTTAAAGTAGCCTATGGAACATATTTCTGCAAAGGCCTCCTCTAGCGAATCGATGTGTCTTTGTAAGAAAAATAACCATATTTAAAACGTAATAATCAATTTAATCTAGCTTGCGCTCACTGTTGTACACAGAAGCAGCTCCGGGCGGATGACGTATGAGGTCAGCTTTGTGCATGCGCCGCTCAGAAGTGACGAACGCGG
>NW_015555736.1:467206-472769 GCF_001515605.1 Sinocyclocheilus anshuiensis | reverse complement strand
CCGTTTCATTCATACTGGACGCCAGAGGGCGCCCTCGCACAGAAAATCCACATATCCAGTCACAGAAGTAGAGATCTCATGACCCTCCAGGAAATCCCTTATATGGACAAAGGCATTGCTATTATAGCTGTAACTGAGTAACCAGAACATATAAACGTTTTGAATGATAAAACACAGACAATAAACACTCGACTGCGACAATATAGTTTATCTGTGTTATTCAAGCCATCTCTGCTATTTTCATAATAATTAAGTATATTTATAATCCGCTGCTAATTGAGGTATTCTTTTTAAAGTAGCCTATGGAACATATTTCTGCAAAGGCCTCCTCTAGCGAATCGATGTGTCTTTGTAAGAAAAATAACCATATTTAAAACGTAATAATCAATTTAATCTAGCTTGCGCTCACTGTTGTACACAGAAGCAGCTCCGGGCGGATGAGGTAGGATGTCGGCGTTGCGCATGCGCCGCTCAGAAGCGATGAACGCGGAAGCGCAGGGGAGAGATCAAAACAAAACAAGTCACGCACAAATAAATAAATAAATAAATGTAAAAAAAATACATAAATATTTTCATATAAAACATACAATAAAAAAACACTACATTATACTACATATACAGTATATATACTGTATATATAAGGGATGTGCGCGACGACTAATTTGACTGTCGTTTAAAAGGAAGTTTTGTATTCGACTAGTCGACTAGTCTAAAAGCAAGAAACCCCCAAAAGATGGTAAGAAAAAAAACTGTGCGTGCTTGCATATAATAGCCTATATTTGAAATACTTAATCTACAAATCACACTGTCAAATCCCTCAATGAATTCCACTAAAAATAGGTCACAATTATGCCGTACGCTTGCCTCGCATTATCATCATTTAATTTTAGGCGGTCGTTAAAAAAAAAAGGGAAAAAAAAAAATAAATAAAAAAAAAAGAGCACACACTCAACGTCAGCCAATGCTTATTTATTCAACTCAGCTGGGGAAATGCAGGCTCTGCAGGAACTGAAGTCGCAGGCACGCAGAGATAACAAAAAGCAAGCCAAAAGAATTTCGGAAAGCGCCTGGACATCCCGCACCACCACCGAAGTGGGTCTTCGTTAGATGAATAGACGGCGCGGATGGGATAGCAGCGGCGGTGGGCTGTAGTGAATGACGTGATTGACATTAGCTGGCTTTGGCTAGTCTCTAAGCTAACGCCTACGTGCCTGTATTGAATATGATTAGGCATCACTCCAGTAGAGTTATTGTAAGCCAATTTGACATTACAGTTTACACAAAACTTTTCAGTTTCCTTCTAATTCAAAATAATCCCACACCTTGCTCGTCTTTCGCGTGGTCACTTTTGAGCTCGCCACAACTGACACGAAGGAAACTCATGCGAGGTCTGAGGTAAAAATGTAGTTTACGCCCAGATACACTTTTAAAAATAATGTATTATTTTTAAATTTTACATTTTTTAAATGTAACGTTTTTTTATGGTAACATAAAATGATGATAATTTGAATGATAATTATGTTTTTTTTCTGTCGTGTAATCAACTATTGTTTTCAGTGTCGACTAGTAGGAACTGTACCATTTAGTCGACTAGACTCACACATCCCTAATTATTACGTTTTGAATATGGATATTTTTCTTACAAAAACGCATCGATTCGCTACAGGACGCCTTTGTTCACCCCCCGGAGCCATGTGAGGCACTTTTTATTATGGATGGATGCGCTTTATTTCACTTCTTTTGGACTGATGAACTGCAACACCCGCTGACTGCCATTAAACAGCTTGGAAGATCAAAGTCAATTTTTAATATAACTCCGATTGGATTCATCTGAAAGAAGGAAGTCATATACGCCAGGATGGCTTGAGTGTGAGTAAATAATGGGCTAATTTTCATTTTTGGGTGAACTATCCCTTTAATTGCACAGCCCTAATGCATAGTGCACTATTATGTATCAGGGAATTGCAGAAATAACCAAAATCAACTGGCAAGCCACATTACAAATAACTGACAGGCTAGATTTGTTGAAAAACCCTGGAATAAACTGAAAGTTACAATTTAGTTGACTGACCTTCTGAATCCTGTTCAGATCAGATGCCTCACCTGACACACTGTTAGAGAGCGGCGTCGCTCCACCTTTTTCCACCTGCGGAGTCCCTTTCTTGTCCTCACCCCTTGTGTTCTCCTGTAGCGGCCGAGGGCGGAAAAACTTCCACCTGCAGGCCTGGATGTCACTCAGGAGCTGAGTCAGTGAGTGCTGAGGGCTTGATCTGGAGTTGTGAGAGTTTGTGTTTGTGTGGATGGGGAGGTCAGGCACAATAGAGTCAGCGGAGGAATAAAACATGTCAGGGTCCAGATGCCTGAGGGCACGGTCCAGATCTGACGAGGTGCGATCCAAAACAACCCTGATGGATTAAAACAGAGTGCTTTTAGATTTTCTACTAATCTGAACTAAATAAATTCACACCACACATTGTCTCTACAGTGACTCATACTTCATTACAGGAAACAGAATTTTTAAAAAAGATGAAAGAGGGTAATTGAGAAACTGTAAATAACATACCTGCCACCTCTGCCCACCCTCCCACGAGCCACTGCAATGCAGCGTCTGGGCACAGAGAGAGCAGTGAGACAGTTCCGCTGCCACAGCCGGTCCTGACCCGTCTGCTGCCAGTGAAGAGAGCAGCTCTGATCCACCAGCGGCTGAGGAAACACACCACTCATTTAACAGTGGGAAAGGAAATGACCAAAACACCACAGAGCCAAATAATATGTTTCTCTGTCACTATAATTGCGAGTATACCATAGTCTATGACATCTAGAAACAACTACATATAATAGTTTGGTTTAGTTTCATGATATTCACATGCACTAAAGCTAAGCACAGTCATTGACCATGTGCTTTATTTACACGCCAAGACAAAAAACAGCCCTTCCTGTCTCATGACCCATGTGTTTGAGTGTTCAATACTGCGAATCAATTCTTTGTGGTTTTAAGAATACATTCAAAACAATGATCTGATGCCATTAACATTCACAATAGTTTTTAAAAGTCCTCAAACAGCATTTTCTCGTGCTTAAAGTTTTAGTAGAACAACATGCACTTATATAAATAACACAAATAAAATACTTAGAAATAATTAAAAATATCATTATTTGCGCATATTTCAAATATTTTAAATACAGTTAAATGTTTAAAATACTTTATTTGTTTATTTTTATTGCCATAACATCACCTTTGGCTAAATGTTTTATATAAGAAATTATCTACTTGACAACAATGGCAGACTGAAATTTGAAAATGATTTGGGGGGCCAGGACCCACTAGGGGGTCTCAGCAAAATATCCAAATGTGTGCGTATATTATATATATTTGTTAAAAAAAAAATTGGAATCTTGGAATTCTTGGATATATGAGGTAGCCTAATTTTAAAAGTGAGATTTATAGATCTAAACTATAAACTATTTTTGTTTTTAAATCCTTATGCAATAAATCACAAACAACTGGAAGAAAGTGAAAATTACATAGCTCCTAGAGTAGTATAGTTTTATTTAATGCCATGTCAGTACCTTAGGCTATTTTCATGGCAAAAACTATGAAAAAAATACAAGTATAAGAAATACAATAAAAACCAGCAAACAAACAAGTTAAATTACACAACAATTTTTACATTAACGTATGATAAAAATTCTAAAACTTTTTCTGTCAAAATTATACTAAATCACTCTTTAAGTGGGTTCACTTAGCTCCTAGAAGTTTTGGAATTCTAAAATGTAATTATTTCTTCTTTTTTTTTTTACACAAACTATAGTAAAAGTGGCCATGGTTTAAAATATGTTTTGAAAACAAAACTAGGACTATGGGGCATTCAAATATTTTTGCTGACAGGTTGACAACCACTGCTTTACACCATTTCAGAGAACCTTAAAAATCAAGACATAATTTTTCAGTTATATCACCCAGCTTTGGCACAGTCTACAGTCAGCATTGATGTAAAACAGGAAACTCACAGCGTGGTAACTGCAGCCAGCTTTCCGTCTGAAGGCAAAGATTCCATCAGGATCATTCTCTTCATCTGGCTCTGAAGCTGGAGACTTCAGAGGAAAAAGGAGAAATAAAAGACATAATTAATGTCTTAAGTAAAAGCACTAAATAAATACAACATCTACATGAGCATGTGTAGCCAAACACTGACTGTGCACTGACCAATGGGTAATCCTCCTCGCCAGAGCTGTGGAAGTCATATTGTTTAATGTCTGCCTTGTTGATGGTTTGCTGTCGTTCTGGCCGACCAGGCTGGCGAAATGTATCAAGTCTGGGCCTCCTGTTGTACTTTTTATGGGACCGCACAAAGTCAAAGTGACGCTCAGGCTTGACTGTGAAGGGGTGGAGGTGTTTGGGCCCAGATTTGTGTGACTAAAGGAAAGAGACAGAAGAAACATTTTTATAACGACCATTGAGCACGTTCAAGCTATTTCTTACACACGGATCTTTCCTTACCTTTATTTTGCTCTCTGCCTTGTGCCGACTACTTAAGGGCAAGGATATGGGCGCAGGGTAAATGGTTTTCTCTGCCAGAGGTACAGTGACCTCATTCAGAATCTCTCCTGAGAAGTCTCCAATTTGATATCTAAAACACACAAAACATGGAAAAACAAGTGTAAAAACCAATTTGCACTTTTCAAATTATTTAAAGCTTAGCGAGACTGGTCATGAGAGAGAGGAGTCACCTTACACACAACAACCATTCAAGCAGTTAAGTGACACAAAACAGTTTTATTTATATAGTGTATGTAACAACAGAAATCATCTTAAAGCAGCTTTAAAAAAAGAGCAACGTTCACACACCTTTTCTCAAACACTTCCAGCGTCAGATGCAGCAGCTCTCGTTTGCTCTTTTCTCTCTTCTTGATCATCTCCAGGATGCTCATGGTTTGGCTGAACTCTCTCCTCAGCTTTAGCATCTTCTCATAAGACACCTCGTCATTCTTGCGATTCTACGGTGAGAAAAAGACACACAAACAGATGGTATGAATTAAGAAATATGCTGTACAAAACAAATATATTGGGCATTTAAAAGTCTGTATTGGTCACCCACTTAATATTAGCTAGGAAAAGCTAGAACTGAATGAAGTCTTCAAAAAGCTGATGTAAATAAAAATAAATGATATTAGTAAAAATCAGACGCAACATAAGGAGGCCAGTTTGAGACACAAACATATAAAAAATATTTCCGTTTGGAAAGTAAGAACAAGTCTTGTCTGAATGCCCTCTAATAACACTGTTTGAGGAATACATGACAAAGCACAGAGCACATGCATACCTTCCTAGTCTGCATCTTCTCTGTGCGACGCCTGAAGGCCACGTAAGCATCATTGTTGGTGGAGCCATCCCTCTTCTCCTGCTTGATCTGAGGGATGAGCGATGGGCCTCGGCAGTTCTTCCTCTTCCTCACCCAGTAGTCATACACAGACTTCAACAGGTAGTCATCTTCATTTAGCAGCAGCTTGGCCTCCTGAAGAGTGACCAACTACACAACAATTATTGAGAGAGAGAGAGAGA
>NW_015555736.1:453464-466905 GCF_001515605.1 Sinocyclocheilus anshuiensis | reverse complement strand
AAAAAAAAAGAGAGAGAGAGAGAGAGAGAGAGAGAGAGAGAGAGAGAGAGAGAATATGTGTGAATAAAATCTGTATAATTTTTTGATCAGTGTGCATCAGAACCCAAAAATGGGTCTCGGAGAGTAGGGAAAAAATGATGCTAAATGCAAATAATAACTATAACACAACTGAGCATAGTTAGAATAACAAAATAAAAAGTCTTATTTTTTTCAATAATAAGCATACTTTTATAAGACTTTCTACTTTATTTTTTTATTTTACAAAACCATGTGTCACATTAAAGCCTATGATATTTAGGACCAAGATAATTTGTCACTTGGTAAAACAAGCTTAATCAGACAGGTGCTGTGACACCCTCATTCTTGAAAATGATGAACAAAACAAAAATATGACTAGGACACTACATACTAGGTTTACTTACAGTTGCAGTGAGAATAATGGTCTGTGTCGAATACAGTGTGTTTTCTGTGATTAATTACTGCCTAAGTAATTAATTATTTTATTCTTCAGTGAAAAAACACTGTTCTTTTACATTTTTATTCATCAAAATACCCTGAAAAAATGTATCACAGTGTCCAATAAAATCTTACAGATGATTGAGAATGATTTCTGAAGGATCATGTAACACTGAAGCCTGGATTAATGGCTACTCAAAATTCAGCTTTGCCACCACAGGAATAAATTACATTTTAAAATATATTCAAATAGAAAAAAGTTACTTGAAATTGTAATAATATTTCACAATATTACGTTTTTTACTGCATTTAACTACTGTAAATAAATACACCCTTAATGAACATAACACATTCTTTTAAAAAGGTTAAACTATCTTACAGACTCACAACCCTTTGTGTGGTAGTTTATGGTAATATTAATTTATTTCACCGTTGGCTTTATGAGATTGTTACTCTCATACAATTCTGGTACCATGCTGGCTCGCAACTTAATGTTCTATGTCCTACAGCAAAACCAGATAAGAAGCACTGACTTGTTATTACCTGGTTGGTGCTTGCTTTCTCTAACCGATCCATCATGGTCTCGAACTGTATAGGTTTGAGCTCCATTTTGCGGTTGAGTCTGTTCAGTAAAGTCTCATCCTCTGAGTCCATATCATAGTCAGGCAGCTCGTTATCCAGACCCAGAGCTGGCGCGGAGTAACAGATTGAGATTCAAATTCAAATCACACTTTATTTGTTTATTTAAATCAAGAAATTAAAGCATCCAGAAGGACTATCTTGAGTTGGAAGCTGAAGGTCACTCACGCTGGATGTGGATGAGCTGTTTGGGGATGCGAAACTCTCCTTTGTAAAGGCGGTCATAATACGTGATGTTACTCTCAGCCTCTGGCACAGGGATGACCATACTCTCCTTCTTCTCCCTGAACACCTGCTGGGCAGAGATGGCCCTCTGGAGATGGTGCTCCTGAAACACACCGTGAGAGAGAGAGAGGATGAGTAAACCTAATTCTTCATTCACTGAGTGGGACAACTCAAATTTGTGAAAAGGTTACACCATATACACCGCAACAGTAAAGATTTTGTCACCTCATACATAACACAAAGAATTTCCATTAGCAAGTAAGACCAGTTCCTTAAGCTAAAACTGATGTAGCTGGACCCAGCAATAAGAAAAAGTTCAAAACTCACACAGAGACGGAAATAAGAATTGGGCAAGTACGACTTTTAATGCAGCTGAGAACAGCAACGTGATGAAACCCGCTGCAATGGCTTACACAGCTCGCAAGCATACAAATGAACTCCCAAGTCGTTCCAATGACTTTTGGATTCATAAGAGACTCACTGTGGTGGACGGTTCAATAATAGAAAGGTGAGCAGTTCATTATCAGGTGGGTGAGGAGAGCAAATGCAATCTGTGGCACATAACTCAAGTTTTTAACATGTACCTTGGTCTGCTGTATGTCTGTCCAACACAACCTCTTGATCTTCCTTGATCAAGATGGCAACATGGCACTTCATACTTGTGTTCTAATAAAACTCACTTCACTAACAAAAAAAAAATGGAATCAAACTTGGAAGAAATCTTGATCTGTTGCACATCTTTCAAAACAGCCGAAGATGTCATGACAGATGTGTCAAGTGGTGTAACCAAGTACACATGTAAAGTCATAAATATACATTTTTGACTGAATGAATACCATGATGTTTTCTTTCCCAAATGGAGGGTTACTTGATTTGACCTGACCAAAACATTTCTTTTTATAAAAAGGTTAAAATGTGTAATGTTTTAAGAGACAACAGAGATATATAAGGGGGTTGTTTCAGTTTTTTGGTTTTCTTGACATAATGTGACAACAACAAGGCATTTTGCCTGTTGGTTACTAGGACTTGGACATTTTCCAATTGTCAAAACAAATTTTTGTTTTAAGAAAATTGTAAAGTAGTAATATTAATATCAATAATAATAGTAATAATACAGTAAATTTTAAACTCCTAATAATAAAATATATTTAATTATATAACTCCATAAGAGATGGTATACACTCACACATACATATTTATGTACAATAATAACAACAAAACATTACATTTTTTAAACATTGGAATACATTTTAAACCAACAATAACTAATAATATTTTTATGAATTAAAAATTATTTAAATATTAAATAATATTTCACATTGGACTTTATTACAATATAGAAATATGTGCCATGGTAACACATAATATCATGGTACTCTGATACAATAATACTGAATGATTACCATATTCATATACCATTGTATTATATGATAATGAATTGTGGGAGATAGTAATGCTATATTGATGGCTAGAGCCCGGTGCAGCAGAAACTAAACATCAGAAGAATCAAATAGATTCCGTTTTCAGAAGCACGCCGTTCAGCTCGTGTATTCCTGTCGTAACATCCGTCGATCTCTTAACGCATTTACGCAAAAAGGCTGACGTCAATGCGCATTCACCACTAGCAAATGTCTCACGTAAATAACCTTGCTCATGCCACTAGTGTAAAAGATTTCCCACGACTACGCAACTGTCGTCAATTGTATACGTAACCTAGAGCCTTAGAACGCTGCTTGCGGATCCCTTCGAGCAGAGAACGGACTTACGTAATAAAACGTGCGTAAGAGATACGTAAATACCAACACCCTGCTATGCACCTGAACCTCTTGAAAAATTATGAATTTAAAATCATTTACATACCGACTCCTCTTCCTTTTCCATTCCGGTTGGCATCTGCGGAACCGCTCGGTTGATGGAGACGCAGTCGGTGAGGTCCGGAAGGTCTTTATTGTGGTAGATCGGCAGCGGTTTGGCGGCGTCTAGCGCTCGCGCGCGGAACGAGAGTTTACTCATTGTTTTCAGCGATCACAAACACACTAAACACGGATCATTCGGGTACAAATACACACACGAGCCGACGGTTCTCTCCGCGGCCGCGCTCACTGACGTCCCTCCAATCGAAATCCGGCGGTTAAAGGCATCTCTGAGCGAGTTCTGGTATTTTTTCACGGGTTTTTTTTTCTAGGCTGGTGTGAAAACATGGCGGACATGATCCCGACAGTCCGCGCGACACTGCCAAAGAGCGTGAGCGGGAGCGCGCGGGTGCCGCTGCGCGCGCACACGGTGTTACGACACGCGGGCACGAGGAGCACATGCGTGCGTCGCAGAGCTGTCACATTATACATTTGTAGACAGTCTGTTACACATCCCCAGTGATGTGTGTAATGTGTTTACATGCCACGCAGCCAAAGATGGCCTACAATACAAAACTGAACCACATATTCAAGATTTTGGGCCACAGAATGTTTAGATTGGAAATCCCATAGGCAGGCCTTGAGCGACAGTTTGTGTATTTGGGGGAGACATGCATCCCTCTTAATAATTAATAATTAAGAGGGATGCATGTCTACCCCAAATGCACATAAACTGTCGATACGAGCCTGTCAATCCAGTCTTATGAGAAAATGTTACTGTTTTATGAGGAGGCAAAGACATTCACACGTAAGTTAAAAAAAAAAAACATAAACATAACGGTCCATCACCAGCCCTATCACTAACCCTAGCCTACTAAAACATAGGAATTGTACAAATTTTGCACGAATTAGTCACCACTCACCAATTTGCCAAAATGTAAAATATTTACAAATTGCAATGACATTATGTTGGTACCTTCACACCCTTCAGGTTAGGCACCATATTGAATTTAACATGAATGTTTAAAAACTAATTTTTACAACGAACAACTTTCAAAACTGTTTATAGATTTCTTGTCTAGAAAGACATTTTGCTGGCTGAACAACCAGTATGTTGTGAAACAACAGTACAATCTATTCAACGCATTGTACTTCTTCATTCCTGTCAAAAAATAAATATGGCGTATTCTGACTAAGTTGTTTTATTACCAATAACGAAAGTGAAGAATTGGGCCTGCTTGCTTTATGACATTTACAAACTCATTCAAATTCCATTAAATACAAGTAAAATCCATAATTACTATGGATTATTCCTAAAAATTGTGGTTGTTTTTACTACTGTTTTGTCACTAAATTTAAACCAGTGAACCAACAACACATATGTAACCCTGGACCACAAAACCAGTCATAAGGGACAATTTTTTTTAAATTAAGATGTATACATCATCTGAAAGCTGAATAAATAAACTTTCAATTTTTTTTCCCACAAACAAATCTAAATATTGAGAAAATCGCCTTTAAAGTTGTCCAAATTAAGTTCTTGGATTGCATATTACTAATCAAAAATTAAGTTTTGATATATTTACGGTAGGAAATTTACAAAATATCTTTAATTAATATCCTAATGATTTTTGGCATAAAACAGAAAATGGTAATTTTGACCCATACAATGTATTGTTGGCTATTGCTACAATATACCCATGCTACTTATGACTGGTTTTGTGGTCCAGGGTCATGTTCAATTCAAATGCAGTTATTTTGTTGCTGTGTTCTTATGTGCCTATAGCTCAAATGATCAAAACGTACTCCACATATTTTATTGTGATTATGGTTACTCTGCTTTTGAGTACATACTGTAATCACAGTAGCCTTTTCTGTTGACATAAGTTTCTTAAATAAATAACTTCCATCCTCCACCATGTTCGATTTCTGATACTGGAATTTGAGATTCATGTGCAGTCTGGTAGCAGGCGGTCAGCCTGCAGAGAGGAAAGTGTATTGGGAGCTGCTTGGAAAAAGTTACCTGCTAAGACACAAATCATTTTTAATGAGAGGAACGAGAAGAGCGCAGAGGCAATCCTATAAAACAGTGGTGGAGATGTGAGATGGATAAGTGGAGAGTGTCTGAGGGCTGCATTGGGTGTTTCTCTGGAGAACATTTCCTATATTGCTTGCACACACTAGGAACAGTAAATTAATTGAAACATTTATGTTGTACGCTACTGTTTAAAAGTTTGGGGTAAGTACGTTAGTCCTTTTTTAATTTCTGTTACAAAAAATTATATTTCAATTAAATGCTGTTCTTTTGAACTGTGTATTCATCAGAAAATCTTCCCTGTTGGAAAAAAAACAGCATATGCTGGTTAGGTATGTTTTGAAGCATGGTAGCTGGTTTAAGCTGGTCCTTAGTTAGCAAAAGTCTTTGAATCACTGATAAACGATCAATTAAAACAATTCTGTCAGCCAAAATAATATTCTTCAGGATTATCAGTCAGGGTTCAGAATGGGACATAGCACCATTACTGCAGCTACATTAGTCTCAAATGATATTATAACCTCTCTAGATAGTAAAACGTCCTGTGCCGCTTTATTTATTGATCTGTCTAAAGCTTTTGATTCAGTAGATCACAAATTAATGTTACATAGACTTAGGTATGTAGGTCTCAGTGAAGCTGCTTTAAAATGGTTCGAAAACTATCTTTCAGAATGCACTCAATGTGTGTCTGTTGAAAATTACAACTCACCTTTTCTTCATGTAAATACTGGAGTTCCTCAAGGATCTGTTTTAGCCCCTTTGTTATTTTCTATTTATATTAATGATTTAGGTCATGGAATAGACTCAGCTAAAATACATTTGTATGCAGATGATACAATTATTTATATGGCAGCATCTTCTTTAAAACAAGCTTTACAGCAACTACAGGATGCTTTTCTAATTTTGCAGAGTTCGTTGTTGCAGTTCAAATTGGTTTTAAACTCAAATAAGACAAAGTATATTATTTTTGGTCGCGGTCGCACTAAGGTAACATATCTGACAATTACAACCTTGAATGGTTAATTTATAGAAAGATTAAATGTATTTGGATGGATGAAAGATTAGCTTTTCGTGATAATACCGTATACCGTGATAAAAGCATTAGCAATTAATCGCAACATGAAAATTTGATACCGGCATATCTCTAATCATGGTACTTTTAAAAATGCCATGATACTGAATGATTCCCATATTCATATACCACTGCATTATATGATACTGAAATGTAGAAGATAAACATGCCATATTGATGACTAGGGCCCGGTGCTGCAAAAACTAAATCCACTGAAGAATCAAACAGATTCAGACTTCAGAAGCACGCCGTTCAGCTGATGTATTCCTGTCGTAACATACGTAAATCTCTAACAAATCTGCGCAAAAAGGCTGACGTCAGTGCGCATTCACCACTAGCAAATGTCTCACGTAAATAACCTTGCTCATGCCACTAGTGTAAAAGATTTCCCACGACTACGCAACTGTCGTCAATTGTATACGTAACCTAGAGCCTTAGAACGCTGCTTGCGGATCCCTTCGAGCAGAGAACGGACTTACGTAATAAAACGTGCGTAAGAGATACGTAAATACCAACACCCTGCTATGCACCTGAACCTCTTGAAAAATTATGAATTTAAAATCATTTACATACCGACTCCTCTTCCTTTTCCATTCCGGTTGGCATCTGCGGAACCGCTCGGTTGATGGAGACGCAGTCGGTGAGGTCCGGAAGGTCTTTATTGTGGTAGATCGGCAGCGGTTTGGCGGCGTCTAGCGCTCGCGCGCGGAACGAGAGTTTACTCATTGTTTTCAGCGATCACAAACACACTAAACACGGATCATTCGGGTACAAATACACACACGAGCCGACGGTTCTCTCCGCGGCCGCGCTCACTGACGTCCCTCCAATCGAAATCCGGCGGTTAAAGGCATCTCTGAGCGAGTTCTGGTATTTTTTCACGGGTTTTTTTTTCTAGGCTGGTGTGAAAACATGGCGGACATGATCCCGACAGTCCGCGCGACACTGCCAAAGAGCGTGAGCGGGAGCGCGCGGGTGCCGCTGCGCGCGCACACGGTGTTACGACACGCGGGCACGAGGAGCACATGCGTGCGTCGCAGAGCTGTCACATTATACATTTGTAGACAGTCTGTTACACATCCCCAGTGATGTGTGTAATGTGTTTACATGCCACGCAGCCAAAGATGGCCTACAATACAAAACTGAACCACATATTCAAGATTTTGGGCCACAGAATGTTTAGATTGGAAATCCCATAGGCAGGCCTTGAGCGACAGTTTGTGTATTTGGGGGAGACATGCATCCCTCTTAATAATTAATAATTAAGAGGGATGCATGTCTACCCCAAATGCACATAAACTGTCGATACGAGCCTGTCAATCCAGTCTTATGAGAAAATGTTACTGTTTTATGAGGAGGCAAAGACATTCACACGTAAGTTAAAAAAAAAAAACATAAACATAACGGTCCATCACCAGCCCTATCACTAACCCTAGCCTACTAAAACATAGGAATTGTACAAATTTTGCACGAATTAGTCACCACTCACCAATTTGCCAAAATGTAAAATATTTACAAATTGCAATGACATTATGTTGGTACCTTCACACCCTTCAGGTTAGGCACCATATTGAATTTAACATGAATGTTTAAAAACTAATTTTTACAACGAACAACTTTCAAAACTGTTTATAGATTTCTTGTCTAGAAAGACATTTTGCTGGCTGAACAACCAGTATGTTGTGAAACAACAGTACAATCTATTCAACGCATTGTACTTCTTCATTCCTGTCAAAAAATAAATATGGCGTATTCTGACTAAGTTGTTTTATTACCAATAACGAAAGTGAAGAATTGGGCCTGCTTGCTTTATGACATTTACAAACTCATTCAAATTCCATTAAATACAAGTAAAATCCATAATTACTATGGATTATTCCTAAAAATTGTGGTTGTTTTTACTACTGTTTTGTCACTAAATTTAAACCAGTGAACCAACAACACATATGTAACCCTGGACCACAAAACCAGTCATAAGGGACAATTTTTTTTAAATTAAGATGTATACATCATCTGAAAGCTGAATAAATAAACTTTCAATTTTTTTTCCCACAAACAAATCTAAATATTGAGAAAATCGCCTTTAAAGTTGTCCAAATTAAGTTCTTGGAATGCATATTACTAATCAAAAATTAAGTTTTGATATATTTACGGTAGGAAATTTACAAAATATCTTTAATTAATATCCTAATGATTTTTGGCATAAAACAGAAAATGGTAATTTTGACCCATACAATGTATTGTTGGCTATTGCTACAATATACCCATGCTACTTATGACTGGTTTTGTGGTCCAGGGTCATGTTCAATTCAAATGCAGTTATTTTGTTGCTGTGTTCTTATGTGCCTATAGCTCAAATGATCAAAACGTACTCCACATATTTTATTGTGATTATGGTTACTCTGCTTTTGAGTACATACTGTAATCACAGTAGCCTTTTCTGTTGACATAAGTTTCTTAAATAAATAACTTCCATCCTCCACCATGTTCGATTTCTGATACTGGAATTTGAGATTCATGTGCAGTCTGGTAGCAGGCGGTCAGCCTGCAGAGAGGAAAGTGTATTGGGAGCTGCTTGGAAAAAGTTACCTGCTAAGACACAAATCATTTTTAATGAGAGGAACGAGAAGAGCGCAGAGGCAATCCTATAAAACAGTGGTGGAGATGTGAGATGGATAAGTGGAGAGTGTCTGAGGGCTGCATTGGGTGTTTCTCTGGAGAACATTTCCTATATTGCTTGCACACACTAGGAACAGTAAATTAATTGAAACATTTATGTTGTACGCTACTGTTTAAAAGTTTGGGGTAAGTACGTTAGTCCTTTTTTAATTTCTGTTACAAAAAATTATATTTCAATTAAATGCTGTTCTTTTGAACTGTGTATTCATCAGAAAATCTTCCCTGTTGGAAAAAAAACAGCATATGCTGGTTAGGTATGTTTTGAAGCATGGTAGCTGGTTTAAGCTGGTCCTTAGTTAGCAAAAGTCTTTGAATCACTGATAAACGATCAATTAAAACAATTCTGTCAGCCAAAATAATATTCTTCAGGATTATCAGTCAGGGTTCAGAATGGGACATAGCACCATTACTGCAGCTACATTAGTCTCAAATGATATTATAACCTCTCTAGATAGTAAAACGTCCTGTGCCGCTTTATTTATTGATCTGTCTAAAGCTTTTGATTCAGTAGATCACAAATTAATGTTACATAGACTTAGGTATGTAGGTCTCAGTGAAGCTGCTTTAAAATGGTTCGAAAACTATCTTTCAGAATGCACTCAATGTGTGTCTGTTGAAAATTACAACTCACCTTTTCTTCATGTAAATACTGGAGTTCCTCAAGGATCTGTTTTAGCCCCTTTGTTATTTTCTATTTATATTAATGATTTAGGTCATGGAATAGACTCAGCTAAAATACATTTGTATGCAGATGATACAATTATTTATATGGCAGCATCTTCTTTAAAACAAGCTTTACAGCAACTACAGGATGCTTTTCTAATTTTGCAGAGTTCGTTGTTGCAGTTCAAATTGGTTTTAAACTCAAATAAGACAAAGTATATGATTTTTAGTCGAGGTCGCACTAAGGTAACAGATCTGACAATTACAACCTTGAATGGTTCACTTATAGAAAGGGTTAGTTCCTATAAATATCTAGGTATTTGGATGGATGAAAGATTAGCTTTTAATTTACATATTGATAAGTTGTTGAAAAAGCTTATACCAAAACTAGGCTTCTTTTATTGTCTAAATATCGTCTTTCCCTTATAAGGCCCACAAGAAATTAGTAGAGAGTACATTTTTATCAATAATTGATTATGGTGATCATTTATATATGCATGCAGCTACTTCTTTACTTAGAAAATTAGATTCTGTTTATCGTGCAGCATTACGTTTTGTCACTGGTGCAGAGTCACGGACGCATCATTGCATTTTGTATGAATCTTTAGATTGGTTATCTTTACATCAAAGGAGAAAGTTACATATGTACTTATTTATCGTAAAGGCTAGGTCAATTACCATCTTATATTTCTAATTTGTTAACGATCCATATAAATAGTCACTGTACTAGATCAGGTTCTTGTATTCGGTTAATAGTTCCAAGGGTATTGTCAAAATTTGGTAAATGTGCTTTCTCCGTTTATGCGCCTTGGGCCTGGAATGAATTGCAAAATGTAATTAATCTTGACACATTTCCAACATTGAGTACTTTTAAATGTCTTTTGTATAATGTTTTAAAGGATACTTGTAATTGTTTTTCATGATCTGATTTTATTTATGAATTGTGATTGTGTAATTTGTGGTACTGTCTCTGTGATTCTTTTTGTATGAAACTTTATGTGTTGCCGACTTGACCAGGTCTCGCTGGAAGAAGAGATAGCAATATCTCAATGTGATTTCCTGGTTAAATAAAGGAATAATAATAATAATAATTAGTTGGTCATGAGCTGGTTTAAGCTGTTCATGAGCTGGTCCTGAGCAGGAGCTAGTAGCTTAGGACCAGTTTATGACCAACTAAAGACCAGCTTAAACCAGCTACCATGCTTCAAAACACACCTAACCAGCATATTCAGATTTTTTCAACTGGGTTAAATTTATTTTATTTTTTTTTACAGTTTTGACAAAATTAAAGGGGTCATATTATGCTTTTTTAAAGATCATTATTCAACTTTAGGGATCTTATCTATGCACAATCAGCTTGTAACACTCCAAAGAGAAAGGAAAACTTGAAATCGCATCATATGACCCCTTTAAGCAGCATAACTACAAAACATCAGTGATTTGCATGATTAGTCCACAACTGTTTACAAGAATGATATTGTAAAATAATACTGCATTTGTGCCTGTTTCATCGCATAAATTGACTGGTATCACTAGGCCAACATCAATGAATTGAACAAAAATGTTTAACTATGAAATGGAAGGAAAAACATCTAATTGTAACCATCAGTGAAATATGAAACCTAGACTTCATAGAAAGAAGGTGCATGGAAAAATTATGTTCTGGAAAGATTCACATTTCACAAATGAAAAATGTTATTCCCTGTTTGCATGTGCAATGGGTTACACATAGTTATAGAAATATTGTTTGCTTTAGTCATACTAATCACTGACAAATGTTAATTTATGATGTTTACACACAGACACACTGCAACCAGCTTGTTAACGTGTTGTTTTGAATCTAAAACCAATATTGAATGTGTGTCTGATTTGTCTCCTGACTGTTTTTCTCTTGTTCAAGACATTTCACCACTCATAGAGCTGGTTATGGTGGCGATTCCCCATCATTTAAGCTTAAAACACACAATCCCGAGCCTCAAGACAATTCATTGTTGAAGTCATTGCAGGCATTGAGATCCCAGGTGTGAATTAGTGTAAACTGCTGGGATCAGGATGAAAGGTAAGTAAGTAGCTAATAATAGCATCACAGGCTTCAACGGCTGTTCCACTTTGTCACAAATGGTCATCTTCCTTTTTTAAATTACCCCTTTCTTCTCCAAAACTTCAACTGGAATATCTGTGTATGTGTGAACCTTGTGTTTTAGTGTAGTCCGTAAGGTGTTTCAGACTCTCTGTGCTGTGACAGCTATGATGTTCCTCATTACTGTACTGCATATTTTGCTCTTCTTTCCCCTCAGGGCCCAGTTATTTGGGTACACCGGGTCCTGGACCTTCTCTGCCAAGTCCTTGGAGTTCTGGATGTGATGTTCCACGTCGCCAAATAATGGTGACAGGAATGTGACCAAGTGTCTCGCAGTGTTGTACGAGTAGGAGTTTATATACTCCTCTTTATTTTTGGGAGCCCGTATGAACACTAAGAAGATTCCCTACGATAAAAGCAGGAGTAGAAGTTGCAGTTGGTAGCTTTTTCTAGGACTTAGCGAATCCACATAGCGTGCAAATGAACTAAACACCACCTGAATTATATATCATGAGCTACGCGCAATCACTGAGGGGGAACGGTGAGCCCAGAGGCCTTCGTGATATTGTGACGTGCATGGGCCACAGGCATTACTAGACCCAATTTCATCTCAGCTCAAGTGTGAACGTGCATTCACTGTGCAATGTTTTTAGGCGACTTCATTTTGGTCACGTGATACTGACATTTCAGTCTGAAAGTGTAAAGGGAGAAAAGTAAGTCACCGCTTCTATTCAAGATTCAAGCGGCTTTATTAACATATAAAGGCTTCTCATTGCCAAAGTATTGGTAACTTTAAAGACATACACATTTACAAACGATTAAAAAACACAAATTAACAATGAGAGGGGATATTCAAGCTTAACAGAAAAATTAAGCACAGTCAGTTCTATAAAGCTGCTTATGGGTCTATTATATTCATCTGTACTGCAACACTTTATGAGTTTGGGGGTTATAATTTTCCATTTTGCCTGTGGAGAGGAGACAGTTTTACTTTTTTTCACATTTATCCACCAAACACAGAAATATACCTTCTGGATTGAACATAAAATTTCCTTCATAAAAACTGGAGACTACCTTATACATATTCAGTGGTGGACTGATCTTAAATGCCAAAGCCTTTTTGATAGTTTCAGTATTCAACTTATCAATAAACTAGTTGATTTTTGAGTAAATGTATTTTACCTGACCACAGTAAAATACATTTGCTCAAAAATCAACTAGTTTATTGATAAGTTGAATACTGAAACTAGATCTACATTTGTTGACAAGATTTTTGGGGGGATCATGGTATGTGTTTATGTTGTATCCTGTCATGATATGAATTTATGCATGTTACTAGTTTTTGAGCACATTTCCAGATCTATAGTTGTGGTTTGGACAGTTGGATTGCAATAGATCCAATATGTTGTGGTTGAATTAACATTTGGCTTTTCAGAAAGCTATCTGTTCTGCCCAAGACAAATAAATACATTTTATGTGTGAATGGAGAGCTTCAAATGCAAAACCTTGCTGCAACTAACATTAAAATGGTCACATCAACAGTTTTTCAGAGTTGATCTGGAGCCATGTGCTCAAATACTATATTTTTTAAAGGCAGATGTTCATTTTCATTACTATAGCACTATAGGGAAAAAATTAAGATCATGTTTAATATTATTTGATTTTATTATTTATTAATATTTTGAATTGTCCTTTATATATATATATATATATATATATATATATATACACACACACAC
>NW_015555736.1:448330-453403 GCF_001515605.1 Sinocyclocheilus anshuiensis | reverse complement strand
AAATGGAGGAAAAAAAAAAAAGTTCGGTAAAGGGTGGAATTGAACCCGGGTCGATCGCATCAAAAATGACTCCAACGCTCGCTTTACTATCTACGCCACTGAACTCTCGTCTTTTGTCGTAACCTTACATTGATTGGCGGAGGTAGTGTAAATAGCTTCTGCCAACTATTTGCACGTAGTGTAAAAGACACTCCGTTTTTTAATAGTGAACTGATGTTCAGCTGTTCTTTTTAATAGTCAACTTATTTTCGGGTCATCGTCATAAAAGCCCTGTAAACACTGTCACAGACACGAAGATACATCTTTCATTTCATCAAGCTGAATGCTCACTAACGTTAACTGACACGGTCATCACTTTTTCAGGGCATTTCAAGTTTTATTTTGACGTGACACATAGCAGTGATAACTAAGCGGGTGAGTTGTTTACTTGCTTAATATATAGTCAAGAACGCCATCATTTCTTCATTCCGGCCAAGAGCTCGCACAAAAATAAGAGGCGGGATTTATCGCATGAACCAATCACATCCAATCGTAACCGATCATATCCAATTATAGCGCGATGGAGGCGTTGCCTCCTCTCACGTGACTGTCCCCCATTCATTTTCTATTACCCCCCACTAAACCCACGGCACTCTGTTGTAAGTCTATGGGCCGAAGGGAGGCAAGCCTCCGCAAGTATTCTACCTGTGGGTGTCGCTGTTGGACAGTGTTACTTTATAAAAACGAGTGACTTTTATACTTTAATGTCATATTTATTAGTAATATTTGCGTTAAATACTATAAAAGTATACAAATAATACTAAAATAGCACTGGATCAGCAACAGCCAATTAGCTTTCTATGCGAACATTTTCAAATGTTTTTATGAATTTTAACCAGCTTTATTTTAGTATTATTTATAGCTTTTATTTTTCTATTTTTATTTTCATTTAAGTTTTAGTAATTTTGTTGTGCTTTTGTAATTTTTTTATATTTCCATTTAGTTTTTCTTGATATTTGTTTTTACTCATTTTAGTATTTTACCTTCAAAATATTTTATTTCAGTTAGCGGCCAAGGCTGAATTTCTCATTTCTCTATATTTTATTTCAACTTAATTTCAACTACTGAAAACTATTTTTAGTAGCTAGTTTTAACTAGCAATAACAGCACTGATGTTAAAATCAGCAAATCTGCAAAGGAGTTAAAATCCTCAGGTGCATCCTGTGACCTCTGGAGATGCTGGAAAGGCAGGTGGCAGATGTGTATAGAGCACATTGGCTTTGTGACTTCTGTGTTTGGGGAGCTGCCAAATGATTCTAGAGACACATGTTTATCCCAAGAGGAGCTCATTGTAGATGTTAATTTTCTGCTCCAGGGATAATGGCTCTCTCTGATCAGGTTATTATCAACCACTCAGTCTCATAGGATGAGATGCTGAACCAGTAACTTGATGTTCTTAATACAAATGTTTAATTCTGGACTGTGAAATTCAGAAAACTGAACTACATCTGACTTAAAGTCACAGCCTCACAAACATGTTTATTTTTTAAATATAACAATAAAATATGTAAAATATAACTATAAAGCATATTCAAAACATAAAAAAAACTATAATAGTATATAAATAATCTCAAGATGGCAGCCTTGTTATTGTACTTATTCTCAGACCTTAAGGCATGAACACATCTCACCTAGTGGATGCATTATAGTTTTTCTTCTATTTATGTTAAAGTCAGTGAAGCACATAGCAGTGTGTTACATAGAATGCACAGAGCACATAGAATGATGTGTCTACTCCCACACTGTTATTCAAGGACATTTACAGCAGCCTTCAGTTCAACAGCTCACAGAGAAACAGTGAGCTGAGATGCTGGACAAGCAGTCCACTTCATTTTATATATAACCTGTAGTGGTGGGCGTTCAGTCCCTGCTGGACTGCAGAACTGCTGCTGGAGGGCCAATCCATTTTCAAAAGAGACTGTCACTGGGCCATGACACAATGACAGCAATTTCAAAAACACCTGCAAATTATTATTATAAAAAAAAAAATAAATAAATAAATAAAAAATATATATATTTTATTAATCGGGATGTATGTCGGCGCTGAGAGCTGGGTGCGTTCCGAGTTCGAATCCTGACTCGAGGACCTTTCCCGATCTCTCTCTCTCCCACTTCGCTTCCTGTCAGTTCTGATCTGTCCTATCATAATAAAAGGCGGAAATGCAAAAAAAAAAAATAAATCGATAAAAAAAGGAATATATAGAATATTTGTAACAACAACAACATTTACATTTAGTCATTTTGCAGACACTTTTATCCAAAGCAGCTTACAATTGGGGGATACATAGCGATTCTTCTTAAAGAGGCAAACAGATACAGGAAGTGCTTGTAATACCAAGTTTTAGGTATTGTTCAAATAAGTAAAAGCTAGAATGGGAAGGAATAAATAAAGAGAAAGACAAAGTTTAATTTAGTTTAATTTAGGATGAAGTAAAGTAGAGTCGAAGAGATGAGTTTTCAGCTGTCGCTTGAAAATTGTCAGAGAATCAGCATTCCGGATAGGGGTGGGAAGATCGTTCCACCAGCCAGGAATGGTGAACGAGAATGTTCTGGAAAGTGATTTTGAGCCTCTCTGTGATGGTACCACGAGGCATCGCTCACTAGCGGATCTCAGACTTCTGGAGGGGATGTAGATTCGTAGTAGTGAGTGGAAGTAGGCGGGTGCTGAGCCTGTGGCTGTTCTATATGCAAGCATCAATGTCTTGAACTTGATTCGAGCCGCAACCGGTAGCCAGTGCAAGGAGATAAAGAGAGGTGTAACATGGGCTCTTTTGGGCTCGTTGAAGACCAGTCGTGCCGCTGCATTCTGAATCATTTGTAGAGGTTTGATTGTGCTTGATGGAAGTCCAGCCAGAAGAGCATTGCAGTAGTCCAGCCTAGAAATGACAAGGGCCTGGACAAGAAGTTGTGCAGCATGCTCCGTTAGAAAGGGACTGATCAACAACAACAACAACAACAATAATAATAATAATAATAATGTGACCCTAGACCACAAAACTAGTCATAAGCAGCACAGGTATATTTGTAGCAATAGCCAACAGTAGGCTACATTGTATGGGTCAAAATTATCGATTTTTCTTTTATGCCAAAAATCATTAGGATATTAAGTAAAGATCATGTTCCATGAAGATATTTTGTAAATTTCCTACCGTAATGTAATGTACCGTAACGTAATTTTTGATTAGTAATATGCATTGCTAAGAACTTCATGTGGACAACTTTAAAGGTGATTTTCTCAATATTTAGATTTTTTTGCACCTTCAGATTCCAGATTTTCAAATAGTTGCATCTCAGCCAAATATTGTCCTATCCTTACATACCGATACATGGAAAGCTTATTTATTAAAAAATGGACCCTTATGACTGGTTTTGTGGTCCAGGGTCACATATGGCATTTGAATAGCTGGAGGACACATACACTACTATTTAAAAGTTTGGGTTCGGTAATATTTTATAAAGTTTGTGAAATCTCTTATCAGATCAATTAATCTTTTCTAAATAGAAGTATGAATTTATTGCCATTAGTCATTAATTTATTAAATTAGCAATTATTAATAATCAATTTACTGAATAATAGTATTAAAAATAATGTTACTAGGCTCAAACATTTTAAATTTAGGGGAATAGGGAAAATCTTAGTCAAAATGGGTGTAAACCGAATTAGGCCAATTGCTGACATCTAGTGGTGTGTTCACACATAACAGCTATTCATCAAATACCTGTCAGGCTGGACAGTACTCATCCCAGCATCGAGAAAATATGCATGCAAGTATTTTTAGGTAAGTTCAGTGAGACTCAGTACACATTTGAGAGCAGTCACTATACTTTATTTGAGGGGAATAGTAGCATAAAATTTCATCTGTACATTATGTAACAATTACGTCTGATCAGGCCCTGAATGCGTTAAATACTCAAGAGAAAGGTGGACAAAAATGGCATGTCCAGCACAACAGTAATGCAGCTGCTCGCACCTAAAATGGAGAGTTTTGGTAAAGTGGAGACATTCACTTAATGGTGTAGTTGAGAAGAAACATAGTCACTGAAGACCGAAAAAGTGTGTCTGAGAGAAAAGACAGAGAGAGAAGCTGCTGGTCGAATCCCAGGAGCAATACTTGCAACGCTGCACCATGTTGTCTGTCGTGCTACACTGTTTGTTCAATCTTTTGAACGCTGTGAGTGGAAGTCTGAGGTAAAGGATTGATTCTTTAGTAGTGTTTTATCTGACTTTGTGTTTTAAAAATAGCATCACTTCTCATTGATCCAGAAAAGAAGAATGACAGTTGGGCCATGATATAAATTAATAAAACTAAAATACAGATGTACAAAATTAACATTAAAATATTTAATAATAATAATATCAATAAAGGATTTTTTTCTTTGAGACCTAAAAAAAAAAAGCATGCTCTTTTCACAATCTAATACAAC
Source organism: Sinocyclocheilus anshuiensis (assembly GCF_001515605.1). NCBI lineage: Eukaryota > Metazoa > Chordata > Actinopteri > Cypriniformes > Cyprinidae > Sinocyclocheilus > Sinocyclocheilus anshuiensis. The sequence continues at coordinate 448,939 of NW_015555736.1, read as the reverse complement.
ATTCATATGTACATACGGTGCATTATCATCCGAGTCTTCTACTAAACACGGGGCTTTTAAAGTTTGGCTTTCCATCTTATTCAACCTTCCCCCCCAGATTCCCCAACTAGAAAACCAAAAACAGACAGGGAACAGGACAGCACCTGGTGAAAACACTCTACAGGCCAGCAGCAGTCACTCAGTTTATTGAATCATCTGTAGTGTTTAGTCAAAAGTGAATCACAAGAACCTCACAGAGATGCTCTCAGACCAGAGCGCTCATCCTGCAAATGAACCAGGTACTTCAGCTTGATGTTATAACCAACTGACCTTAAATGCAATGACCTTTGCATCTACAGAGTCCAACTGAGGGCCTTGTTGTTCTGAGATGGCACAGGCCCCGTATTAATTTACCATCAGATGAAGTAAAACAGAATGAGCTGGCTGAGAATGCTACAGTAGAGAGAGATAGAGAGCTTTCATTGAAAGGGCTTGATTGCATACTGTTGTATGGACCTGAACATTGTCAAATGCATCATACTGTAAAAGAATTGTGAAAGCAAAACAAACCAAAATGAACCACTGAATTTTATGAATCTTATATCACGATTTGTTCAGACAGGCAACAGA
>NW_015555736.1:410456-447267 GCF_001515605.1 Sinocyclocheilus anshuiensis | reverse complement strand
TAGAAAGAGAAGGAATAAATAAAGAGAGAGAGTTATTTTTTTATTTTTTATTTTTTTTTATTTTATTTTTTTTATGAATAAGTCAAGTAGCTTCGAAAGAGATGAGTTTTGAGCTGTCGCTTGAAAATTGTCAGGGATTCAGCATTCCGGATAGGGGTGGGAAGATCGTTCCACCAGCCAGGAATGGTGAACGAGAATGTTCTGGAAAGTGATTTTGAGCCTCTCTGTGATGGTACCACGAGGCATCGCTCACTAGCGGATCTCAGACTTCTGGAGGGGATGTAGATTCGTAGTAGTGAGTGGAAGTAGGCGGGTGCTGAGCCTGTGGCTGTTCTATATGCAAGCATCAATGTCTTGAACTTGATTCGAGCCGCAACCGGTAGCCAGTGCAAGGAGATAAAGAGAGGTGTAACATGGGCTCTTTTGGGCTCGTTGAAGACCAGTCGTGCCGCTGCATTCTGAATCATTTGTAGAGGTTTGATTGTGCTTGATGGAAGTCCAGCCAGAAGAGCATTGCAGTAGTCCAGCCTAGAAATGACAAGGGCCTGGACAAGAAGTTGTGCAGCATGCTCCGTTAGAAAGGGACTGATCAACAACAACAACAACAACAATAATAATAATAATAATAATGTGACCCTAGACCACAAAACTAGTCATAAGCAGCACAGGTATATTTGTAGCAATAGCCAACAGTAGGCTACATTGTATGGGTCAAAATTATCGATTTTTCTTTTATGCCAAAAATCATTAGGATATTAAGTAAAGATCATGTTCCATGAAGATATTTTGTAAATTTCCTACCGTAATGTAATGTACCGTAACGTAATTTTTGATTAGTAATATGCATTGCTAAGAACTTCATGTGGACAACTTTAAAGGTGATTTTCTCAATATTTAGATTTTTTTGCACCTTCAGATTCCAGATTTTCAAATAGTTGCATCTCAGCCAAATATTGTCCTATCCTTACATACCGATACATGGAAAGCTTATTTATTAAAAAATGGACCCTTATGACTGGTTTTGTGGTCCAGGGTCACATATGGCATTTGAATAGCTGGAGGACACATACACTACTATTTAAAAGTTTGGGTTCGGTAATATTTTATAAAGTTTGTGAAATCTCTTATCAGATCAATTAATCTTTTCTAAATAGAAGTATGAATTTATTGCCATTAGTCATTAATTTATTAAATTAGCAATTATTAATAATCAATTTACTGAATAATAGTATTAAAAATAATGTTACTAGGCTCAAACATTTTAAATTTAGGGGAATAGGGAAAATCTTAGTCAAAATGGGTGTAAACCGAATTAGGCCAATTGCTGACATCTAGTGGTGTGTTCACACATAACAGCTATTCATCAAATACCTGTCAGGCTGGACAGTACTCATCCCAGCATCGAGAAAATATGCATGCAAGTATTTTTAGGTAAGTTCAGTGAGACTCAGTACACATTTGAGAGCAGTCACTATACTTTATTTGAGGGGAATAGTAGCATAAAATTTCATCTGTACATTATGTAACAATTACGTCTGATCAGGCCCTGAATGCGTTAAATACTCAAGAGAAAGGTGGACAAAAATGGCATGTCCAGCACAACAGTAATGCAGCTGCTCGCACCTAAAATGGAGAGTTTTGGTAAAGTGGAGACATTCACTTAATGGTGTAGTTGAGAAGAAACATAGTCACTGAAGACCGAAAAAGTGTGTCTGAGAGAAAAGACAGAGAGAGAAGCTGCTGGTCGAATCCCAGGAGCAATACTTGCAACGCTGCACCATGTTGTCTGTCGTGCTACACTGTTTGTTCAATCTTTTGAACGCTGTGAGTGGAAGTCTGAGGTAAAGGATTGATTCTTTAGTAGTGTTTTATCTGACTTTGTGTTTTAAAAATAGCATCACTTCTCATTGATCCAGAAAAGAAGAATGACAGTTGGGCCATGATATAAATTAATAAAACTAAAATACAGATGTACAAAATTAACATTAAAATATTTAATAATAATAATATCAATAAAGGATTTTTTTCTTTGAGACCTAAAAAAAAAAGCATGCTCTTTTCACAATCTAATACAACATTCATATGTACATACGGTGCATTATCATCCGAGTCTTCTACTAAACACGGGGCTTTTAAAGTTTGGCTTTCCATCTTATTCAACCTTCCCCCCCAGATTCCCCAACTAGAAAACCAAAAACAGACAGGGAACAGGACAGCACCTGGTGAAAACACTCTACAGGCCAGCAGCAGTCACTCAGTTTATTGAATCATCTGTAGTGTTTAGTCAAAAGTGAATCACAAGAACCTCACAGAGATGCTCTCAGACCAGAGCGCTCATCCTGCAAATGAACCAGGTACTTCAGCTTGATGTTATAACCAACTGACCTTAAATGCAATGACCTTTGCATCTACAGAGTCCAACTGAGGGCCTTGTTGTTCTGAGATGGCACAGGCCCCGTATTAATTTACCATCAGATGAAGTAAAACAGAATGAGCTGGCTGAGAATGCTACAGTAGAGAGAGAGATAGAGAGCTTTCATTGAAAGGGCTTGATTGTATACGGTTGTATGGATCTGAACATTGTCAAATGCATCATATTGTAAAAGAATTGTGAACTGAATCATACTTCACGATTTGTTCAGACAGGCAACAGAAATCAGATTTTGTATCAGACTCAAATCAGTTCAGATGTTCGTAGTCTGAATGGATGAAAAAAAACCAACACAAACATGAAATGCATTGTTTACAAACTGGATTCAAACCACAGCCATGTGGTTTGAAATCAGATTCAAATCAGGTTTTTACAAATGCGTTGAGTCTGAATGGTCAGATCACATCTCAATTCATTTGAAATTTTTTGGATTATTTGTTCAGACAGACAGCATATGATTTAGTATCTGATTCAAATCAGTTTAGTTGTTTGTAGTCTGAACGGGGGGAAAAGCACATGAAATCAGACAATTTTTACAAACCTGATACAAATCACATGAATATGTGGTTTTTAAATCAAATTAAAATCAGATTTTCAGAAATGCGTTCAATTGTCAGTTCAGATCTCAATTCATTTTTCACTCTTTTGGGGTGCAATGTAACTAAAATATTGAAAGCAAAATGAACCAAAATGAGCCACTGAATCATATTTCAGGACTTGTTCAGACAAGCAGCAGAAATCCAATTTAGTATCTGATACAAATCAGATTAGTTGTTTGTAGTCTAAAAGGGGAAAAAACCCTCATAAAAACCAGATTTTTATAAATAAACGTGGTTTGAAGTCAGATTAATATCAGTTTCAGTGTGAACAGTCTGATCAGATTTGAAGCAGTTTTTTGTTATCTGGATATATCTGGATATTGACTACACTGTCCGAACAAATTTCTCGCAAAATGATTCTAAAGATCGGATTTGAAAATCAAATTGGATTCAAGTGCAGTGTGAACGAAGCCAAAGAGCAGCAGCAGAGAAGCTGTTCTTTTGAAAGACTCTGCTGGCAGAGAGTTACTGCATGTGTTCGGTACCCATTACAGCATATTATTAGCTTAATACTCTCAGACAACCGGGCGTCATAACATATGCATAGCCTGACGTCGACTTCAGTTTGTGATGTACATTATGGTCTAAGCAAACTGCTATGCGCTTGGATTTTTACCACACTGGAAGTGGCCTGTGAGCTGTGAAACAGTCCCTGCTTAGGATGTTATTGCACATAATATGACCACACTAATAAGGTGTTATATTAAGGGCCCTTGCATACATAATACAACAAGGGTCACCAGAATGGCACCAGAGGGCTCAAAGCAAAAGGAAACGCTTCCTGAGACATACTGAGATACAGTTCTTGTAGAAGTGTGTAGAAGGTTGCCTGGCTGCTGATCTGAAACCAGTTTGACCATAGAAGACCAAGATTGGATGATTCCAAATGGAAATGGAACAAAAAGAGTGACGCCCCGAAGACAGGAAATACTTCAGATGAACCAATAATGAAGGGGTTTCCATGACTGCTAACGGGATCTCATGCACAAGCTCCACATGATAAAGGTTTGAAAAGCTAAGAAAATTAAAAATGAACCAAAAAGAAAGAAAAGAAAACAAGGCATGCACATACGTCAATGTTGTGAGGACACCGCAAACCTATATTGGTAAGTGCTTCTGTATTATGTTCACAAAATTCATATTTTCAGGGATTTTTTCTTCTCAACAGGTCTTGATAAAGGTCAAAATTTGTTTTAACAAACAAATGGTTACAATGCTAAAAGAACAAAAGTATCACATTTTAAACAGCAGGGCAACACAGAGAACAACTAAAAGAAAGAAGGCAGAACACTGGTTTATGAATGGCCATCGTTTCTTGGCATAATCTGTCATATAAAAAAAGTTTTCCCCGTATTTAAAAAGCTTCCGTGCCAAATGGAGGTCATCGAAAATCCTCTTTTTTATATCATATAGTGTTACAAAACAAACTTATTATTAGGATGAGAAACTGAGGTATACCTTGTCGAGAGGTTGGTGGTTATCTGACAGAAACTCTGAAAGCTTTCAGAGGAAACGTGTTGATTTGGGTTGTATCGTCACCCTTTCTGTTGATATCTGTACAGCAGCGTCACACTACACATTCAAAAAGCTGTTTCTTATTGGCATTACAATAGTCATTCATACGTACACATTAAATGTGTCTTTACATGGACGTTGCCCTTTTTTATACTGAAATGACACGAGTGCCGTGCGGCGGAGGAGTCTCGTTTACTCCTTGAATGGGAAAGTTTATTCTCATAGCAGAGAAACGACAACAAAGAGGTTCGTTTTTGATGTCGGCTTATAATCCATCCGTCCTTACCAGAGCGCCCCGTGGCACTAGTTTATATATACACAACACATACAATAACGTAGCTGGCTCCAGGTAAACCTGTATTAAACCCAGATTCTGCACAAAATGCATTGTCTGCATTTGCTCCAGCCGTAAGTACAGGACGATTATCCAGCATGTCTGAAGCCAGCCGTCAGAACTGCAGTCCACCACCATCCCCAACGCATCTTTTCTGTTCGGTCAGCCCGCAATTCACATGCTGATATCCTCCAGTCATAGGCTGGACTCCTTAGGGGGATAGTCCACATTGGTCACCATTGTTACAACGGTGACTATTTCCTCTGGGGCGGAGACGCTGGTCTGCCGCTGCATTTGGATCACACGCTCCTCGACGCATCCCGCGGAGAGACGCGCCTCAGCCTCATGGTCCCAACACTCCTCTATAGTCTCGCACAGCATGGCCAGACCCTGAGAGACAAATGAACGTGTTTTATATCAAGGATAATATTAACTTCATTAAAAGCTTGAGGTGAGGTTTAATGATGATTACGTACCGGATGTTTCTGCCAGCACTCCCTGAGAGTGGGCCGAAGCTTTTTGTGGACCACCACCTCCTGCATGTCTTCTAGAGTGGGGTGTTGGCCCACCTCCTCCTCAAACGGAAGCATGTACTCGTCCACTGGACCTTAAGAAGCAATAAACAAACATCTCAATGAGGTCGTCACACATGATGACCCTGTCACAACAGTCCCTGAGGTCTGCTTCACTGTCCACACCTGATCAATATTGTTCCATTAGACCAGACACCAATAATCGATAATAGTGAGCTTACTGCACTTACAGTGACAGGCTTATTCAGGAGCCCAAGTGACATACTGGAAATGTGTTTGTGTGATCAGGGAGTGCTGCCAGACCAGATTAAACTCAAATGTCAATCAAAATTGTACTATAAAATAACTGATATAACTGCACAGTTTGGTGTCAAAATGGTCTACGAGGAACAGCAGCTCACACATACGTACCATCAGACGCAGTGCAACGGGCTGCCAGCTCCCACAGCACCAGTCCCACTGCATACATGTCTATCCTGAGGAAAGCATCTCGCTGGAAGTTGATTGCCCCTTCCAACACCTCCGGGGCCATGTAACGTCTGGTTCCCACCTGGAGCACACAGAGAGACCCCCGTCTGGTTAGTATAACAGTTAACAATGGAACATGTACATGCATATAGTATGCCTTGATGAGTAGTGAATTAAGGGCAAGGGTCCAGCTGCCAGAGAACTATTACAATAAAGTATATGATGTTTCAATGATCTAGATAAGAACGATTTTTAGAACTATATCTTTATCGTTATCTTTATAGTTATCGTGCTTGGTGTGAACGGGCCTTAACACTTGAACAAGCCAGTAATAAAACGCTGTATATGTAGTGGGGAACTACCAGCACTTCGGTATCAAGTGAATACAATAAAAAAGTATTGCTACAAGTGGTTCTACAATCTTTCTGCTAGCACTGCAGTCAATTCATACATGGTTTAAATATGGAGGGCCCATCCAGCTGTGATTTACAGCCTAATAACAAAACAAAAAGTTGAATTTTATATTTGATTTCTTTTGTATTTAAATAAATTACTGAATGTTTACCTGAATACTTCAGACTGCTGTGAAAATGTGAAAAACTTCCATTTAATTTGCATCCTTGTTTTAATTGTTCTATTTGTTCATGATTTTATTACCACCTGTTTACCTGAATAATTTCTTTGAAAAACTTCAAGATGTGATTACTTAATTGAGAAACCCTTGAAGGCTACATGCCATGATTTTAATTGAATTTGTTAGCATTTATATTACTATTTAACTTTTTGCACAAAATACTTTTTGTGTTCAATAGCATATACATTTTTGTTGAGGTATTGAGAAAGAAATTTCACAGCTGATATGGTATCGACTACTGACATTTTGGTGTCGTGACAAGTCTTTTATGTAGGTAGCACATTAGACTTTGAGATACAGCCTCTGATACACCTCCATAGAATCATATTCATATTTAAACACACTTTACAAAGCCAACCCTCGCACAAAGGGCGGCACTTTACGGTCAGCACAAAGCTTTAGAGGATCTGAACAGTTGTCTTTCAACACTTACCTGCCCATGTGTGTCCCCAGCTGACTTTCCTGCCTCAAACCTCAAAGCCAGACCAAAGTCAGCTATACAGGCAGTCAGGTTAGACTTCAGCAGCACGTTCTTGCTCTTAATATCTCTGTGCACATATAATACAATTTTAAGCAAGTAAAAAGGCTTAAAATTAGTGTTAATTTTGTCAGCTATTTTCAATTTTAGTCTTAGTCCTGTGTTAAAATGTCCTTCTTAGTTTTTATTATATTTAGTCAACCTTATCGTATTTAGTTTTAGTCAACTAAAAGTCTCAACATTTTAGTCTAGTTTTAGTAAAAGAAAATCAATTTTGTCAGCTATTTTCAATTTTAGTCTTAGTCCTGTGTTAAAATGTCCTTCTTAGTTTTTATTATATTTAGTCAACCTTATCGTATTTAGTTTTAGTCAACTAAAAGTCTCAACATTTTAGTCTAGTTTTAGTAAAAGAAAATCTACCCCCGGTTTCACAGACAAGGCTTAAGCTAGTCCCAGACTAAAATGCATGTTTGAGCTGTCTCAACTGAAAATATCTTGCTCTGACATATCTTAAAATATGTCAGTGTCATTGTTCTGTGTCAAGATGCACCTGAAGAAAACCTGAAGTATTTTAGTCTTGTTTTAGTCAATGAAAACATGACATTTTTGCAATAAGATTATTATTAATTAACCGTAGACTTACAGCAGTATTAATTTTGGCAGCATTTTAATTTAGTCTTACTCAAATGTACATTTTAGTTATCATATTTAGTCAACCTTGTCCTGTTTTTGTTTAGTCAAGGTTAAGTCAACTAAATGTATGAGCATTTCAGTCAGATTTTAGTCAATGAAATCTTAGTCACATTTTTGTCATGCTGTATACTGGTAAACTGATAAACATCTATTTTTGCTCAAAATTATATTTGTAACGATTGTTGTCATTTGAGAAATTTACTTTTGCATTTCAGGTATCGCACTTTCACCAGTAAGCACAAATTAATAGAATGTGGACTCATAGGCCTACATGGTTTATTTTACCTCATCTAGTCTACTGATTTATTTAATGTTTTTTTATTATATATATTAATACCAAAGATTTATGCACTCTCTCTATCTACATTATGAAAACGGGTAAAACAAACGAAAAATATTATAACAGTGAATTCCACTAATTCCAAATTGCAATAGCCTATTTCTCTATTAAAAAAACAGTGGTTGAGTAAGTGCATTTATTCAGCAACCACAATCACAAACAATACAGTCGAGATCTCATGACAGAACAGACTGGCTGAGTGACGCTTTCATTTAGATTGCTAAACTCCAGCTTGTTTGTCGCTGTTAAAAATAACAGTATTTTTTTTAAAACATTTTAGTCTCGTCTTATTTCATTAACGAAATAGTCAGTTACCGTTTATTGACCTTATTGTCGTCTCATCTTCGTCTCGTCTTAGTCATGGGAAAAAAGCTCAACAAACTTTTTTTGTCATAGTTTTCATTAACGAAATTAAATTTAATTAATTAAATAATTAAGATATAGATTAATTTATAATTTATAAATTAATAAATAAATTAATTAAAATGCTCACAAAGATCCTTTCAATTTGGTTTCAGCTGTTTTTGTCTATACAATGAAAGTCAGTGGGGTCCAAAACTTTCACAGCATGGACCAAAAAAAAATAAAAAATCCACCCAATAAAAATGTGTTCTTGCACAATAAAATAAGTCATACAGTGTTTTCTCTTTAATATATCCAATGACCATAATCATTGTTAAAGAGTTGCACATTTCTAACCTGTGTGCGATGGCTGGTTTGTGGCCGTCTCTGTGTCCGGGGAAGTCAGAGTGCAAGTAAGCCAAACCCCTAGCCATGGTTTGAGCGATGTGACACAGCTCATTCCACGTCACTACGTTTGCCTTTAGGTAGTCCGTCAGGGAGCCCTGCACACAGACATGCGGACCAAGCATGGCTGTATATCAGCCTGCAGTGCAAAAAACTAAAACCTTTTCAACTCACAATAAAAGGAAAGAAAAGTATAAAATCAGCAATAACACTGACTGTGGATACATTGGGTGCTACCATGTCACATATATGTCACAACACGTAATCCCTGCTGATTATGATAGCAGAAATTAATTTGTAAACTTTGAGAAACTAAAATGGATCTACAACGGTTCCGCCAATACTGTCCAGCCCTCATACATCTCCACACCTTTTCATGGTAAGCTGTGATGAGCCACAGCTCAATGTCCAGGTTACTTCCTCTCTTCTCTGCCCCAATGAACTGCAGAATGTTTTCATGCCTCATGCCAGGGAGATTGTAAATGTCATACTCGTTCTGCCATGACAGCTTGTCCTGAGAAAGACGCAAAGTAAATAGTTATTACAGCACACCGGCATGATGGGCAATCCCCTAAAAAAAAAAACTGCACTCCATCAAAAACGCTGTTCCACCAGTAAGCTGACAGCAGTAGGGCTGCTAACTGACCATTAAAATAATACAAGTTGATACAAGTTACAGAGCTTTAGCTGACATTCACAGACAACTCAGATTATGCAAGTAAGCAGTAATTTACCAGAGCAAATTATTACAAGATTGATTGACGGATGAGACAAATTATTTCCCTCACACCAAACTCTAAGCTGTGGAGCGAGACAGCTTCTGTTAGCTCCGTTTCTACTAAGGATGCACATTTTTATTTCATGACATAAATATTTATCTTTATATTTTTACACAATATTTAATTCATGTATATTTAAGGAAGGAAGTCTCTTATGCTCACCAACGCTGCATTTATTTGATCAAAAATGGAGTAAAAACACTGTAACATTGTGAAATATTATTACCATTTAAATAATGGTTTTCTATTGTAATATATTTTAAAACATAATTTGTTCCTGTGATGCAAAGCTGACTTTTCAGCAGCCATTACTCCAGGCTTCAGTGTCACACAATACTTCAGAAATCATTCAAATATGCTGATTTGGTGCTCAAAGGGCCCTATCATACACCCGGCGCAATGCGGCGCAAGCGTTTTTGCTAGTTTCAGCCCGACGCAGTTCTCGTTTTGCCGTCCTGCGCCGTGTTGTTTAAATAGCAAATGCATTTGCGGCCATTTGTGCGCCCATGGGCGTGCTGGTCTAAAAAAAGAGGTGTGTTCAGGCGCATTGTTGGCGCGTTGCTATTTTGAGGAACTGAAAATAGACTGCGCCATAGACCAACTCAAACCTGGTCTAAAGTCTGGCACAATATTTTTTTTGTTATTTAAAGAGCGCATTAGTAATATGCGCCTATAGGCGGGTGCACAACGCACGTACACTTTGTTTATTACACACACAGGGACGCGCAGCAGCACACAAACATTTTTAAAAATGAAAAATTACATACCGCCATGTAAATAGCGAACACGCCATGGCACGAGCGCAACTGGCTTTTAAAGGGGATGGGAGATGAGACTCTGATTGGTTTATTGCACGTTACGACCAGAAAACACCCATTACTCATTAAGAGAATAGGGACAACCCGTTTAGACCATGACCCTGGGCGCGCCAACCTTTTTCCCGTCGTTAAACTAGCAAAAGTGGATTCGGACAGGCCCTGAGTGCACCTGCGCAGTGCACTTTAGACCATGAGCTTAGATCATTGAAATAGGGCCCAAAATCTTTTATTTGAATTATTAATGTTGAAAGAACTTGTGCTGCTTAATATTTTGCGGAAAGTCATACATTTTTGTAGGAATCTTTGATGAATAGAAAGTTCAAAAGAACAGCAGTTATATGAAATAGAAATCTTTTGTAACATTATAAATGTCTTCACTGTCACTTTTGATGAACTGAATGCATCCCTGCTGAATACTAATTTCTTTTAAAAACAGCGCCCACTGAACACTGTTCTGTTCATATTCTGTTTAAAGTCATAGTTAATTACAAAAGTTACAATATTTATTTGATAAATAAATAATTATATAATTTATGTATATTTAACTATATAAATATTAAACATTGACATATACAGCTTTTACAGGATAGGTTTGAATATGGAAGATGTATAGTTTCCTGTTCACATTCTGTTTCATACGATTGCATCATCTTTAGGGTTGGGTACTGAAACCCGGCACCGGTCCCTATGTAACCGGTATGTACTAGAACCAAATCAGAATGCAGATTTCGGTGCCTCATTTCGGTGCCACTTAAATGCCTGAGCGATTGATTTAAATATTTGTCCTGGTTCTTCGAAATGGACGTAAGAAGCATGGGCGTCGCTCATTTCGGTGCCATGCCTGAGCGATCGATTGAAATATTTGTCCTCTGGTTCTCCAAAACAGATGTAAGCAGCATCATCACAGGCACCGCATGTGAAAAAAAATTCCTGACTGAGAAAATGCACGTGAACTCAAGTCAGAAAGCTCTAATAATACAAATCCAACACATTTTTGTAGTAACGCTAGTGTCCATGTTGTTTTCACATTCTGACTTAAAAGCACAACTCGGGAAATGAGAGCATCCGAGGAGCACGTGAATGCAGTAATTACACTTGCTCTGATGGCAGCAGGTAGCCTTCCGTTAACTAAGCTAAATATGCTTAAATTAAAATGCCTAATGCTAACCTTCCCTTGTATTCACATTTCTAAACCTGTTGTCCAACAAAAGAGAATATTATAACCTTTTTACTCTACAACACCAGTCAAATGCTTACTTTTGTGATCTGATGTGACTTCTTGTCACAGAATGAGGCAGAAAATATGTTCCATAGGCTACTTTAAAAAGAATACATTGATTAGCAATGGATTATAAATATACTTTATTATAAAATACCAGAGATGGCTTGAATAACACAGATAAACTATATTGTCGCAGTCGAGTGTTTATTGTCTTTGTTTTATCATTCAAAACGTTTATATGTTCTGTTTACTCAGTTACAGCTATAATAGCCATGCCTTTGTCCATATAAGGGATTTCCTGGAGGGTCATGAGTTCCTACTTCTGTGACTGGATATGTGGATTTTCTGTGCGAGGGCGCCCTCTGGCATGCAGTATGAATGAAACAGACATCATGTGTTTATAGTGCTAATGGCCAATCCATAATTTTTTGGGGAATTTTTATTTATTTATTTATTTAATAAGTATTGGTTCAGGCACCGGAACCGTTTTAAAAGTATTTTGGCACTGGTTTTTGGCACCGGTATCGAAAAAAACCTAAACGATACCCAACCCTAGTCATCTTTGCTGTCAAGTATCATAAATTTGAAATATTTTACAATACTCTCAAATTCAGTTTTGTTTAAATCACATTATGTGCTAATATTGTACATGCAGTGCACGTATATGTACTTCACAGGCCAACACATGGCTCAGCTCCACGTTTGGCTGTGTAATTGTTTAACAGGTTAGATTAACTCATCAGCTTTAGGAGCTGATTCTCTGGCCTCGGGTCCGCGTGGTACCTGAATGGGGAAAATCTTCACTGCCACATAGTCATTAAGCAGCTGAGCTTTCCACACACAGCCAAAGCGCCCCCTAGCTTTGATTTCCAACAACTGCAGAGGCTTCTGGACCAGGGTGGGAGACGGCAGCATGGGTCCAGGGTCCTGCAAGACAATAAATAAGGAAGTGTAAGCCATTGGGTTGGCTGAACAGAGCATCTGAAGGTGTAATAACTGCTGTAGACTTCATCACTATGGAGACCATCGTCACCCAGCTCGTTTCACAGCGACTCTCTAAATCACAAGCTGGCTGTGCTGATTTCTGAACAACCTATGCAGTGCCATCACTAACCACCATAAGGTTATTTCAATAGGATGCGTGTACAAAGAAGGGCCATTCAAAGTGCCCATTACAGAAGGACACCGTTTGGAAAGAAGACCCTGGATTAACCCGTGACTCTTTAAATAAAACCTCTCTGTTACGTTGATTGCTGGTGCCACTGGTATGTTGTGATTCCCACTTTAAAGGAGTTAAGGGTTCATGCTAGATTTTATATTCAATTTCATATACTTCCACTCATATACATGCAAACGAAGGGGAATGGGTACACAAGCACATGCAAAGATTTTGTCTTCTGCTACACAATAAACTCTGACCTGTGAACTGGCATAGAGAAAAATTGTTTGACCAATAAAGGCTTAAAACATCCAAAATAACTTATTGGATGAAAATCAAACATGGAGGAAATTCTAATTTTGGAATCCTGTGTTATAGACACTACCATTTAAAAGTTTAGTGTTGGTTAGAATTTTTAAAAATGTTTTGAAGTAGTCTCTTCTGCTCTCTAAGACTGGGGAACTTTTTAAGAAGACAGTAAAACATAACATTTAAAATATTATTACAATAACTAAAATAAGAGTTTTCTATTTTAATGTTTTTACATTTTTTTATTTTATTTCTTTGATGACAAAGCTGTATTTTCAGCAGTCTTCAGTGTCACATGATTTACTCCAGAAATCATTTCAATATGCTGATTTGGTGCTCAAGAAACAATTATTATTATTATTATTATTATTATTATCAAAGTTCAAAATGGTTGTGCTACTTAATATTTTTGTGAAAACCGTAATACATTTATTCAGGATTCTTTAATGAATAGAAAATTATTTATTTGAAATAGAAATCTTTTGTAACTTTATAAACGTCTTCACTTTAAATTGATCAATTTAATGTGTCCTTTCTGAATAAAAGTATTCATTTCTTTCAAAAACAGAAAAATACAATCTTAAAAACCCTGACATTTTTTACGTTAGTGTAAGACAAGTTCAAAACAACACAGTTTCAGTTCAGAAGAGAAACTGCATGAATTTAAGCCATTAATCACCAACAATAAAACTGTTACTATCGTAAAAAAAAAAAAAAAAAAACTTTTTTTTTTTTTTTTTTTTTTTTTTAAGTAAAATGAGCACTTTACAATGGACCACACCCATTGTTATAAGAAAAGGGAAGTGGAAAGAATGTAAGCCCAGCAGAACACCTGTTCATTGCATTAGGATTGTAACACGTTGTGAGAACACTGAGGGGTCTCATATGGCCATTATAAATACTAGAGCCCGACTGATATGGGTTTTTTGGGGCCGATACCGATAAGTTTCAATGGTTTTCCATAGACTTAAGCTTTAAAGCGTTTCATCCAGGTCGCCAGTAGCAAACAATAGAGCACACTCTGCTGGACAAACTAAGTAATTATACCATTTCAAGCATTTTATCTGCATTATATGTTCTGTAAAAAAAAATTTCATATCGGCGGCATATTCGCCGATACCGATATATCGGCGACAGGCTCATATCGGCCGATAATATCGGCAAAACGATATATCGGTCGGGCTCTAATAAATTCTATTGTGACAGATACCATACCTTATGAAAAAACATGCAAATAATACTGGTTGTGGTGTGTTAAATGGGGTAAAGGTGGACCATGTCATGCAGCTGAACTGCATAAAGCTTGGACAGAAGGGGCTTATGGGAGTTGCAGTTCAGAGCTTGTTAAACATAATCCATAGCTTCTGTAAGTGGACCACAGATTTGATAAGCAGCTGACCTAGTTTGTGGGTGCCGTGAAAGACACTGGCATGCCATTACACCTTGAAGGCTTGAACCTTTCTGAACATGCCTTATGTAAGCAGAGACATTTAGTAGTTCATCTAAATGCACGAGAGTGCGCTCAAACCTGGTCTTACACCCAACATGACCTTTTCTGACCAATTACCCTTTGTCAGCAAAACACAATAAACTGTTTCCCGCTTATCAAATAAGCTAATCCCAATTATTCAAGTGAATCAGTGCAAGAAAGCAATATAGATGGCATCTGTAGGCACGGATCCAACCCCTGCCGGTGTGCTTGCTGTACTTGGCATACAACTCTCCAAAACGTAAAGAGTGAATCCACAATTTTCACATTAAAAAAAAATATATTTTTGCAATATATAAATATAAATGCAATACATAGTAATACATACAGTATATAAACGAATAAATACATGTTTTTTCTAAAAAAAAAGTACAGATATGTGTTATATAAATATATAATGTGTTTATTTATATAAGATAAAAATATATAAAACATTTAAAAATGTATATAAAACAACAATTTGTTTAATTAACTTAACTTAACTTAAATTCCACACTGCAACACTTTCTTTATGGTCCTAAAAACCATGTTCTTTTTTCTTTAATCAAATATAAGTAAAAATAAGCAAAATATAGCTGGAAGACAAATTACCCGATTACATTCTTCACAGGTGTCTTGTGAAATTCCCCTTAAAACTCTGTAACAACCTACTTCCCTTTGTTAGTCCTATGTGCTTGAATAGAGAAAAAGAGCTTCATTTGGCCTCCTTTTGAAACAAATGCCCAATAAGTAGGTAGGATGAAGAAAGACTGTCCACAGAGCACCTGCTGGATTGTGGTTTGGAGTTCAGGCAAAAGTAGAACAAATGCAGAACAGGCATGTTTTTATATGTGGCCTACATTTCCACCAACTGAACATGGGGGGGGGGCACGATTGTTCTGAACTGAGACTCCTTAGCATATGGATCTGGGTTGTTAACTAACTTTTTCCAAGTCCTCAAGGAAACAAATGCTGGAGAAAAGTACATCGCATGACTGTGGGTGGGAGGAGACAAGGTTAAAGAACAGAACATCCATCACGCAGAGAAGAAAAACACGAAACGGTGAGGACGCAGGCGAGAAAGCAAGTACTTCTGAGATGGCAATGCTTTGCTGTTACACAAACCGAGAGAGTCGACGCAAAATGAGGGAGAATGGAGGTATGGGAGGGACTGAGCTCCTGAGGGGCACGTAAAGAAAACAACCCTCACACTGACCTCACACACCTACACCCACACGGGTCAGGGTCATGCTTACTTTTCCATTTGCCTAAACGTCAGTCACTAAGCAGACACCAGTCATAAACATGACGACAATAGGTCTTACGGGAAGTGTTTGCCCCTGGGGCAGCGGCCGTTGATGGAGGCACAGACTGACATTTTTAAAGCATTCCTTTTCTAAAATAGAGAAAAAGAAAAACAACACAGGTAATTTAAGAGGGCTATCTGTCTATCCAGACGCCTGTGGCAGATATAGTATGTCAGAGTGCAGGTTACTGGAGTTGTTTGGTTTATTCAGTGCCTGAAAATAAAGAGACCAGTGGCAAAAGTCCAGTGGAGACAATTGTTTTGCATGTGACTCCCATGTGAAGCATTCATACAGGTATTTATTCATACCACTGATGTCCTTAATTCTCATTTCTCAGCCTATACTTTGAATTGGTGAACTGGTTTAAAAAAAAGATAATTTAAGCAATACTTCTTCAGATATGTTGTTTGCTTTCTTTTATACACAAACATTCTGTATCAATCAGGTCACAGTCAGTTTGTTTTTGAATTCAGCATACAAGGACAACTCAAAGACGCGGCTTCGTTATTTTGTGATATGTCAAATACCTTCAATTCAGACGTATTCATTCATTGATGGACATGTTTATATTGATTCATGTCTGAATAGTTTTTAATACATTGATTAAATTAAACCTTTTTTTATTAGGACTGTTAATAGGACTGTTATTAAGTCTACTATAAATATGTATGGAAAAAATAAGATTTATCTCACCTAACAGAAAGCAACCCTCAACAGACACCTTGGCAATTGAATCGCCATTGGCTAGTTCACACACTGGCGAGTAAAATCTGAGAATTGATTAGCCATTGGCTAATATTAGACATCATTTAGTCGCCCAGAGTGAAGATATAGTCGCATATGAGAGTGATTTACTCGCAATGTAGAGGGTTGAGAAAGCCACCCTAAGGTCCATGACTATTTACCAAGACTATACTTTAAGAAGAACGCACAGAATGCACCTGGGATAGCTTGAAAATTTGGGGCCTTGAAAATTTTGTGGGCTTTTGATCTCTTGTGAATTATTTACATACAGGAATTCATTTGGAAGACACATTTAGACCAAAGCAATACACAACGGTTTGCTGTAACAAATGGAAGCGTAGGCAGCATATATACAATGTAATGCAGAGCTAAATCCTTACAGAACTAAATGGACTTCTTAGTGCCAGAGTGTTTCTTATCAGTACTGGCACACAGGTGGATAAAAGCATCAATGTGATGTTTTGTATTAAACCTTCAGGATGGACTCAATCTCAAGAGGAATCAGGCAACAATCTTTGGCTCCAGAAACACTGAATGACCAGTTGATTTCCTTTACTTGGTCTTGGGCTGCCCAACATTACGGTTCAATCACCCTCTGGGAACACAAAGCGATTTAAAAAGGGTTTAAAAAGGGCAATATCTTACACTTCTGCAGCATTTTATTTCCCCCTGAGGTCCACTTATAATGTTAGTCAAGGTTTCCTGGTCTAAAAGTGAAATATCCTGGCCATAATTCAGTTTTTCCTGACCATTTTCAACTTTTTTTTTCTAGCCCCAAGAAAACAGGCTGCTTTCACTGTTAGTGTGATATGGAAAGTGATTTCTATATTATCACTATACCACTGCATTACTTGCTGGGAGGGAAAAATCCAGTTTTACAATACTTTTAGTTTTAAAACTAGCAAGGCATTTTTATATTTTGCTCTTGTAAATTTATTTAGCTCATGGACGAACATCTGTCAAGAAGCACATTCATGCAAATGTAAATACAGCTCAGGACTCATCAGGGAATAATCTTAGTTCATTCCAGTTTTTAAAAGCTTTGCCTCTCTGGCCAAAACTGCAAACGAGTGCCGCAGAGACCCACAGCCTCACATCTTTCAAAGGTATCAACCCACTGATTTTTCATGTGTATTTTGTGTGTGCTGAAATGGAGAATGTCCAAGGGGTGACACTGATGCAATATGACACTTTGCCATGAATCTTTCAATATGACTGCAAATGTTTTATAGGTTAAGTACAATAAAAGCACTTTAAGCTGTTCCCCATTCCCACATTCATAACATTCATCTTTGCATACATTTGCTGCATGCTTGGAGACGTGCATTTTTAACCTCAGTACTGCCATTTTACCATGCACCTAAATCAAGGGATCTCTGCCGGAATCCCCTGAATCAGAGAGGATTTCGTTTTTGTTATCCGTGCACTGAAAGTCAGAACATCACAGATTGATGAGGCAATGTGCAGGGATAAACGCAAAATAAAACCAGTGGGATATTATAGGAAAATGTGCTAACAAAAACAAAGGGGTGCTTTTGATATCAATGAAAAAAAAAAAAGGTTTAAAATGAGGTTCCAACATAATCTTGAAAAAAAATAAAAATAGATGAATGAGTCAGGCTTCTCTTACCTCTATCATTATATGAAAGGCGTGCTAGTTGAGGAAGGAAAGAGGAAATCAAGTGTTAGTTTTAGTTTAACGTATATGAGATGGAAAGACGTGATGGGGAATTTAACGATTTCTTTAAGAACGAATAAATGTGTTTCACTATTTCTGTAGGAACTTTCACTTGCTGGCCAACACAATACAATTTTACAGGTTAACCCAATTATGTCTGTCCAAAAGATTTAACATTTATGTCAAGCCAAAAGATAGGAACACCACTTTGTTATACTTTTTTTTTAAAGTTAAAATACTTTCTTCTACTTTACTGTGCAGAGACTAAAAGTAAGGCATTCAGAGGTCGTTCTTGTCTGAAAACGTCCTGACATAGCAACATTTACTCAACCAATGGCTTGTGTTTGGGATGGGACAATCTATTTGTCCAACCAATGATTTGGGGATTTTTTATTTTATTTTTGCAATTCTGTTTGGTGCCACTTATGCTGTTAAAAGCACATGCTTCACAAGATAAAACAGCAAAGACTGATGCAGGTGTGGGCCTCAAGTAGATATTCCAATTAAACATCTTGCCTCATGTTTTTTTTTTTTTTTGACTTGTCTGTGATTTTAACATCGTGTAAGTGAATATAACTGAAAAGAATGAACCTTCAGCCCCAAGGACACCACTCAACGGTTGCCGCTTATACCTGAGGCCAAATCTGCATGTTACAGCAACTGCCAGACTTGTACAAGATTCTGAGAGACTTTACCAAATAAAACTGTCAACTAGGAACAATTCCGAATATTTCAAAAGAAAACACAAAATATTTTAAAGAGTTCAAAGCAAAAGTTTAAAGAAAATCGGGCATAAATTGTTACCATTCAGCAAGTAAAACCGATCTGCATTCCCATTCATAGATACAATATAATATTGTACCCTTGACAGACAACCAACACAGGAACAGGAACACTTTAACCATGACTTAAAAACTAAATGACAATAAGAAAATAGTGTTTTCAGAGCTGTGGTGCAGCAGTTTGCACGTCTTCCCTCCCCATATACCAAAACATTTCCTGTCTAATTCAATAAACAAAAACACAAAGCACAAAAAAGGTGAGTAAAAATAAAAACGGTGATTTAAGTAAAGATAGATGTGGAATGAGTTTAGGCACATGCATAAGAGCTAAAATATGAATATATAAAAAAAGAGGAAATTCTGCAAAATGCGTGTAGCTGCCTGAATGCCCTTTCCTTCCAGAAACAAAAAATTCCCGTCCTCACAGTGAAGCCAAGCACTTAATGCAGTTAAAGCACACTGTGCTCTCTCTCCTGAGGGGCATGTTAGGTCTTGGGTCCTCGTAAAATAACCGTTAAATAATCAAGAAGCTACTCTCTGCTTTCTAAATGGTATGAGACTCTAAAGTGGAGGCTGGGGGCCAAATGTTTCAAAAGAAGACATTATTTTTAACTACATGCTTTAAAATGGCCTGAGAATTGATGGGGAAACATTTAAATCAGAGCTATTCAAAACAATGTTGATGACAACTGCTAACGGCATCATAAAATGATTCTCATCTATGTTGATAAAGTGGCCAATGTAAATGCACACAGCAACCACCATCAGGCCACCATGCACAGTTAAAGATGGGCCTATCTAAATGAGATGTATCGTGCATTTCCGCCTTGCAGTGTAAATGTTTATAAAGATCATATCAGTGAGTAAAATAACTAACTGCCGAAGTTACAGGAAGACAAGAGAGGAGTCTTTAACCAAATAAAAAGAGCAAACAGTAATAAATATCAAGTCAGACAGCTCTCACGTTACTCGTATTTAGCTTGAGCTGTACAAATAAGTTGTGAGAGTTTAGCTCATCTAGCTTAGCACTAAACACTAGAAAGAAAGGTTATATCACAAATGGAGCAACCACCCTGTAATAATAGTGCCTCTGAAAGTCAGAAGAAAGCAAAATGTTATTTATCAACAGACAGTGAGCAAGCTTTTGGACAGTAATGGTTTCATCACTGAAGAAGAAAGAGCACTAAAGGATTTTTCTGCACTCAAATGTCTTAGTCGATGAAACAGATTTTCAAAGAAATTACATTTCTATGCATTTCAAAACAAGCAGATTTCTTTGTGGCACTTTGTGAAATGCCACATTTCCTGTCAACACGTTACAAAATCGTTTCTGGCAATCTTGCAATGTTTGTGACGCTGTAGAGTGACAGCTAGAGCCAAAATTCGTCTCGAATTCGAAATGATCGATCAAAACAAAAAGTACATTTAAAGGATTGGGGCCAGTATGATCATTTTGCTCACTAAGACTGCATTTATTTGCTCAAAAATACAGTAAAAACAGTAATATTGTGAAATATTATTACAATTTAAAATTACTATTTTATTTTTTAAATGTTTTTTTTTTATAATGTGATGACAAACCTAAATTTTCAGCAGCCTTTAGTTTACTCTAGTCTTCAGTGTCACATGATCCTTCAGAAACCATTTGTTCCCCTTTTCTTTAATTTTGAAAGATTCTTTGATGAAGAGCAAGCTCAAAACAGCATTCATTTGAAATATAAATCTTTTGTAACAATGCAAAATCTTTACTGTCACGTTTGATCAGTTTAATGTGTCCCTGCTAAATAAAAGTATTAATTTCTTTCAAAATAATAATAATAAAATAAATAAATCACAAAATACAGGGTTCCTACACATTTTCCATCTGAAAATTCCATACTTTTCCAGACTCAGATGTCCAAACTTCTCAGTAGATTTTCAGACCATATTTATTTAACATATATGATTCATTGAAGCTTTATTTTCAGCTTTATATTTGGTATGTAGTACAAGTCCTCTGTGTTTATTCATTGATTTTCTCGAAGTGACAACATACAGAGCCCCTAAAAAAAACAAAGACTTTTGCATGCACACGGAAACTATTCACATGCGTATGGGAATTTTGTTCGAGTGCTTACGCATTACAATTTCTAGTTTTATATATACTATAACCTATTTCCTTTGTGCGTCACTGCCATCTTACTATGTAGAAAATGAGAGCATGGATGCACATGAATTAATAGAGATCTATTTGCTCAAAATTTGGTAAATAGATAATATCAAGGACTAATGTCCAATTTAATGCATCCTTTGTTGACGAAATGGGCCGATGGCACAATACGGCTGTGTGCTTTGTCCTATTTGCCAAGTTCAAGGGTATATAAAAAAGACCGGTACTGTAAACAATTGTTCAAAATTTGCCTATATTTAGAGCAGTACATCATATTTCAAGGCCATAAGTCTATTTGCTGATGGCGCAATCAAGCTCAGTTTCTGTGTGCACACAAAAGTCTGTATATTTTTTTATTTTTGCAAACATCCTTTTAGAGGCTCTGTCATACAGTCCTAAGAATATCGTGAGAAGAAACCCAAAACCCGACTATAACCTGCATTTTTGAATTCATTCAGTCGTGTTTGGCAATCATCAAAGAATCATTAAACAGCTGCCATGAAAAGATACTTCTTGTATGATTAATTTATTTTCATTAAATTCTTAATTTTCTATTATAGAAAACTAAAATAGGGGCAAAAGTATGGAAATACAAATATTTTTCTATACTCTGCTTTCCTTTTTCCATACTTTTCCAGACCTGGAAATTACTCAAATCAAATTCCATACTTTTCCAAACGGCGTAGGAACCCTAAATGTTCTCTTGCTCCAAAACGGCTTTCTTTTTCACCAAACCCCCCCTCCCCCCCATGTTTCCATATCTCCTGCCCAACCACTGTCAAACCCCTACAATTTTTCTAGTTGATATACCATTAGGGAAGGTGCAAATGCAGTTTCATATTAACTAAGTGTTGTAATAGTCCCTGAGGCCTTCTGACGGCTGTATGAAGAGCTAATAAAGTTCCCTACATATCAAAAACATGTTTGGGCTGATCACGATACTCAATATCAGCAGCGCTATGGGGATGGTTCATCTGTCAGAGCTGGCCTACATAACCCTGAAACTCAATCGGGGAATTCCAAATGCTCACCTGACACTAAGGTAATCCTTTGTGCTACCACACAGACCATATATCAGCCCAGCACACATAAATGCATCTACTCTGAGCTGCTAAAGATGTCCTGCAAGGCTAAGGATAAACAGTAAGGATTTTTTTCACGCTGACCCAGCAGTTCAGATTTTGACTTCACTAGCTAAATCTATAAAGATCTATTGTGTAATTCAGAAGTAGATGTGAATCTCAACACTAGTCACACACGGGTAAAGGTCACCTGATTGCTCATGTCTTGTGTTATATTCTGTTATCTCGTCTTTCTGGTGGGAGAAGAGGGCACTTGAAACACAACCGTGTCCTGACAGATCTAGTTTGATTTCAGCTGACAGTGTGTTTGAGCTTAAGTGAGTGTGACATTGAGCACATTAGATCCCTGAAATCACTGTCATTCACATCAACAGGAGGTGCTGCCCAGGGGAAATAACAGCTCCCAATAGCACTGTTTCTAGTGGCATGAAAATGTTCTGATACACTGAAACTCAAGAGCTACAGTGATAAGAGCAGATGGGTTTTGCAACATTGTGCTGCATGTGATTCACTGACATTAGTGTTTCACTTCAAAATATGGAAATACTTCTCTCATTTTACTAAAAGTGAATCAAAACACATGCATTAAACAGTAGAGATATCAATTTACCTGGGTAGGCACCAGAACAGGTGGATACGCCAGCTTGTGATGTCGATACATCCAGAAGGAGAGCAGGACAATGGCGGTGATGCCCATGATGGGCACGATGGAGTACAGAAGGGTACTGAACAGTGGTGGCTTCTGGGTGAAGGGGTTAGATGTTGCTAGGGAGAGAAGAAGAATGAGAGAGATCAGTACCGATCAATGCTTTTTAATAGGTGCACGATTACACTACTGTTCAAAAGTTTGGGGTCGGTAATATTTTTTACGAAGTTGCTTTTGCTCACCAAAGCTGCATTTAGTTGAACAAAATACACTAAAAACAGTACTACTGTGAAATAATATTATAACTTATAATCCCAAAAAATCTTTTTTAATATATTTGAATATATAATTTATTCCTGTGATGGCAAAGCTAAATTTTCAGCAATCATTACATGACGTGATATGATCCTTCAGAAATCATTCTAATATGCTTATTTGGTACCAAAGAAACATTTCTCATTATTAATGTTGAAAACAGTTGTGCTGCTAAATATTTTTGTATTTTTCACAGAAATCTTTGATGAATAGAAAGTCAAAAGTGGTTAAAAAAATCTTTACTGTATCTTTTGAAAAAAACAAAACAAAAAATAAAACAGCAACAAGAACAACAAAAACAACTTACTGAACCCAAACTTTGGAACCAAAGCGTATATGACTAAGAATAACTGGGAATTGATTTTGAAAACGTTCACACAAGACACATTCCTATATTCTGTTATGAGCACTATTTACATTTAGTCTTCTGTCAGTTGTTTTAGCCATGCAAATAAATCAAACAAATAAGGAAATATTTTGAAGGATTTCTCACATGTGCATATGACAGTTTTCATGTATACAAATATGCTTGCTTATTGTATTCTACCAGTTACGACTGTTACAATATACTGACATGATATAGGTCATGACGTTTTTACAGATACCTATTTTGATCACTATATTTCTTAAATTATGAAGGGAACATTTCCAATTTCTCTGTAAATGAAAAAGCAAAGTAACAAAGTAATCAAAATCAGATTTCCTAAATGCATAAAAAGTCCACATTCTAAACTTTTATTAAAGCTTTTATATGTATAAAAATAAATAGATAATAAAACAAGTAGATAAATAAAATAAAAGGTTAATTGTATCAGGCACAACAAGCTGTTAATTATCAGTCCAGAAATATTGTAATTGTCTTCCTAATACATATATGCTATTTTGGAAACCCACACTATTACGATCTCTATTGGCTTAATAAGTGACATGAATGTAAAAAGGAATGACATCAGCATTTGACAGAATGACTTCAGCTTCCATTAGCATTACTAAGCAGAACCTCAGATGAGAGTTTGCTCCTAATTCCCTCAAGAGGAACACAACAGATGACGGATGTGAAGTCTAGCACACACCTTCTATACGCCGCATTAACGAGATACACAGTGTACGTTGAGAATCTCTCACTGCATACTTATTTTATGTCCCACACCTTTTGAACTCGCTAATTGCATTTTTTTCACAGCAGCCTTGAAACAAGGTTGGTTTGATTCCCTGAAGGCTGCTGACAGATTCTGCCTTATGCAAACAGATTTATTCCAAAGCACATGCTTCTATGCAAATGCAAATTCCCGTTAAGAGCGGTTCAATGGAACTGCACGAGTGTGCGCTTGAGGGAGAATAGCACACATGCTTAGTCAGTGCACACGGTGGCCCTTGGTTTCTCTGCATCTAGTGCCAGAGATCGGATTGGGCCGTGGCTGCTGGCCAGAGATGCAGTGATCCCTTGCTCTTATGTTATGGCAGAGTTTTTCCCATTCGCCTGGGCTGACCACCGGACCATGTGCGTGACCCACCCGGTCGAACTTCAGCTGAACCCGTATTAGCTTCGGTCCAGCAGAGAGAGATCTCATTCATGATGCCATTTCTTCTCTCTCGTGCCAGCTATGGACTTGGAAGTGGGTTAAGGACTCTGGATTAATCCACAAGCACAAGAAAAAAAAAACACAGACATCCACCCCCAACAAACCCACTCTCATCCAACCCTACTCCACCCTTGCCCCACTCAGCCGGCAGAATGGTCACACGCAGCCATGGGGCATGAAAGTACCCGGTCACAAGGTCATAAAAAGCACACAGCTCCATGCTCGCAGAAAGCGAATTCTGAGAAACTACAGTGCGCTTTGTGCAACTCTTCATGTCACTGTGGGTTTTTGCATTTCATATCAAGATCATTCCATATGGAGTGAGTGTCAGTGCTGGAAATAGACCCATTACGTAAGCACGAGTGAGAACCCCCCCGCCACACACACACACACCCCCACCTCCTCTGCTACTGAAGTACTGAAGACTCTTATACCCACTGCATTTGCACCGATACCGACAGTTGTAGTGTCAAAACTCATCAGGCGGAGCGCAACCAGTAACTGCACGCAACTAAATCGGGCCATGTTTTCAAGAGACCGTGGGCAGATAATAAATCACGATTGCTGAAACGTACAACTGCCACCCTGCAGGGAGCTGAAAGCACTGGACCAGTAGATTAGAACCGCTGGGTCTGTATTCGCTGACATGCCTCCATCCCTCATTTAGTTAAGAGGATGTTGATGTCAGTGTTTACTCAGAAGAGATAAAGCGACCAGATCAGCCTCGGTAATCTAAAAGACACGGTCATCTCTGGGGCTGCGAGAGCACGTTATGCTGTTGAAAGCCCAAAGACAGCAAAGCAAACTGATGTCTTCTATATGATATGCGCCACGATCTTCTAAATGTTTCATTTTAGGATGGATGGATGAACGCCAAACAGCTCTGAGTTGCCAAATTACAGAATCGCTCAATATAGATGGCTGTTCAGAAGCCCTGCTCATGTTCAGTTTATGTATTTTGAGGATCTACTGCAGCGGATGAAGATGGTTCAAAATCGGTAATGTTACGCTTAGACATTTCAGAAGAGAAACAATGTAAAACTGAAGTACTGCTATTTATTCAATCACTCTGTTCCCAAACGCTCATAAAAATTCAACATTACAGCTGATTCAGCCTTACAATTTGGTTTAACGATGCTAAACTAAGTAGTAGGCCTACTTTTTGTAAAATATAAAGTTGCCTTCCATTTTTATGTACAACAAAACTGATGGGAACGTATGGTTTACTTAAAGGTAAGAATAATAATTAAAAAAACAGATGCGTTTCTGCCTCTAAAACACCTTGCAAACATTCTGATAACTTTTACAGCTACTCCATGATTATTTTCAAAAAAAGATATGAATACGAGTCAATGTACAGAGTAACTAACAGAGCTTTTGTCAGTGGTGATTTGGTGGCTGGGTCAAGATAAGCATATCTTTTTATCAAAGAAATATAAAATTATCTGAACAAAATGAATGAATAAATCCAAGTCCCTAACATCTTTTGATTAAAAGCAAATCTGTAATTTGATATTTCCGAATCAATTGTTAAATTCAAGGTAAAACTATAGAAAGAAGGCACAATGAACTAACTGGAATTCAAAAGCTAAATTGCACACCCATGAGATACTATCAAACTAAAATAGCTCACAGAAACGAACCTTATCAATTTCACTTTCTTAAAAGGATATTGAAAACAGACCAAAAAACATGCAGAACCAACTTCAGCTGCAATATTCCAACAGGAAATAATAATGAACATTTACACCATAACACACCATAACACTTTAGAAAACCAGTACCTAAAGCCAGTTAATTTAATATAAACATAATAACATTGATAAAGGATTTTAAATATCATAACACACAGTAATAGAGAAAGTGCATACATTGTAAGTGGTCTTCCTAATGTGCATGATTTAATGAAAGTTTTTCATTAAAGTCCATAAATAACATGTAGCACACAACACTGATGTACAGACTCTACATGCACTTTACAGTTACACAGCACATATGCATTGAATTGTGGCAAAAAAAAGATTGCAACACAAATAATTCAGGAAATGAAACACATTGAAGAAAAAAAAAAAAAGCTACAATGGAGAGGAAAAAGCAGTGAGCCCGTTATGATTTTTGAAATGAACAGTCATGAAAAACGGCTGAGAGGTTCTTCGAGGTAACTGATGATAGGGCTGGGCGATATGTCAAAAATACCTTATCGCTAATCGCCTTTAAAAATATCACGATATCCGATAATATCATCTACCTAAGCACCACCTCCACCACACCCTGCCCCCGCCAAGACAACATTGCCGACATGCACCATAAACGCACACCATGTTCAGTTTGGTCTTAATTATTGCCAAAAAGTTTGGTTTTACTTTTCTTAGTTTGTGATTGTAAGAATGATAAATGCATGTTGATGTCATATAATAATGCCTTAAAATATGCCTTAAATAAAATATGCCTATTTTCCGACGTTTCCTTTCTTTTTGTAATTATCGCCTGTGTAGACATTTCATGATGGTAAGTTTAATTTCCTTGATTATAACAATTGCAGCGTTGTTTTTAAACTTGTAGTCAAGCTATAACGTATTTGATATTTATCATGTATGACTAAAATCATGCAGGGATTAAAAACTAATTCTGAGCAAAAAACGTAAAGTTTTTTTTCCCCTTTCTGGTAGCCTAGTTCGGAGGTCTCTTTTGGCCCGTTTTTAACTAAATAAAAGTAACTGCTTTATTTATTTAGAAGCAGGTCCATTCGAATGTGTAAGAATGCGAGAAAGAGAGCTCAGTCCAGTGTTTGAGTATATAAGAGGCGGCTTTTGTGCGTGCGCTTTGTGTGTGTGTGTGTGTGTGTGTGTGTGTGCAGCACAGAAAACATTGCGCGAGTGCAGAAGTGAGTTCTATTTCGTTTTCCTGCAGTTGAATCTTTTGAAATCACAATAAATGTGCATACAGAAATCGAGAAGCAGGATCTAAATGTAATTTTATAACAAGTAATTTGATTCCTGACCTTACGCATCTGATCTGATTTACGAAATTGGAATAGCTTTTCGATTCCCAACCCTCCTACTAAATTATTTAATTCTTGCATGCAAAAAGACCTGTATGGTGATTATGGGGCTATGTAAAATATTTTTTGCAACTTACTAGGTTTATCATTTGTCATTTTTTCCCAATAATGTCGATAATCGTCTGTTACCTGACTGTTGACATCGACATCGCGATACTTACGACATCGTCGATATATACGATAATATCGTCATATCGCCCAGCCCTAATTGATGATTTTGATAATGAGGTTATGAGCTAATACAGGTTATGTGGAGGCAAAGACAGAGGGTTTCTCACTGACAGCACAATTACATCAGAGGAAGGGGTATAACTGAAGAACTTCCAATACCCTTAAAGACTTTGCTGTTTGTGTCGCTGAGGGGAGCCTTACTCTGAACTGGCTGCATGTCAGGGTTATAGAAGAATTTCTCGTTGCACATGTTGCCCTCGCAGCAGCAGAAGAACACATCCGGGTCCTCCTTCTTCTCAACACACTCAGTGCTGTAAGATAAAGATCAAGCAGATCTGTCAGCTCACAACTGTTGTTCTTTTATGAACATTTGCAGAATTATTTCAATTTGACATACTAGTAGAACCAAATACAACAGTACATTTTTCCAACCACTGAAACTTCTAGGGGACAACATATTTTCAATGTTTCATCAGTTCACCAAAAAACACAACAAAAGTGCACAACAGTACATATTGATTACATTTAATTAATTTGATTAATTAAATATGTTATGAAATTAATTTGATTTTAAAACAATGAAAAAAGATTGATCGGCAGCACTATTTTTTCTGAATCATAAAAATTATTTTGGCAATAAAATAAAGATGGCATTACATTTGGAGATAATTAAGACATGCATGCTGCAAGGTTTATTTGGATTTTGCTCGGGTTAGAGAGCAAACAAACGGATAAATACACATGGGCGGAAAAAGCCTGTGCCAAAGAGATACTTTTTCAAATCTGGCAGCCCAGATCAAAGCAGAGCTCTCAGGTTGGCTTAAAGAAGATAAACAAAGCTTAGCAGCACACCAATAATCCTTAAAATACACACACACAGGTGCAAATGAACAAATAAGAGGGGAATGGATGACATTCCAGAGGCATTTAGTCAGAAAAGTGAGTCCGTTCCTGCTAGCGACGCACACGTGCCATTAAGCGTTTGCAATACTTGCCTAGCTACCTAAGGACTTGACATGGCAGTGCAATGTGCATGAAAAAAAAACATAAATCCTTCCAACGAATGAGGTAAACGGGTTCAGCAGCATGTTAGGACAAGAGAAGTGCTGCTGCCTTTGCACGCTATCAAAACACCTTCGTTCAGGAGAAACACTTCCTGATCTGCCAGCAGTGCTACCTGTTGCATAGGGGCAGATGCGCTGATAAAACTGTTTTTAATATCTCCCCTATTATGGATGGAGGTTACAAGGTTCACAACCAAACCTCGACATGGAAACATGTTTACACAAGCCTTTATCTGAAATACTGTGAAATCTTGAGAAGGAAGTATTTGGTTAAATTAATGTGTGGAGTTATCTCTCTGTAATGTACATAGAATTGACCATGGACAATTTAGACCATTTAGGCAATTTTGAAGTTAAAAAATGCTTTAAAAAAAAAAAAAAAAAGCATACACGTTTTATTTTTAGCATAGACATTTGAGGTTGGTACAGTTTTAAAGTTTTTTTGTTTTTTTGAAAGAAGTCTCACCAAGGCTGAATTTATTTGATCAAAAATACCGTAAAAACAGAAATGTTGTGAAATAATATTACAATTTTAAGTCTTCAGTGTCAAATGATTCTTTAGAAATGATTCTAATATGCTGATTTGCCGCTCAAAAAAACAACATCTTATTAAGGTTAAAAACAGTTGCCGAGTTTTTTTTTCCCAGGGATTGATGAACAAAGTTTAAAAGAACAGCATTTTTGAAACTCGATATTCAGAGGGAAATATGTGATGTTACTACAGAACCTGACACTTAAAATGATGTTGATTAACAATGACAGAGGTCAAAAAGCCTCATACTAGGAATGTTCATTTCGGTTATTTTTACTAACCGACAACCGACACTCGTTAACCGATTGTTAACCGTTAACCGACAAAGATTATTTTAAATTAGAATTGACCAGCGGAGAAAAACATAATAAAGCTAGGCTATATATATATATACAGGGTGCATTTGCCGGGGGGGATGGGGGGATTTCCCCCCCTCTGGTCTATGCATCCCTGCCTCTGCTGAAAGTGAGTTCTTTACTCACTTTCTCTATATAATTTATTCGTTGTTTGAATAACCGTGGAAATGAAATCATTACAATTAATAGGCCGAACGTACAATGCTTTTATTAAACTGTGATCAAGTTAAATACAGTTTCCGTCGTATTAAAAACATTTCATAAAAAGTTTTCAAAAGCATCCCCCACTGTTTTTTTCCCAAATCGCACCCCACTTTTTCACACCACTGTGTATATATATATATATATATATATATATATGCATAGCATATTTTAACCATGCAGCAAACCTTTTTAAATATTTTGATAAATTACAGAAAAAATTAATAATTAAATGACTTTTTAAACCGTTTAACTGATTGTATTAATCGGTCAAAATTCTTACGGTTAAAATGAACATCCCTACCTCATACACTGCTGGATTACCAGTTTGAATTATTCTAATAAATTCAGTGAATTCGTCAGAGCAAGCACTGAATAAAGTTAATTAAAGTTTAAACCCTCAATGGTCCACATTATGACAATGAATAATAAAAAAAAAACTATAAAACTGTTACATCCAATTTTTTGAATGAATATATCAATTTTAAAAACGACCAGTCAATTAATCAGAAATGGGCCTTTTTTCCTCCCCACTTTAGTTACTTGTTTCAGACTATCTTGGTTTCTTGGTAATGTCAAACAGGCGTAAAACCCCTAGAGATTACCTGTCATAGCAGTTGACATCATCAAGCCAGCAGCCTTGCTTTACTATTTCAACCAATCCTGACACATTTCGCCAAGTTGCGAAGCAATGAAGCCTCTTGTCCTTCTCGCCCACGCAAGACTCAATACTGCTGCGATTTCCTCGGTTCTCCGAGCTGGGGTTGTAGTTGTAGAACACACACTCTTGTGTCTCTGATCGGCCGAGAATGGCACCTGGAAAAGAAAACCACAGGGGAGGCCGGTTAAGACATGGACTGCCTGCAGTGAGAGAGGAGACCTGCTTCATTGATCACTCACAAGACTTTACACTCAACCCAAAGTATAAAGCACAAACCACAACCAGCAGTCACAGATTGGCAGCTGAATATCAATCGAAGATGATATATATTGGAGGTTTATAACAGATATAAAAGTGGTTTAATATAACCAAAAAAAGTGAGATCCACAGATGGGACTTAAATATTGTTTGCAGAAGCTAATTCACAGGCAACCATATGGCTTAAAAAAAAAACACTAGCAAGAGTTGTGGTTAACCAAAACAACAACCGTAAAGTAGTGAGCATGATTAACACAGAAGGGCTCTAAAACAGGATGTGGTGGAGGGCGGTTTCCCAACTTCGTCCTGAAACAACCGCAACTCCGATTGTGTTTGAGTATGGCACTGAAGTAATGTGATGAGTGTTGTGAAATTATGCAAAACACACACCGTGTCATCCCCATCACTTAAGAGACAAGACAAAAAAAATGTCATGAACAAAACAAACAGCAAATAGTGGAATCAGATTTTTACTTCACAAGTTGCTAAGCTTGTTCAAAGACACTATGAATCTTGTGCAGGTTGAGCAGACTTAGTCTCCATCTGAACGTTTACAAAAGATGCGCTCTTGCGCTCCAAAACATTTTGACGGAGCGTAACAGAATAGAACGGAAAGTCAAGAGTTAGAAACACTAGTTTGGCGGCAATCTTGCATCTATGGGAACCTCTGTGATCCAGACATTTTGCAATGCTTGATCTGATGTTATATTGCAGCACAAGGAACAGTTTACACTTTGGGCCAGGTATTTGAGGACTGGTTGCACAGGTTTAGTGGCGTCACCATGCTAGGTACAGTTGAATGGAACAGAAAACAATACACATACACTGCAATAAAGCAATTACAGGAACATTCTTCACATGTCACAAACGGCACTTTTGTATGCTCCAAAAATTCTTAAGCCACTTCTTTCAAGAAAAACAATTAAGTGTGTGCATTCCATGACCACATATACGGCATCTTCAGTCCAAAAATGTCATTGCACGTCATTGTTTTTATTACCACAATGACAACAGAAATGGCTCATTAACACCTAATGTACGCGTGTATGCATGTGCGCATAGCACAAACCAGTGCTTCCAGCATCACTATTTAGGAGTGGCACAGTGAAATAAACAAACTAAATATTACATAAAATAAAACACACACTACTGTTAAAAAGCTCGAGGTAAAGTTTTACTTTTTGAAAGAAATTAACACATTTATTCAGGAAGGATGCATTACATTGACCATAAGAGACAGTAAACATATTTAACAAAAATCCATATTTTACAAAAGGTTGTAATTTCAAATAAATACTGATAGTTTATGTAGTTTATGCAACTATAATTTTATGTAATTTTGTATCATGGTTTTCACAAAAATATTAGGCAGCACAACTGTTTTCAATCTGTCTCACCCCACTCTTCTTGTCAGTCAGCTCGACTCACTCTCCTCGATGGAGAAACGAAATCTGATCTGTGATGCAACTGTCGTTCAACTGCATTGAGCAGCCGCGTTCAGTTTTTAATTGTAGTGTCTGTTCTTTTACTGAACTAAATGATTTTTATTACTATAAAAAATCAAAACGACGGGGGAGGTGGGTGACGCGGTGGGCAAGTGACATAACCGGTGTTGCGGCTTAACACCGGTATCACCGTCAATCGCAGCAAGCCTAATTAGAATGATTTCTAAAGCATCATGCTACAATGGTAGTGCATATATGTAAGTACATGCAAAATGAATGGTGTGGTTCTTTTACATGAATTAGACTAAACTGAATCTTGGACAATCACAGAAAAACTTATTTTACTGGAAAAGCTTGGAAGACAGATTTGACAAATGAACTGAACTGAATTTCCCTATTACTACAACTGAAAGTAGGTTAATGTGTCCGATTCGAAAATATATGTTATTGAACTGTTACTGTTATGTGTAATTTTTACATTTGACAAAATGTAAATCAGTCTATACTAAATGACTGTGCATAAACATCTGCAACAAGTTTCGTTTTATTCACTAACAATTTAATAAAATGAAACAACAAAAATTTGTTGGAGAAAATGGGTATTGTTACTGTTTATCACACTACAAAAACAAAATCCTGAAGGAAAATTATTTTGGGGAGAATTAATTTGCTAATTGCCCTTAGTCGGGATAAATCCTCAGGATTTGTTCAAGAGACACAAGTCACCGTTATTGGGATTAGAAGGAAATCTGCTAGAATCACTGTCACATCAAGGTAGAGAAAGACGGCGGTGCAAAGGATGCACATTAATGATCACCAGAGGAAGAATTACATTTACTCCTTTTAAATAACAAATGGAGCACCAATGCCAATTGCTCCAATGCCTTCAGCATCTGTTAGGAAACATCTAGAATAAATTAAAAACTAATTACAAGTGGCAAACATAAGGGAATTACTCACCTGCCCTCAACACTAACAAGGAGATGGCTCAATAAATCTTTGACCCACATTCTACAACTGCTCTTTC
Organism: Sinocyclocheilus anshuiensis; assembly: GCF_001515605.1. Taxonomy (NCBI): domain Eukaryota; kingdom Metazoa; phylum Chordata; class Actinopteri; order Cypriniformes; family Cyprinidae; genus Sinocyclocheilus; species Sinocyclocheilus anshuiensis. Next base: position 413,678 of record NW_015555736.1, on the reverse strand, counting down.
TGACAACAGCTCTTGCCCCTTCGCTGAGCTGCTCTCGGTTTTTAATATGAGACACTGGGATACACAGACTCCTCTGAGTCAGCAGGGTTATATGAGGTAAAATGACAGGGTGAATATATAGAGCTGGTAGAAGAGGCAGCTTAAAAACACTCTGAACACAGCCCATGAATGACAGCCAACACAGTGAGTGAACAGACCGTACGCCGTAATGTTAATGGATCACTTATGGTGGTTTCCTACACAAAACAAACTTGATGACCAACAATTTGCCTCCACATTAGAAACAAAGGTTTTTTGAAAGGTTTAGAAGTGGGCTGCTGATGGCATATTTGAAGTTCCTCATGCTTGCATTTTCCATCTCTGACACATTTAAACTCTTAGCATAGATAGAAAGACAGATTACAGATTACACATAACTGCATTAGTGTACATTTGGATTCAGGTACATTTGTAATGTATATACAGTAGGGAAGTAATATCTGTGACCAATAACGAACATGCTTCTATAATGCATCCGTTTCCACCCTGTGGTGAAAATCAAGATTTTAATGTCGTTTACTTCTCTGTCTGGTGTTTTTAATAGGCATAAAGACAAAACATGATCAAAAACATCAGTCAACACTATTGTTAAGCATTTTCTCCTTAAAACTGCAGCGCACCAAAGACCGTTTCAAAAATGTGGTTTGAAAAAGCCTCGTTTTCTACCGTCACAAACACATGCCAGTCCCGTCAACTTGCTGGAACATGGTTTGTGTAACGTTAGCAACACATTATTAGCTGTTTGACAACACAATCAAGCCAAAGGCTAATGTTATCAATTACTGTTACGAATTTTAGAGTGATCCAAAGAGCATCTTGTGCTTTAATGGAAGAACCACCTCTGACCAACTGTACAAAGTTTCACAAGATCAATGTCACAAATTAGATTATTTGCTTAGTGACCTAGAAGTGCAGAATGTGAAATAGTTCTTCCTTTTATGTCATAATGCTTCAGTTTTTAAACTTGTGCTTAACAAATGACTTACTGTGTGAGAGAGCGAGACAATACACCCAATTTCCTATCAGACACTGCTCAATGTTTAATTAATTCGCTATATAACTGTTTGTTATTCCTCTTGCTCTAATCGTACACTTCAGCAATAAAGAGAACTTCTGTATAGGGCTGTGACGTGATAACCGACCACCACGGTTGTCTACTGCCACCGGCAATAGTGCACGTGACGTCACGCACTCTATAACAAGCATAATACGAATTTTATTTAGACTATAAGTCTATGGTAGCCTAATTCACAAATTACCTCAAACGACATACATGGAGTTTCCTTTAGATTGGCAGTTTTGAGCGCAGGAAAATACAGTTTATTCTACATTCAGCAAATTAATTTTGTGTTGGGCGATGGACCTTGTTGGGCCCCGGCAATAGTGCACATGACGTCACGCACTCTATAACAAGCATAATACGAATTTTATTTAGACTATAAGTCTATGGTAGCCTAATTCACAAATTACCTCAAACGACATACATGGAGTTTCCTTTAGATTGGCAGTTTTGAGCGCAGGAAAATACAGTTTATTCTACATTCAGCAAATTAATTTTGTGTTGGGCGATGGACCTTGTTGGGAAACCGAATACTACATCGCCGATCTGGAGCCATCTACATTCATGTCACCCATCGCGTTTGTACAAGTGTCTTCAAGTTCCCGTGATCGCAAACGCCTGGCTGGTCAGGTTTGGTGAGGCTTTCTCCAAACTGGCCAAATACAAACGAGACAGCGATAAATGAAAGATGTTAACAAGAAATGTGGCAACGATTCCTATTTCTTGGGGATTTGTCATGTCGTGTCGTGCCGCATCCAGTGTAGCATCACTGATTATAATGAGTTTTATAGTATTTTTTTGTGTCGCGCCGCACCTCTCGCGTCCGGTAGACAGGCCAGCGATAAATGGAAGATGTTAACAAGAAATGTGGGAATGATTCCTATTTCAAAAAGAGTGCGTGCAGACGAGGAGTTAATGCACTTACTTGGCGGCGGAACAGTGAACCGTGTCTACACTGGACGCGACACTGCCATGTCGCAACAGGTTGAGTCTGTCTACACAGGACGAGTCTGTCTACACAGGACATTTGAACTTTGTGTCAGTACCTCATAAACAGGACGAGGCAGTTTACTGTTGTGGATTTGTCATGTCGTGTCGTGCCGCATCCAGTGTAGCATCACTGATTATAATGAGTTTTATAGTATTTTTTTGTGTCGCGCCGCACCTCTCGCGTCCGGTAGACAGGGTATATTTAACTTTCTTATTTAGGCTACTTTCTTGTTTAACTGTATTATTTCTTTGATGTTTATTTTAGTGTTTTGCAGGCTGCGTGTTCACTGACAGAAGTGATAAAATAAACACACGTTTGTTAATAGATGATTGAGCCTCATTTACTATTTGTGTTTCAAAATTATAGGCCTATATATGAAGAGTTAATTTGCAAAAACCGATAACTCCATTTGTATTTTTTTTCAGAAATCACGTTTTTTTTATTGTGCATTCCAAGTAATATCAATAAAACTGCAGTTGGGTTGTTTTGATTAAGTAATAATAACTTAAAAAAATACAGGTAATTTACAAAATTAAAGTTAATTGAAAGAATTTTTTTTTTTTTTACATATTAAAAGTTTGTTTTATAGCAAATGCAGATAACTCCAACAGTGTTTTTTTTGGCAAAAGCAGATAACTCCACATTTCATGTTTTAGAGTTTAAAAAAACACTTGTTTAATCTTTGTAATATTTTCAGATGACAATGTAGATGCCTGACAAACGTTGTTGATGTGATCATAAACTGTATGTATGTGATTACACGCAATACACAGAGCTTTTCCCTCACCATTGTAACGCGCTGCTTTTGCAAGGTTCCGTTAAAAACGTTTGAACGCTGAAGAAAAACCCTGAAGAAGATATCACAGGTTCATCAAATTATCCAACCTCAATCACTTTTGGTCAGCTTTGACGAAACTCCTCTCAGCTAGCACATCTTTTCAAAGTGAAAGTAGCCTTGTGACCTGACCTGAATACAGATTCGCTAAAATGGACTTATCGGCTTCTGTTCAAAAACAACAAGGGCGCTTGTCGGCTTCTGCAGTAAAACGTGAACCTGCGATGCCTTGAAAGTGGACAAAACGTGTTTAGGGTTCAGATCGCGCTATATGTGGAGAATAATGCACGGCAATCA
>NW_015555736.1:403318-410217 GCF_001515605.1 Sinocyclocheilus anshuiensis | reverse complement strand
CCGTGCAAAAATAACAAGGGAGCTTGTCGGCTTCTGCAGTAAAACGTGAACTCGCGATGCCTTGAAAGTGGACAAAACGTGTTTAGGGTTCAGATCGCGCTACATGTGGAGAATAATGCACGGCAACCAGCTAATTTTTTTTAAAGTGGCGTTTATTTGGTTTTTGCAAATGTACTCTTCATATATATATATATATATATATATAAATAATAAAGTGAAGTGAAGTGAAGTGCGGCCAAGTATGGTGACCCATACTCGGAATTTGTGCTCTGCATTTAACCCATCCAAGTGCACACACACAGTAGTGAACACACACCCGGAGCAGTGGGCAGCCAATGCTGTGGCGCCCAAGGAGCAGTGGGGGGTTCGGTGCCTTTCTCAAGGGTCTCACCTCAGTCGAGGTATTAAAGGTGGAGAGAGCGCTGGTTATTCACTCCCCCCACTGACAATTCCTGCCGGACCTGAGACTCGAAACCGCGACCTTCGGGTTACAAGTACGACTCGCTAACCATTAGGCCACAACTGCCTACATTTTATATTTATAAAATAAATATTGTAAGCTTCCCAACTCAAGCTTAGTGCTTTACTGTCAAATGTGTATAAACATGAAATGACCATGTAATATTATTAGTAACTGCACTTATTAATGCAAAAAAATAGTAGATTTTTTCATATCATATATTTTTTTCATATCCCTCTGAAATTAAAATAATACTGCACATTGTAACTTCTATGAGTTAAGTCTATTTATTATCAAATCATTTGTCAGTAATACAGTTAAAATGGGGAAAATATGCGAACGATTGCATTGCAGGCTGAGTTAAGGTGTGCCCCTACATTTTCTGCTTGTGCTCCTAAAATTTTTCAGTCAGGGGCTACAGTGCTCCTAGTAAAAATAGTTAGTCTGGAGCCCTGCTTCAGTAACTATGCAGACATCAGTGCTTAACTACCATTCCTGTATGCATCATAAGACAAATAGTGACTAGATGAACTCACACAGTGCACTGGCCACCAATGGGCCTCATTACATTTGGCATTAAAAAGTGTATTGAGTAATCAGCTAGTTATCCATTCTATTGGTTTAAAGCACATAAAATTGTCCATGTAAACACACCCAAGTGCCTTTATGCGGTTTGGGACAATTGAATTGCAATCAGATAGCTATCCAATTACTTAAGATGCAGTTTCACGGCAAGAGCAAACAAGACCCAAACAATGGAGGAGGGTGGCATGAGGCGCTCTGTTTCAGGCCACCCTCAAAACTGGCATCAATAAAGTAGAAACGTCAATGGACCAATTCATGAATGGTCAGAATAAAAAGAAACCACATGGACATTTTTATAAATCAGGATGGCTTTATTGATATAGAGCTCTAGAGATTTCATAGTCTTTGATATTTTGCTTTGCAATCTGGATTTCAATCATCTACTAATGTGAAGTTGGAAATCTGATTCCATAAATTTTATGTTTGCTATTCTGGCCACATCCAAATAATCATTTGTCTGAGACATTCAAAAACGGATTTGCACTGCCACTCGAAAAACAGAGTATTAGAGTCTGTGTCCACTGCACATTGTTAAGCCAGTTTTCAAGAGTTCAAAGGACTAAACTTTAAATATAATAATATAAATAAAATATATCAATACTAGACTTGTGCCGGTATTCGGTAATGCGATATATCATTGCACTTTAATCTGTGTAAAACTTTTAACTTTATAAATTTTTCTGTATTGCTTTATTGCATTTAAATGTTCAGTTATTTTTGTTATAAGAAAAAAGTTATTAAACCTGTTATACTGTATTATGACAGCACTTTTTAAAAAAACTAAATCTCAACATCGTGATAACACCGTATACCGTGATAAAAGCATTAGCAATTAATCGCAACATGAAAATTTGATACCGGCATATCCCTAATCAATACATATGCAATGTTGCATATAAATGCTGAACCTCAGTTATAAACACTCTCAAACGTCAACAAAACATCTTTTAAAGAACTTTTCACTGCATAATTGAGCATCTTAGGCTATGCTCCTACTGAGAAGCTCAGACAAAAGCCCTGTTCTCAAGCAGTGTGAGACCTTGCACTTTACCATTACAAACACATTTCCTGGCATTCAAGACAGTTCTTTCCAAGAAACGTTCAAACACGGATATTGTTAGAATGAAGCAAATATTTTAAGAATTCTTACATATTCTTGCCAATTGTTTAGCCAGTCTTTTACTGAAAAACACTGTTTTATAAATATTTGCAATGATTTCTTCACGCCCAAAGCGTGAATCCGTATGCAGAAAGGCACAGAAAACAAATAACACGTTCTATGGAGCCACTAAAGGGACATGGTTAGCCGCTAGTACACTTAATTTCCTTTCCGAACACGGGAATTGGGATGCGGCGGATTGCGGGGGGTATGGGGGTGGGGAATCACGATGCCGGTTCAACATCGTGATGTCTGTCAGCCATCAGCGATGGACAATGGCATCATCTATCGGCCCAACCCTAATTGTAATACAGCAAAAAAGTAACTATACTAGATTTAGTCCTTGGATATATAAAAGATAAAACTGAATGTACACATTTAATCATTTAGAAAAAAAAAATGAATCAAGAATATCATGAATGGTAGTTAAACAAAACAAAGGTCAAATTATTTTACATTAAAAAACTTAGTAATGAAGGTCTATAGAGATCCTCTGTGTGATATAATTTCCTGTTTTATAGTTTTCTTGTCACATAACATCACAATTTGCGCAAAACAAACATCTGTATTCTGTAAACTATTGACTATTTAGGTCCTCTGCATGTGCCAAGTTGAATAAGGCACTGTTTCACTAAAGATGCCTTCAGGAACTACACAACAGAAATCATTGTTAGGATTATCCCACTTCTGGTACTTTATATTTTATTTTTCTTTATTTCACTAATATCCAGATAGTCGAATAAACAGACACAATAAAAAGCATTAATTAGGTCATCTAAAACTTCATATAGCTTTCACAGTAAGTTCATCTGGTGTTACCAGCTTCTCTGAAAACCGGATGAGTGAAGACCAGTTTTCCAGTTTGGTCACGTGATGTTTAACATAAAGCCTATGGCTTCCACACAGACTTTGATTTGACAGCCAAACTTTCAAATATTAATATTTTTATACTAAGCTATAAGTCTACTCTGTCTGTATGAATTACATTTTGTGCAAATAAATCTGGACACACCACTGATTCGCCAATGTATACAATTTATAATCAAGTCAATCAGCTGTCCATCATGTTTAACACACTTTTTGCTGCAAATCCCTTTAATCTGCTTTGATTTCCCTCCGCCCCCCTCAACCAAACACCACCACAGGACTGTTTGAAAGCTCTGGTGTGCTCCTGACAACACAAGATCACAGATCTATGATGTATGAAATGAACGATCACATTCAAGAAAACAAGCTGCATCAGCCTTTGTTCCTGTGTCTAGCAGTCAGAAGGCAACTTGACTTTGTGTCACACTCCAAGTTGTTTGCAAACACATTGAAATTCATGTACAACATTTTGGAAGACACTTGGAAATCTTGTTCAGGGGTTGACAACGCATCCAGGGATGACAGTTTTAATCTGCCATTCTTTGAAAAATCATTCATATACAGAATATTTAGGCCAAGCAGCTCTTAGAGCTAAAAGCCTTAAACACATCTACAGTTACAGTGAGAAACAGATATATTTACTCGATCATGATTTAACCACACAAACGTCTGTCACAAAGAAACAGGAAAACTATGGCACAGGTCAAAGCAGACCATTAGAGGACAAAGGCAGCACATTTGATTTCAAATAGCCCTTCCATCAGCAGTGGTCAAACGTGGTTGTAAATTATTCAGAGGCATCTGCATCTTGGGCAACAGTGGCTGCAACCTGCCTATGTCATGGAAGTCCAGTTGGCGAGGATCAAAATACACTGCGAAGCAACTCAAGGTCAAGCTATCAATCACACATTAGCGCTTTAGGCAAAAAAAAATAAAAAATGGGAAGAATCAAATTATAATGTGTTTGTATCATCAGGATCACAGAGATCAATACGGAATAACTTTAATTGAAGGACTTTCCATTTTTGAGCCTCTCCTCCTGTGTATGGAAAGCCCATTCTTCATTAGTAGTCCATCTAACCTGCTGATTAAATATTAGCGATGTGACTTTACTTAACGGGGTGAATGAGTATTGTTTTATAACAGTGTGACAAACTGAGCACATGGGTTCATACCGACATTTGATACTGGGCCGAAAACATCCATCCGATTGGCATTAAAGAAACATGGTGGAGACGAGAACACTGATTACAGTCTGGGTAAAGATACTTTACTGAGATAAACCAACTAAACCAAGCAAGACTAAGGTCAAGTACAGTAAGGCAGAAGTTCGGACACTACTTATTTATGCTGTCTTCCTAACGCTAGGGCTGGGTATCGTTCAACATTTTTCGATATCGATACCGATACCTTGACTTCGATACCGGTTCCTGAACGATACTTTTTTCAATACCAATTTTATGAAATAAATTTGAACAAGATTACATTATCTAAAAAAAACCGTCTCAGGTTACATATGTAACCATGGTTCCCTGAGTAGGGAACGAGACACTGCGTCCTCTAGGGGTCGCTATGGGGAACGCCTCGTCGTGACCCGTGTCTGAAGCATACATTGAAAAAACACCAACTCGTTGGCCGGCGACAGCCATGACGTCACTACCGGTGCGACTATAGTATAAATAGGCGCCGGGAGCACACATCATTCACTTATTCGTCTGAAGCTTGCGCTGCAGGCTTATTGGCTCACTGACGCTGATGAGATTAACCCCTTAGGTATCGAAATTTGGTACCGAACGACAAGACGTTTTTCGATACTCGATGGTATCGAGGCAATTCGGTCGGTGCCTAAAAAGTATCGAACTCGATACCCAGCCCTACCTAACGCAACAAGAATGAATGATTTACGACATGTCCACATTAATTAGACCCTTGATAAATGTAAGAACAAAAAGGAAAACCTGATAAAAAATTATTATAATGAAAATGTGAAATTTTTGGATGCCTTTCTTTCTTTCCTTCTTTTCTAACATCAAACCATAGACATTTTATTTTAAACTAAAGCTTCTCTTTTGTTGACACAACAATTTTCATTACAACATTGGGAAGGTGGTTGGCACATGCTGCCTCTTCTCATGCATGCTATAAGTGAGCCAAACTCACAGCACTTGCAGAATTCATGTGGAGCCGCATTTACTGTGATACCAAGCCTCTCAGAGACACTGAAAACACTGGATTAAGAGCTGCTCATGTAGGGATGTAACGATTACCGGTTTGACGATAAATCATGGTAAAATTCCCGATGGTTAGTATTACCGTTTCATATTTTAATTATCATTAAAACCGTATTAGATTACCGCAATTTGAACACCTCACGATAAAGAAATACTGTCCAGTAGGGGTGTGCGATACTGACAAAAAATTATATCTCGATATTTGAATTAGCATGCCCTGCTGTAAATTTTGACCGGTTGATGAAAAACAAGCTTATGTGGATTCTACACATTTAAACAATTCAGATAAACTATCTAGAATTATTTATGGAGCAGATAAAATACATATAATCATTTATTAATCAATTATCATTTTGACTTAACTCTTTTCTTTATTTAAAGGCTGAAATGTGAGGTTTACCTTTTTATGAAACTTTTTCAATGCTTTATTTGAACATTTACATTAGATATTTGAACATGCTATTAAACTGTTGTCAGTCAAGTTGTCATTTAAAATCCGAACATCATTGGTAATGTTATTGTTTTAGTGATTATGCAAACAAAATGTCATTTTATTTGTTGTTTGTTGATTTTTAAATATAAAACTTGGTGAAGTGATTTATGTGTAGGTACTTTTTGAACATCTCCAACACATGTTAACAATACCGTGATAATACTGATAACCGTGATAATTTTGGTCACTATAATCATGATAAGAAATTTTCATACCGTTACATCCCTATGCTCATGTAAATAAAACAGTGCCATGCTTCACTCTAAAACACACAGTTCATCAGACTATATATTTAAATACATAAATCACACCCAACTGGCAAGTATCACTGTCTTAAGAAAATACGGAAAATCCCTGGTACACTTCACATACAAGTCAACATGAAAATATGCTCATTTAAAATGACAATAAGTGTTACAATCTGTTCCTGATCATCAGTTCTGCGCAATATCCCTCAGGGTTTCCAGACATACAGATAACAGATCATAAACAATAAAAGCACTACAGCACACACAATACACAGATCTAATCAGCTGCAGCAATTGAATAAATAGTGAACTGACCTTCGGCTAATTATTCAACCTAAAAGTGTAATACACTTCAGGCTATGAACTTATTTTGTTGATCCAAATGAATCCATATAGTAGGGGTTGAACGACTTCAGATTTTTAAAAGTCGACATTTACCGTATTGGCCCGAATATAAGACGACCCTGATTATAAGATGACCCCCACCTTTTTCCAGATGTACCTTTTGGAAAAAGGCTTTTTAAAAACCAAATCTTGTTTTTTCTCAGTAAAACACATTTTGTCTTCAATTATTTTCATATTGCATATTTTTCCTATTTTAATTTTTGTTTTGAAAGTATGGTAAAAACTGGTAAAATGTACCAACAATCACATTTAAAAAATATACATTTTTGATATACCATTAAAAAAAAAAACAGGCAGCCCATCTGAATTAGGACATTTAGGCTATCCATCTAATAGTAGCCTACCAAAATCTTATTAACAGTAGAAGTTAAATCTTACTGTAGTCTTCAAATCTGGGTACTGTCTTACGTTTTAAAATCACAAAGGGAGTTTGGTCCCATCAGGCTAATGT
>NW_015555736.1:398880-403217 GCF_001515605.1 Sinocyclocheilus anshuiensis | reverse complement strand
GACATGTCAAAGTCTAGACCCTGAATATAAGACGACCGCGTTTTTTCAGATGTATTTCCAAGAAAAAAAACATCATCTTATATTCGGGTCAATACGGTATGTGATGAAAGTCGAGTCGACGTCGACTAGATGTCATTAATGAACAAATAAGCCTGAACCTGGAGCTGAGACTCGAGCACCTTGTGCACAGCTATGGCATATGACACAGCACTGCCCACATGGCTATTGCTGCTGTAACAGCAAATTTTTATCAGTTCTTTTGTCTTTGGGTTGTTATGTTTCTCACAGATTTCTGCTCGTTCTAAATCAGATACAGATAAAGCAGCACAGTAAAGATTATATTTATATGAATGCATTAGTGAGAGAGCAATTGCTTGTGTGAATTACTTCAACCTGGCAGCATCTCTCTACTAATAGTGAAGCTGTGGGTTTTAGTTACTAAGAAATATATGCTAGAACTTTTCAGTTTCTAAGCAATTTTTTTGAGAAATCACAGAACAGTGTTGGCAATACATTTGAATTTGAATTGAATTTTGAATTGAATGCACATTATATTAGAACGGTGGTTAACTTAACTGTACAATAAGTGGTTTAAAACGTGCATTCTCCCGTTCAATTTCAAGCATCCAGATGGTATAATCATGCATGTCTTGTGAAGCGCTTTCAGAGTATGCATTTATTTGTCATTTTAACTGTTTGGAAACGGAGCGTAAATGTGGACTTCAATGATTTCTTATACTGTTGCGTCCTCTATAGGACCAGCGACTAGTCGACGTTAGGGCTGTCAAATTTTTTTTTGAATTTCGAATATTCGTCGAATTTAAAATAAAAATCCACATTCGAATGCAAAAACGTTGCATTCGAATTTTAGGTGTACGTTAAGGAGGCAGCCTTATCAGTGGCACACGAGATGCGATGACGATATAAGTGTCATTGCATTTTAATGTTTTTGTTAACCAATCCAGTTGAAGCCATAAACGTACTTAAGTATTGAAAGTAAAAGTACAAGTAAATGCAAAATGGAAAAGAAGCAAATAAATATATATAAAAAATATTCATACACAGTAGGGCTGTTAAAAAATAATTCGAATTTCGAATATTCGTTGAATTTAAAATAAAAATCCACATTTGAATGCAAAAACTTTAGGTGTGCGTTAAGGAGGCAGCACGAGATGAGATGGCGCACGAGATGCGATGACGATGCAAGTGTCATTGCATTATAATGTTTTTGTTTGCCTATCCAGTTGAAGCCACTAGATGCGGCGCTGCTGCGTTGTTAATTACAAATATTGTGGGAAAAGAGAACATCAATGCGGAGATCTTGTTTACGTCAAAACTGAAACCAAGCCGCTCACATAGAATGCATATTTCGTGCATTTTCTAGAGAGGGACGTCTATTTCCGTTGCACTCGCATCTCGCACAAAGAAGCCGCATGTTTAGAAAGCCATGTAAAATTAATGCAAGTTCAACTTTGAAAAAACATACCTCGAGACTTTATGGCGGGTTTTTTCCCCATTCCACTGCACTCGTGTTTTTAAATGAAAAATATACTCTGTGTGATTTCGGTCCTTTGTATTAAACTATGCATACATACATGATGCTGTTTTGTTTATAGTTGTTCAAGCAACTTAATTATAATTGGTTTATAAACATTATTTTAAACATTATGCACTTTGAATAAACGTGCATTAGTAATATTTTGCTCGATGCACCCTCTTGTGGCCTCAGGAGAGAAGCCAAAAGCTTTTCTTCACCCTAACTGAAATTATGCATTTTAAATTCGAATATAATTCGAAATTTGATCATATTTAAGTAAAACAATTATAATTTAGTTTTTCAGCTATTTTGACAGCCCAAGTCGACGTCAAGCTTAAAGAGTCATGGCTGGTACATTATTCCAGAAATTATTCCAAAATCGGGGCTGTGAGCAACAAACTTCCCTATTCTGTAAAACAGGTCACGTCGCTTCCAGTTCAGGTCTTTTGGATGTGCTTCGTTAAATATGGAGCTGTTTTACTCAAGATGCCTTCAATAGAAATATCAAAGATGAGCATAATCAATGTCCATCACCTATGCAGACTGAGATGTGAAAGTTTTTTTATTATTATTGTTTTTCTTTTTCTTACCAACATTCAGATATTTAAACTGAACATAGATATCACCATCACTTCATAAAAACGGATGCGATAAGCTACTGTATAATCCAAATGCACATTTATCGATTTGCCCATCAGCAACCCTGTTGCGGCTGTACAAAAGAAGATTTTTAGAGAAAATATATATTATCCACGACAAAAAAAGTCCTTTGTTTTGGGGATTTGTTTCAGAAGTTGTGTTGCTGTACAATGACCCAGCTAAGCTGTCTGGGTGTTATACAAGGGAAATAAATGTACCCACAACAGCTGTGCTGACAGATTACAGTGAATAAGACACTGGAAGAGGAACCACCATTACTTCCATTCTGCACTCTGCACATGATGTAGTCTAAAACACTAACACAATCACAAGCACACAAAACACTGTACATAAATGTGTCATTTTAATGCAAACTGCCAAATGATAATGTGTTCTGTGAGGAACACAAACTGATTTTTGCTTGCTTTAAATGCTAATCTTGCAAGACACTCAGTTCCACCAAAGCTCTCATGAAAAACAGCTGACCATGGCATGTACTTTTACTAGCTGGTAAATATTTACATCAAAAGCAGATAGAGCAAGCGAAGCCACTGAACAAAGTTCATAAGTGCCAACTAAGATGTTTGCGGTCAACAATCTAAGGTCAAATAAAGCAGATTACTGCCAACTTCTAGTATATCATCCTTTACATCTGAGGTACAGTGTAACACTCACAAAGTTATGTTAAAGTTAAAAAAAAAGAAAGTTAAGTTATTAATCATAATAATAACAACAATAATAGATGTATCTTGTATCTGTTGTATCGGTTTACAAATTGCTATAACTGCTAAAATTAAAATAAAATAACTTGTCTCATGCCAAAACTACAGTGTAGATTTGTAATGCATCAACATAAGACACAAGTGTAAGCTTTTCACTCTAATGCTTTAATTAAAAAAAAAAAAAAGCAGAGAGTTCAATCTAATTGCTCCTAAAAGGATTAGACTAGAAATTAGAGGGGGGAAAAACATTAAAAATGATACAATTCATGTTATCTTGTCAAAGGGACATAAAAAAATCCATTGGAGAATAATAACAAAATAATACAGCACCAACTAAAATAAATAGGCCTATATATCTATATCTATAACGGTTTCTCTTATTCAGCACTGAAAAAGCTAAAGAATTTCCATTAAATAAATACACAAATCAAATTCCTCTTTATGCTTCCTATTTTTCTGTGTGCTTTGGTCAGATGTTGCCAGTTGTGATTTATTTTAAGAGTCATGACGTTTAAGGCATAATTTACATTCGACTGGGCAAGTGCTCAGAATTGATTCTCTCAGCAGTCATAAACTCATGCCTAGGCAAAGCTTCTGTGATAGCTTAGATGTAGCACACAAAATCAAACTGTTCATTTATATCCGGTATATGAACAGTAGCAAACAAGGTCCAAATACAGACAAAACATCCACTGACATCCTGAAGTATCTCTAATGGACATTCAGTTGTGTAACGCAGCAATACAATACAACTCAGTGACTACAATCTTAATTGTGGCTCTAAAAAAACAACTACAAAAAAAAAAAAAATAGGTGAAAGTGTCTTCATATCATGCAGAGGTCTACAATGGTTTATGCTCATCCCATTAGTTTACACCAATTCCTCTGAGAGAGCATGTGCAATGTGACCCAAAAGATATGGTTTATTGTGTTACCCACCCCCCCCCCCTTTTTTTTTTTTTTTTTTTTTTTTTTAAATCACTCATATAGAAACATGTAACAGTCCTCATCCATGAATAATCATAATAATAAAAAAAAAAAAGCTACCAGTAGAGGGGGTTTACATGCAACATATAAAACATGCATGCATGCATGAGCAGCAGCAGCCAGCAAAATGTTATTGGTCAATATTATTGGCACTAACAGTAGTTCAATGCATTACTAGTGTGTTTTCTCAACTCCACCGAACAGGTCTTCAAGTTGACTAGTCAGACCAGTTACTGCGGAAATAAGCTGCAAAATCCTGGCAGCAAACGCTGCTCCTGTATGGTGCATGCTCGGATTATATTCAGATGGTATTATGTAGCTATTTTACGAGAAACCAGTGAATTCGATCTCAATGCGGAGTAACACGAGAAACAGCCTCCGGTGGCACATACATACACACACACACACACACACACACACACACACACACACACACACACACACACACACAC
>NW_015555736.1:397356-397574 GCF_001515605.1 Sinocyclocheilus anshuiensis | reverse complement strand
CATTTTTCAATAAAATCAAAATTCAAACCAAGTCTGTTAAGTCTGTTAAGAGACATCCGACGTTTGCCTTGCAGCTCCTTAAATATCCCTGAATAAATCAGGTGCATGCGGTGCATGCTCATGTAACTCCAGCACTCACCCATATCTTCTCACATGCAAATATGACCTTTGGCCTTGCCGGCCTCATCAAATGATCCTCCCCCCCTCCCCTTTTTTTT
>NW_015555736.1:372473-396998 GCF_001515605.1 Sinocyclocheilus anshuiensis | reverse complement strand
ACACACACACACACACACACACACACACACACACACACACACACAAAAAGAGACATGTCATGATACAAATGTACACTCTGTACATGCTTATTGCATTTAAAGGGGTCAAAGCTTATTAACACCCACCTGAGGAGCAGGAAATGAGGAACACTCCAAAAGCCAGCTTTGTTGCAGGTCCCATCTTTCAATCTTCTGTCTTGCCCTACAAAATCCAAAAGTCTTTGCATTCAAGTTGCTCCTCGAACCACTGATCAGCAGTCAGTGAAACACATCCATGTCACCGAGTCAGTGATATATGGCAGTGCAAAAATCCAATGCCAGCCTATAGTCCTCAGATTCGGCGATTTAGAAACGGCATTAAAGTGTCCACTGGTGATAGTTCATTCAAAGCAGACGAGCTTTTAGAAATAAAGTGATCTATGACTGTCCATGCAGTTTGCTTTAAAACTCATATCAATAACGAGGAAATTCCAATGCGTACGAATACTGTATCTATACAAATGTTGCCCTGCCGCGCGCTCAGAATAAACGAGCTCGTTCAATAAACTCGTTCAGTAAATGGGCCAGCTCCCAAACCCAGTGATCAGCACAACTGGACAACCTATGCATAGAACCCGCCATAAAATATATAGATACAAATATTGTTGTTAATGCAAAGGAACTAAAATGTCAAGCAGATAAATGCCTCCAAACCACCTGGAAAGTCTATGGCAGTACACTAAATGCATGCACATTTACGGGGATAAAAATGGAATTAACATCCCTAAACGATGTTTCCGCATCACGCTCACTTCGCTTTATGCTTAAATATAATATATGCAGTACAACAGATCATAGATAAAGTGAAATAAATGGGGTCACGCGCACGATTCAGCGCACGCGCGAGCTCAAGTTGACAGTGGAGGACTTAAATATGGCCAAACGCGCTATATCCACATTCCCTTCTGGTGTTAATGACTCAAACCTGCAATTCCCGACCTCACAAAGCTTCTCCAGAACTGCTAAGGTAGGTAGTTCAAACAAACAGTCGTTTTAAACTAAGACATGTCAACGGCTGAATAAAGCTTAGCACATAACATTACAGCCTCGAAATAACTTAATCAGCCCCGTCGGGAGTATGAGGCCAAAAATGAGACAGAATTGACAGATAGCGTCAGTAAATGTAATCCTTCAATATGTATTGTCCCGGTGTTCACGGTCGATTGACTTTTTAGAGCGGTCGGAACTCAATTTATCGCGATTTCCCTCTCTGTTGCTGTCAGTCACCGTTGGCTTACTGTATTCAAGATGGACGCCGGGGTGGATTGTTTTTGTTTTTTCTGTACTCCGCTGCCTTTACCCGCCCATTTCTCTACGTAAGCGCGGCACCGTATTGATTGACAAGCGTTTTACCCAATCAGAACAACATATGTAAATAATTGAAACCAACCATAGAGCTGGTTACACATAAACCCAGCCCTCTCTATGAGGGGTTTGTGTGTGGCAGTAGAGTGACGTGCGTTCGGAATGTCAACACGTTAAACCATAGAGCTGGTTACACATAAACCCAGCCCTCTCTATGAGGTGTTTGTGTGTGGCAGTAGAGTGACGTGCGTTCGGAATGTCAACACGTTATTGTGTAATTATGTTGCATTTACATATTGGGTAGACCAGGCTAGTCCAATTACAAAAGTATGTGTTTTCTCTATTAAAGGTTTTATATATTGGTTTTACCCAGATCAACCCCCCCCCCAATTATATTTTTGTAATCAAGTGAACACAATAAACCACACTGCATTCTTTGGTGGATTTTAACAGAAAGGTATTATCCATAAATATCAAGTTGTGGTACGCTGTCATTGTTAGCTGTTTATACCATTTATTATTTGAAATAGTTTTTGCCCAAACTGATGTTTTTTTTTGTTTGTTTGCTTTTGAACATTTATGCTTTGTTATGAATTGTTTCATAGTTGTTATACAGTTTAAATTTAGCTGAAAAGCATATAATCCGGTTGTTAAGTTTGATGTCACTCGTCACCAGGTACAAACAAAACCAGATGGTTAAAGCAAAAAACAAATGGTGCTAATATATACTCACTGTGTGCTGTAGTGCTACTGAACAATCACGATCCTAACTTTTATCTCCATACCGAAATTTCAGTTGGCCAGACAGTGATTCATCATTTCTGAATCATTAAAACATTGGTGCCCAGGACACGTTGAGTTCGGAGACTGTAGTGTGTATCGCCAGCTTTTAAAAGTTTAGCTTAAAAGGAATAGTGCTCACTGCTCATAAACGGCTTTTGAGATAGTATTCACACTTGAGACAGCAGAGAAAGAGGACTTGGTAACAGTCGGATAGGTTGTTTTAATGGCATGTTCCACTGTGACAACTTACCCCATAATGTAACAACATGCCCTGCTGTTGATATGTGTTCAATAACAATATCCTTTTCCCCTGGTCAATAACAATGATAATGTTCAAATGCTTTTTTTTTTCCTCAAGATTTTAAGATATCTGCATATACAGTAATTAATTTTCAGAAATAAGCCTACCTTAGAAATATTTGTAATTCATGAACAGGAATCATGAGAGATAAACCATTACAGTTTTGTGAAAGACAAAGAGGCAGTGAGTGATGTATTGTTTTATTCTTACTAAAAACCATTAAATGCCTGCATGGTTAATGAGAAATCATTCGCTATTGTTGTTGTCAGCCTTTGATGAAAGAACGACAGCTGGATGTTTCACCTTAATAGCATTGTTATTGATTTGCCTTTAAATAAAATATCATTCATTATTATTTTTGCTTCATCAATGTATAAACCCAATTAATTTTTTTTAAGTCATTTATAGGTGAGGCGTTTTGACAGGCACTTCTGAATTTATAACAGAGATGAAAGTGCACTGCATTCATACTTGAACTTGCAATATAAAGTGGATTCATCTTGGCATGAGTAGTAATACTAATTTGAACCCCTCTGTGCTATACAGTAAATTATTTTATTATGTTTTTGTACATTTTAAATAACTACTGTGATGTTGTCATGATCAGTAGCAGCTAATTGTCTAATATCATGCAAAAACATTTTTATTCAGACATTTACTCAGACATAAATTCAGGTATAAATACTATAACAAATCATTAGTAGCATAAGATAATTACTAACCAGACCATTTTTTAAATGAAAACCATCATAAATCTACATCACAAGGTCTCCACAGAGGACTGTTCTTAGTGATTTGTGTTCTGCTCTCATTGTAACATAATAGCAACTCCCAACCGGGCCCAATGCAGCCTATGTAATCTGATCCACAAATATTCACACATAATCCTGATGCCCTATTTAACCATAAGCATTTTTTTTCCATTGCTGCAGTGATCTGAACCTTTGTTGAAGTCCTTCAGTTTCCACATTCAGTGTCTGCAATGAAAAAGCTGAAAGTTTTGGAAATGAATGTATGAAAAGAGCACTCTGGAGCATATTTCACAATGAAATGTCAATTTTCCACCAACCAGAGGTGACTTTGGAAATCTCCAAACTAAGCTACTGTGAAGGTCAAAGACATGTGATCAATGACAGTGCCCACT
Organism: Sinocyclocheilus anshuiensis; assembly: GCF_001515605.1. NCBI lineage: Eukaryota > Metazoa > Chordata > Actinopteri > Cypriniformes > Cyprinidae > Sinocyclocheilus > Sinocyclocheilus anshuiensis. Next base: position 393,426 of record NW_015555736.1, on the reverse strand, counting down.
GCACTTTGTCTCCCTCTCCTGATATTTCAAACCTGAGAGAATGCTGAAGAACGCTCTTTTCTACCAACCTCTGCAACCTCTTCTTTTCTTTTTAAAAGTGAACCAATGCTGTTCCAGATGGATGGATAGATAGATGGATATAGATGGATATATAGGATGAATGTATACATGTATACAGTCAATAATCGTTGTTCATAATAGCATAATGGCTTACTAAAACTAATTTATTATTATTGCATATTAAAGTTAATCTATTTTCACACACTCTCAGAAAAAAAGGTAAAAAAAAGTTGTCACTGGGGCGGTACCTTTTCGAAAGACACACCTTTGTACCAAAAGAGTCCATAATGGTACCTTAATGGTACATATTAGTACCTGAAGTGTACATATTAGTACCTAAAAGGTACAAAAGTGTACCTTTTGAAAAGGTACCGCCCCAGTGACAGCTATTGTACCTTTTTTTCTGAGAGTGCATCTGTTTTACATTATTGTGAAAAGGCCATGTCAAAAATAATATATTCTACTTTTTACCCCAAAATTACAAATTATAGTTGTAATAATAATAACAATACATTATTATTATTATTATTATTATTATTATTATTATGTGGGGTTTTATTCAGGATAATATATAATTTTTTGGCCATGGTTGAAATTGTTCTTGCAATTGTGAAAAGGCAATTTACAGCATGTTCAAACTACAGAGCACCTTTCCTACCATCTCGCCACATCTGCTCTGTGCTGATCGACAGGAATTACTTCTCAATTGCTCAAGGCCAGAGCAGTGTTGTCAAGCAATTACAAAGAATCCTTGCCATTGTCATTACCAGGAAACCTCGTTGGTCCATATTGTGCAGCTAATGATTTTGGACTTGTGGTTTATAATCTAGAATGGAATTTCTCTTTTGTGGCCTTTGAGGGATTGTCAACTTGACCATGAGAGGCTGTTAAGTGTTTATCTTCTCTCCAGCTCATCGTAATTAAGAGCTAGGAAATCGGAATTTATCTACAGCAGCCATGCGCTCCCACTGAAGGTCATTACAATAACCCATTTAAACGACATTCCCTCACGTGCCATTTTATTGGCCTTGTGACACACAGGAGCCACTTTGCTAAGTCAATCACCCACACAATGCTCGAGTGGATACTTAACACATACTTCAACTGACACGTTGTCAGCACAGAGTCTCAGTGACAGCAAGCATGCATTCTCTCTACTGGACCATGAAGAATATTTTGCCATGCCGGAATTCTACAGATGCCTAACATATCTTGTCCTGTAAGTTCATTAACTTTTAATCAAAGTTCTAAACGTGCCGGAGATTATCCTGATAGATTTCAAAGGGAGCATGTGAGATGGCAACGCATCTGTCAGTGCTTGTCATCCCTGTCGAACCGGGCGTCCTTGGGCAGATGGACATGTGGCTCTTCTGTGTGGCTAATTAACATTTCCCTTGGTGCTTTGTCTGCCACTGCTGCACAATAATTATGCACAACCTACGATCAGGTGCGAAATCCCAGTCACAATGGACCTGGGTGTGTGTATTCATACCAACATCAGGCTAAATCAATGAATTACTGTGTCAAAGATGAAATCAGCCAGATTGGGTGGTTGATGCAAACATAACCCCTGCTTGGAAAATGAGCTCTCAAAAACTAAGCCACATTCTTATATTACCTCTTCCTGCTCGTGGTTAAGCGCACAGCCTAAGCACGGGCAAATCACATTACATCCTGTTCTTTTAAAGCACATTAATGCTGAGCCTTGACACGTGGCAAGAATACCCCTATTCATTCACCATAACAGCAAATCAAGGCATCATCTTCCAATTCCCTTTCATTTTTTGATGTAATTATTTTATGGCAGCCTTAATGAGGCCCTATCATTTATCTCTGAAAGATGTAATCAAGTCTCAAATGCTAAATTACAGCTATTTTGCTGACCGGCGTTCAGCGATAATATAGAAAACATCTGAAAACAGTCCTGAAATGTATTCTGGGGGAAAAGACTGTACGTATGATGTATACTTGGGATATCCACGGTGATATGGATTTAACCATGCATATGATACTGTGGTGAATGCATTGTGCACAACAGCGTCAGAGGATAAGACTCTGAAAGCATATATTATGTCCCCACCTCTGTATTATACATCTTAGAAGGAATATGAACTTGCTTTGAAGAACATCTAGAATTCATTGCATTAAAAAAAAAATGTTCTTTTCATTTTTTGTTAAAATTAAACAAATTATGAGAAGCAAAATTTGTAAGAACTTATATCTCGAATTAAGTTTATTCTCAATTCTCAACCTAATTCTTAGGTTTTTTCTACACAAAAGTTTCTTAGGTTTTTGAGTAACCTTTCAATAGGCTTTCATTAGTTAACTACATTAGTTTACATGAGCTAACTATAGAAATACCTCCAAAGCATCTATTAATCTGAGTTAATGTTAATTTCAGCCTGTAGAATACATTATTTAAAATAAAAGTTGTATCTGTTAATATTATTGAATGGACCTGAGCTAATATGAACAGTTATACTAACTAACGTTAACAAAGATAAATACACACTGTAACATGAACTAACATTGAGCAATATGTTTGTTTATTAATGCTAATTATTAAATAAACAAATAATGGGGTGTTGTTTTGGACCCCAGTTACTTTCACTGTATGTATTAAAAACCTGTTGAAACATTCTTCAAAATATCTTCTTTTATGTTCCATAGACGAAAGAAAGTCATAGCCTACCGGTTTGGAACAACACAAGGGTGAGTAAACGATGACAGAATGTTCATTTTTGTCCAAACTATTCCTATATATTCTCAGTAAACAAGGCTTAATATGTGTAATATACTTTAAATTTCAAGTAAATTTAGTTTTAAAGACTCAGGAATTAAGACTGATTAAGAAAATAATTTATTGCAGTACTGCAGTTTTACCGCACCACCAAAAAAATAAAATAAATTAGATGATCACAGGCTCTTTACAGCTGGACCATTTCACAGCAGTGGCTCTCTTCTATGCATCTTTAATGTTATGCTATAAACACAAAAATATATATGGCAAACTCAAAGCAATGGCATAACTAATTGACCAGCATTTACTAGATGAAAGGAGCACTGTTACTGCATACTGCTGTGAAAGAGTAGAGATTAACGTGTGCGTAAAACAGATTTCTTTTAAGTGCAGAGGCTTAAGGTTGTTGAGTGTGACTATCTCAGAGACTAAGGTGACTAGAGATTACCTGAGTGACCCAGGCCAAAGTGACACATGCCCAATTAGCTTTAAACTCACTAGTGCTGTGTGTGTCTGAGCACGTGAGTGATGGGGTGGCATTTTAAAAAATGTAACTACATGTTAAAATCATCTAGGAATATTTAAATAATTCAAACCCAAACATATCATATCAATGTTACTTCCAACCCTAAGGCATTAAAATGCAGCAGGGTCTTTCTATTGAAAGCAGAGTTTCATTCTTTGCGTTTTCAAATATCACTGACCTTGTCATTGTCCTGCTGTCTATGTCTCTAGCTCTACAGTGTGAAGCTGTGTTAAATGAATCTGAAAGGCATATGGAGAAGCTGGTGCCTTACAGCAAACACATAAAAAGCAGAAAGTGCTCTTAATTATTTTTCAGTTCCTTGGTTGGAATCAATGCCTCTGGGCCACAGACACAGGAGGAGGAATAAATGACTTTCCCCTTGAGGAGAAAACGTCTCGTGAAAAGGCAGGAAAATAGTCACAGCATATGGTGAAATAAGAGCCCGCACGCCCCACAGTTTGACTTCACACTCAAACATACTCTCACATGCTGCAGCCTCTCTGTTTTTACTGTAGTTAGAGCTCATAATGTGTCATAGCAAGTCATGGCCTAGTGGTTCAGCCACATGCTTCAGCACATTGAGCCGTGGTAGCATGCAGTGTGATGTGAGTTTCATTTCACTTTCAAATCCAGCTCCTACGGAGCCTCTAAGGGATATAAAATAGCCCCTAAAATATCAAATGAGAGCAAAAGGGAGAAAAAATGTATTTCAATAAGTTTGCGTTCTCTTAAGAAACTTAGCGTTCGCTCAAAATACATTTGCGTTTTCTTGCAAAACTATTGCGTTTCCCCCAAGAAACTTTGCAAAAGGGAGAAAAAAATTATAGATTTCAATACTTCTGCATTCTCTCATAAAACTTTTGCATTATCTTGAGAAACTTTGCGTTCGCTCTCAAAACATTTGCATTCTCATAAAACTTTTGCATTATCTCGAGAAACTTTGCGTTCGCTCGCAAAACATTTGCATTCTCTCAATCTCAGTTGCATTTGTTCACTCAAAATACATGTGCGTTTTCTTGCAAAACTATTATGTGTCCCCAAGAAACTTTCCATTAAGCAAAAAGTCCATTGTTTACTGTCAATAGTGTGGAGTATGAAGCACAGCTCACACAGAAGTCATTTTCAAACCAAGCAGTTTTCTATTGGTCAACGCGGATTGAACACATTGCAAAATCTGTTTGGTGAAATCTTTTGGCCTTTGATTATGTGGATTCATATTGGAATAACTGAATCTCTCCCACAAAATTTCAGTGAACAATGGTAAAAATGGCCGCACCTTTACGCACACATTGTATAATATAAATTTATACCAAATGACATTTACTTTCATATTAAATGTGAAACAACAGTAATTTATCTCTAAATTAGGGGTATATTTATGAATTACATTCATTTTAATATACAATTAGTTATTTTAAGATATGAACAAATTCTATTATCATTTATATTACATTAAATTGTTACTTAATCGATTTACATATGTGTCCGTGTTTGATGACATTGCAGGCCAAAATTAACAAAAGTTATCAAAAAGTGAACTTCTACAGATATCCTCTTCTGTATGTGTAGAGAGTCCACAGATTATGTTTGTACCATTTTTTTTACCTGCTTTGTGTAAGATAATCACAGCCAATCAACCCAAAGTTCCCTTTTAGAGAGAGACTAACTGCAGGTTTCACTCCCTGATGGTTTGGTTTGTCCGTGGCTAAAATGAAAAGCTAGTGGCCAGTGCCAAGTGGGGTTTCATCCAAAGACTGGCAGCTTGGCTGGGCAGAGATTGATGGAGCCATAGTGATAAATTCCTCACAGCACGAATACGTCTGTCACTAGACATGCTGTTCCACTGGACATCTTCACTTCATTGTTATCTTGACCACTACTGACAAACAGTGAAGCACAGAGACATTTGTTTTGTAAGAGCCGAGGCATAATTGATTCTCCATGTATGTGACAGTGTTTCCACTTTGGCACTGCTACTGATGAGAAAAGTTTTGTCAAAATATAAGTATCTATCTATCTATCTATCTATCTATCTATCTATATCTTGAGAAACTTTGCGTTCGCTCTCAAAACATTTGCATTCTCATAAAACTTTTGCATTATCTCGAGAAACTTTGCGTTCGCTCGCAAAACATTTGCATTCTCTCAATCTCAGTTGCATTTGTTCACTCAAAATACATGTGCGTTTTCTTGCAAAACTATTATGTGTCCCCAAGAAACTTTCCATTAAGCAAAAAGTCCATTGTTTACTGTCAATAGTGTGGAGTATGAAGCACAGCTCACACAGAAGTCATTTTCAAACCAAGCAGTTTTCTATTGGTCAACGCGGATTGAACACATTGCAAAATCTGTTTGGTGAAATCTTTTGGCCTTTGATTATGTGGATTCATATTGGAATAACTGAATCTCTCCCACAAAATTTCAGTGAACAATGGTAAAAATGGCCGCACCTTTACGCACACATTGTATAATATAAATTTATACCAAATGACATTTACTTTCATATTAAATGTGAAACAACAGTAATTTATCTCTAAATTAGGGGTATATTTATGAATTACATTCATTTTAATATACAATTAGTTATTTTAAGATATGAACAAATTCTATTATCATTTATATTACATTAAATTGTTACTTAATCGATTTACATATGTGTCCGTGTTTGATGACATTGCAGGCCAAAATTAACAAAAGTTATCAAAAAGTGAACTTCTACAGATATCCTCTTCTGTATGTGTAGAGAGTCCACAGATTATGTTTGTACCATTTTTTTTACCTGCTTTGTGTAAGATAATCACAGCCAATCAACCCAAAGTTCCCTTTTAGAGAGAGACTAACTGCAGGTTTCACTCCCTGATGGTTTGGTTTGTCCGTGGCTAAAATGAAAAGCTAGTGGCCAGTGCCAAGTGGGGTTTCATCCAAAGACTGGCAGCTTGGCTGGGCAGAGATTGATGGAGCCATAGTGATAAATTCCTCACAGCACGAATACGTCTGTCACTAGACATGCTGTTCCACTGGACATCTTCACTTCATTGTTATCTTGACCACTACTGACAAACAGTGAAGCACAGAGACATTTGTTTTGTAAGAGCCGAGGCATAATTGATTCTCCATGTATGTGACAGTGTTTCCACTTTGGCACTGCTACTGATGAGAAAAGTTTTGTCAAAATATAAGTATCTATCTATCTATCTATCTATCTATCTATCTATCTATCTGTCTGTCTGTCTGTCTGTCTGTCAATATATCTATCAATATATTATAATAATATTATATAATGGTGTTTAATCCATATGTTGGTAATATATTCCTGCATGTAAATTGAATCACTGTAGCTTCATATTTTTATAAGTGATGTTTTCCTTAAAACTCTCATAAACAGCTCACATCGGGAAATAGAGTGGATGTGACAGCATGACTTTCAAGGAAAGCTTGCTTGATCTAACCCTGCTTTAAAGGTTGCGAGCTGCCCCCCTGCTGCGGTGTCGCCCCACACCTGGGCAAAGCGGCAGGGCGTCACTTTTGTGTTTGTCTTTACCTGGTGGTAGTGGGGTTGATGGCTGTGTTGTGACTACACGACCTGAGAAAGCGTTCCTGGCTGTGCCTCTTGACATCCACTAGAGCCAACACGGCTAAACACTTTAGACACTGAAGCGTTCTGCCCTCATCTTCACTATTTCAACTCTTCAAGAGGGGTTAAAGAACATTGGAAAATTCTCAGACATATATTACACAAGACATATATAACAGTACTAGAGCTGTAAATCGATTAAAATGAATATGGTATTGACTGCATGATATGTGAATAATTAATGACATTAACTGCAATAAATTGCATAGCAATGTTTGCAATTATAAAATGCATTTTAACTGCTTAAAAATGATTATTATTATTGTTTTATATGATTCATTTTAATAAATAATCATCACAATGACAATCTATATGTTACATATACTACACAAAAATGAAAGCAGTCACAGACTCAGAGGTAAGGTCGTAACAAGAGGATGTGGTGTCTGTGGGTAACAAACAAGACATGGGAAGTGAAATGGAAATATATTAATATCTAGGTCAGCATCTGTGGAGTTCAAGAGCGAAGTTAGTTGTTGCTTGAAAACATGAGCAGTAGAGACCAGTGTGTGTGAAATTATGTAGTATGTGTTTGTACTTTCATTGCTGCTGCTTTCTTTTGAAACCACAAACCTTTCACGATGAGTACTAATGATTAATGTAGCATTATGGGTTGTAAAAGTGTCATGGCACCTTGTGACTCAAATGTGGTCATAAAGAATTATTTTATTGAATACCGTGCAGAACCTCACGTTTTAACAATTCTAAACAGGCAAGGATTTTATTTTACATGTGTGCAGTAATTTACATCATTGAACTTTTTCATGTGTGATGACTGATACTGAACCAGACAGAATCTCTCTCTCTCTCTCTCTCTCTCTCTCTCTCTCTCTCTCTCTCTCTCTCTCTCTCTCTCTCTCTCTCTCTCTCTCTCTCTCTCTCTCTCTCTCTCTCTCTCTCTCTCTCTCTCTCTCTCTCTCTCTCTCTCTCTCTCTCTCTCTCTCTCTCTCTCCCACTCACAGTTTCAGTTTCTGCATAGAACTCTTATCGGTAGCTGAAAGCATTTCAGTAAACAAACATGCGGTAGAACTTTGTAAAAGACAAATGTTCCAATTCTGTGAAAATCTGCAGAGTTTGTTGAGCACAGATTCCATGTGGATCTGCTAATGACCTTCAGAAGCACAGCACAGATGGTACTGCACATCCCCCCATTACAGTACTGCTGCAGTCTTTACACCACATTTTTTAGATTTACAGAACATCAGGAAATAAAAAGATCACAAGATGCTCATTTTATATTACAAGAAAGAAAGAATAAATAAGGAATCGGTGAAAATGTAACTTGTATATAGAACTTGGGGTTTCTGTGCATTACCACACTTTGAAGAGTAAACAAAGGTAAACTTTTGAAAATGCCACATGTGTCAGAGTTGACACATATAGCAGATGACACCAGAGTTAACTCTTCAGGAACATTTTGTTTACCCTCCTTGCTCTTTGTTTAGTTTTCTGACCCCATTACATGTCTTGTTGTCCCCACATTTCATCTTGCCCTTTTCTGTAATTATCACGTCTACTGACTGTGAGTGAATCTCCCTGCTGTTTTTATCGTCTTTCTTGGCTTTTTTATGTTTTAATTATTTATATCAATTTATTTGCAGTGAAATGTGGTAGCGCTGGCAAAGCAGAGCTGGTTCCACGTGGGTGCGTCAGTAATAGCCTCTCTCCTGCAATTAAAAAGCCACTTTATTTGATCTCCTTCAGTTATTGTAATCATTGTTCACTCTTCAATGTGTCCAGCCCGTCAGGACAGAACCATCTCTGAATGGTTGGAAAATGACTGTCCTCCAATGCTCTTTCTCTTAGGTCTGGACATTTTACATTGGGCGCAAAATTAAAGGAATAGTTCACCCAAAAATGAAAATTTGCTGATCATTTACTCACCCTTACACCATCCAAGATTTATTTATTATAAACACACAGGTTTTCACTTCACACGATGTTAACTGTTGGACTGGAGTCATGTGGATTATTGTGACGTTTTTATCAGCTGTTTGGACTCTCATTCTGACGGCACCCATTCACTGCAGAGGATCCATTGGTGAGCAAGTGATGCAATGCTAAATTTCTCCAAATGAGCACATTTTCATTTTTGAAAATGTGAACTATTACTTTAACAGCCCGATCTCACAAGGAAACGTAACTATTTTACAAGGTTTCAATTTCATATGAATTGGTTTGTTGTGATTCATATGGAAACTTGTGATTTTTAGAAAAAAAGTAAGCATGAAGGTCCACTCCTAAACCAAACAGCCATAAGCAGATTGTACAAAATATTTGAGATTCTACTTGCTCATCGGAATTAGCCACCAATTTTCCAAAGGCGTAAATTAGTTACAGATTGCTATAAGAGTTTGTCAGCTTCATGTGACAAAGCAATCATTGAATTAGTGGACTACATGTTTGCTCAAACAATGGAATATCCAAATAGTTTTCAGGTAAAAATGTGTTGAGTAAAAGATGTTTGAAAATGTGAAGTAAAATAAAAGTAAAAGTAAAATAAGTAAAAGATGTTAGAAAATGTGAAAGTAAAATAGATGAATAATTCTCATAATGATATGAAAATGAGAATGGCTGACCAAGACAGATCAAGCGAGTAACATGCAAAAGATTATTAAAATCATTAACCATGTGAGCAATAGAAATTTAACAAGTGCTACTAATTACATACAGGCCTGCTTCAACGTATCTGTTTAGCTCAGGGGCGTTTGGGGAAATAAGGCTGTTATTCGCCTTCCCAACTCTTTCTCTGCTGAATGTACTTACAGGAAAATGGCAAATTCTTGAAGGACAAAGAGCTCAACTCAATCACATTGCTGTGCAGAATGCTTCTTGAAGGTGCCACACAAGAAATGAGCCACACAAATTTAAAGGTCAAACCTGCAGAATACATATTGGAGACTATAAATGATCAATAAGAAAATAAACTGTAAGAAAACCTGTTGATTGACCAATAGCGCTGAACAGATGCCAAACGGTTTGGGACTGTATCCTCAAAATGCAGATCCTTTTCCCTCAGGCCAACCCGATCGTGTCTCTCTAGAGGAATGTTCTGGCCTGAATCCCCATGCTACTCCTGTCCTCAACTGAACCCAGTTACCAAATCGGCTATACGCTTACTCACATAAACACGCTTCTGAGAAACTTGTCCTGGCAGGCTGTCCTGATGTCTCTCTCAAGCGTGGCCAGCATCAGTCTCTTTAATCTCAGCCCATCGATCAACCAGCATTTTAGTGCTGATAAAAGAGCCATTTCTCAAGTTCCTGCTTATCCCCTCCCCTCCTCGTACCTTCCTGCCGAAGTGGTTTTGTCCAAGGTAGTTGATCTAAATCACACTGAATGCATCGAAGTGCTCCATGTGAGAGCAAGTGCCAAGGGGGACTGGTAGGGTTGACAGGCCTCAACCATTACAGCCATAGGTTGAAAAAGACATTGTTCAAGATGTCAGAGAGGAGCTTAGAAAATTGCACATGCCTCCGCTGTGTTGATTCACTGAAGCTGTTGCTGTCAGCCATGGCCGCATTCCGGAAAAGTGATATTGTCAAGTCTGAAGGGTTGCCAGATGGGTTTCAATTCCCCATAGTGGTTCAACACAATCTGTTTTCTCAGATTCACAACTGTTTTATTTAAAATGAAAATATGTGAAAAACAAACCAAAGTGATATATATGTATATATATGTATATATATGTATATATGTAAAAGATTGATTATAAAATGCTGAAGAAACTAGATAGAAAAAATTATAGACAGAAAGGAGATTAAAAGTCTCTTTTAGTGGCCTGAAGTATTCTGACAGGAAAAACTAAAATACTATTTCATGAAATGCTATCATGAGCTAGAACAGTGGTTCCTAACCACGTTCCTAGAAAACCTCCAGCACTGCACATTTTGCATGTTTTCTTTTGTCAGACATGGTCATTTTGGGTCTTGCTGTCTGTACTGATGAGCTGATGATCAGGTGTGTTTGATTAAGAAGACATGCAAAATGTGCAAAATGAGTCCCTAAAGGAACATGGCGATGTTAAAAAACAAAACAAGGAAAAATTATATTTCAATGCTTTTTGCATTCTTGCAGAAAACGTTTGTGATGGAAATAAAACAGGAGGAAAAAATATTTCACTGCTTTTGCAAGCAAACATGAAGTTTCTAAGGGGAACGCAATAGTTTTGTGAGAGAACGCAAATGTCTTGTGAGAGAATGCAAAGTTCATGCAAAATTATGACAACAAAATTGAGTGATCTTGAGCCTTTATAAAGAGCGTGCCATTGTAAAGACTCTAAGCCTCACAGCCTTGTTTTTCTGTGTTAAATTCAATATGACATCTAACCTGACTAAGGTCTATACTTTTGTAAGAGAACGTAACGTTTCTTGGGGGAATGCAGTGGTTTTGTGAAAGAATGCAGAAATATTGAAATATAATTTTTCCTCCAATCTCATCTTTTTTTTTCATCAGCATGTCCTCTTAGGGTTTTTTTTCATCTTCCATCTCTGTGTTTTCAATCAAAATATTGTCTCAAAAAAGGACGCATTGAGACCTAAAATGTTGATTCTGGATAAGTATTTTTCCTGATGAATGTAATTATTAGAATGCAAAAAGCTCCAAAATCAGCACTATTTTGAGATTGTTTTTGTACTGAATTAAAGAATGGCAAGAACTGTGACAGCTACTTCCATCTGAAACAATAGAAATCTTTGTGCAGTATGAAATGTTCTGTATGTTTGCCCAGTTGTCCCTGAAAACGACACATTGGAAACAACTTTGGGGTGCATTTTAATTGCTTTTCTGTGTGGTAATGATTTTGAATAATGAGTCAACAGTTATGAATAATGTGATTTGCCAGAGGACATCAATGCAAAGTCAGTTACCAGACCCAAAAAAAGGCAGAAAAAAAAATAATTTGTCAGATTTATTGATGTTTTATTTTGTTTTTGGGCAGAAGAACAAGCGCTTCGCTGTAAGCTCGTCAGACAATGAAATGTTGGCATTGACAATTACAATAGTATCTTGGAGCAGATGCTGTGAAATCGAGGCCTGTTCTCATGAGCTCTGCAAGTTATGAAACCTGATGTCATAACCTAAAGCAGGAGTGGCAGAGTCATTTTAGGTTGATTTTTTTTTACCCTAGTATTTCCATTGTAAGTGCCTTTCTATAACCACAATTTTGCCTTTTAAGTGACAAATCAAAAATATTTTGTTTGCTAATCAACATTATGCCATGTTAAGCCAGAGCTTAACTTCTGCTGAACCCGGAAGTCTCCTTTAACGATTCAGTTCTGCCCTGTAACCACATATAATCCCTTCTAGAGAGATAAAGTCCTCAAATCTGCACAGCTCTTTATCCTGAGGGGACCGACAGCGCGGACGACACACTGACAGCTCCTTATGTCATGGGTAAACACTTATTCCGTGGCAAGCTTTTTGATGCCTTTCTCTTTTTACAAGAGCCCCTGATATCAGATCTCACGCCACAAACCAGGAGACGAGATGGCGTCTGCACATTATTTGTAGATAAAATCCTGATTAGAGCAAATGAAACCTGCAAATGAAATGCAAATGAAACCTGAGCTTGGGGCCTGCATCCTTAACTGCTGAAGCTGTCTGCAGTAAATGTATGATATATGGTACATAGTTTATGTGGATGACTCAAGGGTATTTTGAGATGTACAAAAACCCATCAGATCAACCAAAACCTTTTAATATCAGATATCACTTGCATTACTGAACATGCATTGTATGATAAAGATGAGTAGCACTATTTTTTTTAATTCACATCATGACTGTCAAGGTTTCATTCATCAGCTGTAACAAATTGTGAAAAGTGATTCCAATTATATTGTTTCTGTGGTATTCACTTTTTAGTCAGTTATCATTATAGTTATAGTTATGGTCCTTGGTATGAACAGGCCTTTACTTTGTGCAGATTTGCTTCACCAATGAAAAGAGTTCCTAACAAAGTCCCAGCAGAATTGACCATTGCGTCTCCAAGCAACACACATTAGTTGTTTAGTTCCTGAATGAATGGTTTTGATCTAATCGATTAGATGAATGAGTAAATGACTCATTCATACAGACCATCACTTGTTTCATTCCAGGATGAATCAGAGGTTTTGAATGAATTGATTAAATAAAGGAGTAAATAACTTACTTATGAAGGCAGTCACTTGTTACCTGTAGAGTCAACAGTTTTTGAAAATCAGACAAGCATAGTTATTTAGAACTATCAGATCGCTGTATGACCAATCGAGGACCAGAACTAACTGTATAATATGACTTAAAAGTAACACATTTCTGGTTTGGTTGATTAAAGGGTATTTGAGACATACTGAAGGGGCTGGAGCAGCAGCATGAGACAAAAAAGCTGGAAAACACTTAAAACATATATGTAATCGCCATAACAATAAACAATGAATTGTTTTAAAATAGTGTGATATTGGTTCAGTTGGTTTTTGAATCTCTCCACTGGCACCCATGAGATGGATTTCCTCACACATTTAAACTTCTCACTTCACTTCGAGCTTCAATTTCTCACTCCAGTCACCTCATTTTCATTTCGCTCTGCTCGCACACTCGCCCTGAAGCTGGCAAAACCCCTTTTGTAAATGTGCTTATTCAAATCTCACAGAAATTATTCAAAGCAGAGAACTGTTGTTGCTTGGCGAGAGCTCCAGCGTGACAGTTGCCGCGGATCTTTGAGGCGGCGTGCGTGGGCCCCTCTGACGGACGGACCTCTTTGTGGCTTGTCCCTGGGAAACCCTTTCAGTCTGCAAGGTCGAGAGCCACTCTCCCACACTGCGCCGCTTGCGCCGGCCAAACCTATAGTAGAAACCGGTCACCAAAAGTGTGCAAGGCAGCTGTAGAGAGCTCAAACAATATTTTTCACGTTCACATAGCAGCCTCTCACCGTGCCTTTGTCTGGAGCCGTTGTGTTGCCATTGAGAAGATGTAAAGCGAACTGTATTGACAGCATATAAATAAAAGCCTTTTATTTTGAAGGTGCTGTGGTGGTCGTGCATTATGTGTGTGCCACCTTTTAAATAATGGCTCATGTTTTGTTGTTGTTGCTCAGCTGTCACCCCCCCGATGCGTCGGTCCATTTACATCACGGCTTCGCCATAACCTTGATGCTCCTCGGATATTTATCCCATTAAACAGACCGTCGTGAGTGAGGACAGTGTCATGAACTGAAAAGTGAGAGTGTTGCACCTGCGCAAGGCCTTCTCAGAAAAAGCATACAAAACACAACTTATATATCTAACAAATGTCCCTCACTATTCCCTTTATAACTGTCTCTATTAAATGAATATTCCAGTGCATGTTGCAAAAAGAAACTCTTTCAGTATGAGGTCAAGGAGGACATGAGGAAACAGGAAAGTGTGGGAGTATTTATGGGAAATAAACAGAAAATTATCCACTTTCCACTCAACTCAAAAGTGAAACGAAATGAAAAAGCCCAGCAGCCTATTGTTGTTTATTGTCGTAAAACTGAGAGCCATGCTAATTTATTTATTTTTTGATGTCAATCAAACATCTGGAAGACTATTTTTTTCTTTGTCTGCTATAATCTCCCACTCATTTGAGGGATATGTGTCCTTTTGACTTCAGCAGTTCCCAGAGCTGATAGGCATCAACTGATGGGATTTGGCATACAGCGCTGATGTAACTGAGCAATAAAACCTGAAGTTATTTGCATATCAAATGAATCAAACTGGTCTTAGACTGTCGTTTTGAAGTCTCTGAAGTGACTGCAGTACATGATGTGCAGTGATGGAGGGTTAAACAGGAAATAACCAATGTGGCTGAGCTTTGTTTGGAAGCCTCAGGGGTTCTTAAAGGGATAGTTCACCTAAAAATGACAATTCTGTCACTATTTACTCACCCTCATGTCGTTTGACTTTCTTTCTTTTATGGAATGAGTCATATGGACTATTTTATAGATATTTTTGTCATTTTGGAGGCTTATTGACTGAGTTCCCATTTTCTTTGAATGGGAAAGAATGGCTGGTATATTCTAAGATTTTTCCCTGTTGCGCTTCATTGCAACAAAGAAAGTCATACAGGTTTGGAACGACATGAAAGTGAGTAAATGATGATTTAATTTTCATGATTTGATTTTCATGTTTTCAGTATTTTAATCGAATTATTCTGCCTTTCCAAAATTAGCTTCCTGCATAGATGTCCTGTGCACTAGAGCCGTATTCAACAGAACTCTGAAGTGTTTGTGCAAGTAGTCTGTTCATTCTTAGTGAATTTACCGCTCAGCTGTTGAAATCCATGTTACTTGTGATAGTTCACATTTGACTGCTAGAGCTTTCATGAAATCATTACGTGCCAGTAGACTCTCTTCATTTCCTGATTTGAAGTTTATTTCCCTTTAAAATCTTAAATGATTCCCTTTGAGCTAAATTGACCTGTTTCCCTTACATTAAATATACATTTGACAAATTTTGCATGACTAATAAACATTTTATTGATCTTATTTAAAAAAAATAAGTGTCAAAGTTCAATTTGTAGAAAAGAAAAAATGCCTTTTTTGGATAGCCAATCCACTATGATAATCACCGATTTATATAAAGATCCAATTAATATCCAATTTACAGAAAATCTGAATCTTAATATCAATGCACATTAATATTGAGATTCATTGTGTCTTTTAAGCATGCATGTCTGAATATGCATAAAATTATGATATAAAAATATAATCATTGAATTCCTGTACAGGTGGTAGGAACTGGTCTTTAATGTCACATTATCCTGAAAGCACTCCAGCTGTCATGGGACACCAATTTCCCTCCCTTGTGAGAAGTGCCAATGTTGTCTAACTAAGTGCTTTCTAAGCACATATGAAGAACTTTGATGTCATAACGTTAGGTCTTGTATAAAAGAATATAGTGTATCAATTGCATAGACTGCTTTGCTTTTAGGCAGATGGAAAGGCGTTATTTCAGGGCAGTTGGCCCACATTTCTAGATCAATTACCAGTATTTGTTTAAAGTGAGAGGAGGAGATTAAGCAGGACTGTTTTACTGGAACATAACCACAAATGCAATCAGAAAATGGGCTTTTGCAAATTACAGAGATTAGTTTTCCAGAAACTACCTTTCAGTGTCAGCAGTGACCAGCTGTTGTCTTGTAAGTATTTGGGTGTATGTGCTGTTCCGGTTACCTGACTCATTTGGAATCGATAGTGTGTTTGTCAGTAAGAATGGCTAAACTCATGCTTAAGGAGCAATTTATACAAAGATTACTTTAATTAGCCAATTAGCTGATCATTTGCAACATGAGAGTGCTGAAGCAAGTGCCATTTGCAGAGCTTTGGTCTCATCAGAGGAGCTTACTCTTACCAGATCTCTGCTGAGATCTCTTTGATCGAGTGAACGGCTGTTCAGTTGATGAAAGCAGTGCGCTGACATTGTCATGATCACGACAAATGGCTCAAGGACACTTCCAAGGCCGTTAGCGGAAGGGTCACTGAGTTCAGGTTTGCTTTTAATGTGGGCTCCAATTATTACTCTATCTACATACATCTGACATACAGTTGCATGCATTAATCTGTGTAATCATGTGTATGGCAGGGGTCAGCAACCTATCTGACATGAAATTCCATTTATATGTAGGCTACAATAAGTATGTGTATGGCTATAGTGTGTAGATGTATACTTAATGTTCCATTTTCCTGCAATACTGGTGTTTTTGTTCATTTGACTGATTACTATATTATTTGAAGCAGTGCTATTTTAGTACCATTGGGATACTGTTATAGTTTATATTACTATTTGAATTTTTTTTTTTAAATATTTTTCATTTTTATTTTAATTTTAAATTAAGTTTGTCATTTTTGTTATGTTTTATTTGGTCATTTTTGGATCATTTTGCCATTTTTTTTAAATGTCTACGAATATGTATAGTTGTTTTTTATCTTTAGTTTTATTTTATTTCATTAATCTAAATTAAAATTATAAATGTTGCCGTGCCCTAGAATTTTTTAAATTTTTTTTTAAATACATTTATTTCATAGTGTAGTTCAAATCTATTAACATATTTACTGACAGATAACCTGAGACTTACTGATATAAAAAATATAATTAAACTTTACTTGGCATATTACTTGTGCACAATGCACTTTCCCTAATATTAAGTCTAAAATGTGTTTTGATGTCAATTTGATGAGGATTGTATGATCTTTGAATAAAATACGACTTTAAATGCAAAAATTTAAAGTGTACCTGAAATATACTTGCAATAGTTCCACTTTAGCACAATCAAATATACTAAGTGTCACGATGCACTACTGTGAGGAACGAAGGAGAGTGGAGACAACGGAGAATATCATGGGGAACAATCTTTATTTAACCAAATAAAGACTCACAAGAACGAACACACATGTAGCACAGGGATTGACGTTAGACACCGAACGAGGAAATCAGGAACCGAACTCGTTAAATACACAACTGAACTAGGCGCTAAGGAGACACACCTGGAATCAATGAAACACAATGGGAACAGGAACAGGAAGAACCAAATAGGGGCACAATGAAAAACGAGGGAGAAACTAGGGCATGGAGAGCTAAACAACAACAAAATATTTCAAATACATTTAAGTATATTTATTTTTCACTAAGGTGGCAATTAGCTGAAAAAGTTTTCTTATGTTTTATTTCAGTTAAGGTTTATTATATTTTAAATTATGATTCCTTTTTTATGTTTTGGTACTATTTTAGCTCACTATAGTAACCCTAATTTATAATGGTTGTTGCGTTTGATTATACATTTTTCCAGTAATTATGTAGTTTTGAGTGTCACTGTCAGTATGTGGAAAGCTTTTCGGTTTGTGTCTTGAATGCTAAGAATCTATCGGGAGGAAACCTCTCAAACATTAATAGTGGTGACTAAATCAAGTAGGCCCAGTGTTCTGTAAACAAAATCTGTACAGCATGTGCAATTTGCAAGACTCACAGAAAATTCAGCATCGGCAAAATTGACTGCTTAAAAACATAATGTATACTTAAAACATACTTGGAGAAGTGTTGTTCATGTTCGCCCAAAGGTTTTTTCCCAAAATCAAAATTGCTATACGCATATCATAAGTTCTCCCATAAGTTGTCATGCACATTAAATTAATCTATGCAGAACTGGATGAGCTGATAATTGTACTGATTTTTATATTTTAATTTCTTTCAGCACAATGAGTAAATCTTTATTGAAGTTATTTTGTTAATTTGTTAAAATTTTATATTTTCAATATCTACATTCCTAGAACGTTAACACAATCTTTAATCAGAATTAGAAACTCATTATAATGCAGCCAAAGATAAATTGTGAGAAAGACAAATAAAGACAGTTGTTTATTTGTTACATCACAGGCGTTCATGAATAACCCATTTCTACTTCTGGTATAAAGAAATGCAGTTGTTCTGGTTTACAGTGTGCCATTAGTTGCCTATTTCCTGAAACGCCATTTAAAATGAATGTCTGCAAGAAGATTTTTAAATCCTGGCATTTTCACCACTAGCTATATACGCTGTCTTTCAAGTTCAGTGGAACATTGTTTTCAAAGCTTAAAAATAAAAAATGTCTGGCAAACATATGCCAAGACCATTTTACTATTTCCTCACACAGAGGTCTGTAGCAGATATTTCATCATATATCTGCTTGAACTGCAATCCACAGAGGATTGAAGAAGACTAGTAAAGGGCATCAGTGCCAGTGCTCTAAACTACAACTACACTCTTCAAACACTGCAGTGTGTGGGAGAGAAGAGAAAGACCTGATGAACCCATGCATAAGCATAACAGATCTAATAATAGCTTCTGAACCAATTCACGGATATATGTTCCATTACATATTATATATATTATGCATTTATAGTAATTTTCATTTGTGCATTACGTTTCATTCAATTCTGTGTGATTTTGAACATTTAAATGAGCACCAGTACACACACACACACACAAATTCTGTTCATCAGTAAATAATGAATAAAAGCGCTTTTCTTTGTGCCTTAACAGCTAAATTATTTCTAATCTCATTATAATATTTATAATAAGCTCACATGTACAGAATATCATCAGTGCATGAAACACGCTGTTAATGAGAAGGCCAGCAATGGTGCTGCAGGCTAGTAGCAAAAATACATTGCATTTATTATTTAAGAACTGAATCCACTACACTTAGAAAAGAAAATATGTATTTATAGGCAAATTTAAGCAAATTTAAATAAGTCCATAGCAAGCAGGACATAATTTGTGCCATGTTATCAGTGGGTCGTGATGCACTAAATACAATATATTTTTGCTACTAGCCTGCAGCGTGCGGTTTAGTGGACCGTGCAGATGAATTGCTCAGTGCATTTTAGTTACTAATGTTTGTCTTCCATTCAACTCATAATTCAATAAAACAGTCTTCATGATAATAAAAGGTTAATGTCTAATAAAATGACTTATTGCTGTCTTTCTTTATTGCTCATGTGCATGTTAGTCTACAGCACACTAGAGTAACATTTTCACAGTAAAGTAAGCGGGATACTATTTATTCATCAGCCCCTTGGTTTCCTTGGTTCTGTCTCTCCATGGGGATGGAATCCGATGCTAGCGATACTCTCAGCCGCAACCTGGCAAGGCCTCGCGTGGGCATTCTTACAAAAGACCACGCTGGTCCCTCGATAATATTTTATCTGAAAACAGGGCACAAGAGCTACTAAACAGGTCAAAGCATGTGCGCTACGGCTGTTTGGGACAGCAGGGGTGGAAATAGGTAAGCTGCGTGACATCTCCACAGCTGTAAGATTGATGTTGTTTCCCTCCTACACGGCTGCGCTTTCCCCGTGTAACAGATTAAGCTTGAATTGCAAAGACTAGGTGCAACAAGGGTATCTAAGGACAAGCTTGGCAGTAACAAATCTAGTCAGCTGACCAAGCTGAAAAAACCCTCCAAACAAAGAGTAAATGACCAGGAATGTGTAGCACAGTATGCCAAGTTTGCCCTTATAAAGAAGACTTAAAGAAATCCACGGAGGCAGTAAAAAGACTAACAGCTTTTGGTGGAAAAATGAAATCCAGTTCTACCTGCCTTAACTTGTAACCAACAGCTGCAGAAACCTCCTTTCAGCATCAGGCCATCTGTTAAGAGCATGTAGCTAGAGATCAGTGTGCCAACAATCAATTATTAATGCAGTCATTTACATCACCGCTGATGAATACAACAGATGACTGCAAGCACTAATTAAGAAGATTACAATTCAGAAACACGTCCTCATATGATAATCATCATTAACACCCTCACAGAATCACCAGAACGACTGTAATCCTCAAAATGTGACATTAATATTTGAACAAACATCCAGTTTTGCTATTTTTTGTTGTGCAACTTGAGCACAAAAGCCTGCAGGTTGTGCAAAAACCATACGCGATCTTGTTTAATCTTACACTAAATACATTGAAATCATGCTGTTTTGTGATTTATTTAAATGAAGGCAATGTTTTATGCAAACATGCCTCCTTTATATGTAAATTAGGCTCATTATAGATTGCGCTGCAGAGCAATCTGCAAGATTGGGAATTGTAGAATGCAAATTGCGTTCAGGACGGATTTTGGTTTTGAATGTTCTGTTTGGCTTCAACAGATATATATGTTCTCCAGCAAGTACAGTATGTGCACCTATGCTTTGGCATGAGAGGAATGTATTTTCAGCGCTAGCATGTGCATGCAAACGGAACAGATCTGCTCTCTTTTAATGCTGGGCGGTGTTGTGAGGAGAGTCCCGCTGGGTTGCGTGTCCATGCTGGCTCCGCAAGCCACTTCAGCTATGCAGCCTGGGCGAGATGGTCCAGGCAGTGTGCCAGGCGAGGGTGGTTCAGGCCTTGGCACAGGATGCACTTCCACAACAACGACGGGAAGAGACGATTAGCAACTAAACGCACAGACCATGCAGTCACTCAGCTCGGCCAAGAACAGTGGGAAAATTCACACACTTTCTCACTCTTTACGATGATCT
>NW_015555736.1:371329-371512 GCF_001515605.1 Sinocyclocheilus anshuiensis | reverse complement strand
TGCCCAGGTGGACCCCAAAAGCCACTTCAGCTATGCAGCCTGGGCGAGATGGTCCAGGCAGTGTGCCAGGCGAGGGTGGTTCAGGCCTTGGCACAGGATGCACTTCCACAACAACGACGGGAAGAGACGATTAGCAACTAAACGCACAGACCATGCAGTCACTCAGCTCGGCCAAGAACAGTT
>NW_015555736.1:343442-370821 GCF_001515605.1 Sinocyclocheilus anshuiensis | reverse complement strand
CCCCTTTCCCCCTCTTTCCGATGATCTTTCTCTTCTAGGCCGGAGAAGAAAGTGCCAAAGATGGCAAGACCACAGTTGTCTTTGGTTCCCAAGGCTATGCTGGACTGTGCATTAGATGGTTGATTGTTTTTCCTTGTTTTCTCTCTCAACTTTTTTGCCTCCTATCTTTTGTGTGTGTGGAGAAAATGTTGAGAAATGGCTTGGGAATGGAGTTCTTATTCAGAACAGATTTAATTGTTTAACTTTTTTGTTGTTGTTTTTATTGCTTGTAAATCTCTTGCTATGCTATATTTTCACCAAATCTGGGATTCAGTCTTTTTGTCAACTTGTTTTCTTTCATTTAGCACAGGTTTTGTATTTCTTTTTGGAACTTGTTGGCCATAGGCCTCTTTAATCTGAGTTTATGAATCTCAGCTTTTGAGTGAAAAAGCATTATTTGTGCATACATTTGGCAATGTTCACGGAAAAACCGAGGCGCAAAAGCTCAGATCTGTAGAGGACTCCAATCAATCAGTTCCAAAAAGAAATACAAAACCTGTACTAATTGAAAGAAAACAAGTTGATAAAAAGATTGTAATCCCCTATAAGTCAAAAATGACCAAAACACAACTTGAGGGTTAAAATGTTATTCAAATTCTGTTAATCATTCAAGAATGCCTGCATTCTTATGAATTATTAACTCCTTCTTTAATGAGTCATTCAGAGCAACTCATAAATGAGTCACAGGGAAACTCATTGGTCTAAAACGACTCATTCATTCACTAAATCAGTCAGAGATGTTACTGAATTAACATCAGATTCAATCACTCCGACTGAGCCACAAGTCATTACTTATGGTCATATCTATGTACTTGTGAGACTTAAATAAGTGCAATTGGAACCAGATTCATCCCATTTCTTATGATTCTCATCCGTAAGTAATGACCTTTACTGCAGATGAAGTCCTCATCCCTCAGGTTGCTGGGTCTGCAACATGTCTGTGAAACTTTGAAATATTTTTGTACCCATCCTTTTATATGTAATCTATAAAAATAAACTAGAGGAAACAGCTGATTTTCATTAATGATCTGACTGGCCATTTAGTAAAATAGTGGTATAGTTTCCCATTAGTAAGGTTTATTTTTTCCACAAATTTACAATCACTCTTTAGTACTTGCACAGCTGATCGATTCCACACAGTGATGCAGTGTTAGTGCTGCGTATGAAATCAATAGCGATCTCTATTCCTCTGCCAAGGCAAAAAAGAAGCTACAAACGTTATGTTTAGCTCTTAAAAGGTACTTGAATATGTTACCAGAATAACCGACCTCTAGAAGGAACGAGATGTTCATGTTTAAATGGTGTTTTCAATTTGATTGCCACCACCTGGTGACTTCCATGCCCTTTACTGTATGATATAGATATATAACTCAATCGATTGCAAACTGTGATCAAATTAATGTCATGTTATGCTAATTTAACTAAAATATTCCCAATTAATTGCATTTATCTGCTGTAAAAAGCCCCCAAATCAAAACAATTTAATGGATTTTCATTTAGTTCGAAATTTTACGCTTCCAATGTTCCTCTGCAAGTACATTGCAATATTGTTTCAATCACAGAGGTCAATAGAGACATTGGCATGACAATTGAAAGCAGTACTAATTATAGCAGTTTTGACCATTTTTAATATAAAAAGCAAAATAATCAAATGTGTCTTTATCAATTTGATAAATCAATTTGATATTCATTTTATTTCCATATAATAGAACACAAGCCTGCTACTGGTCTGCAGTCCATGCGTTCACTTTCTAGTTTACATTTTACATTTCAGTGTATGAACATGTGTAGACAGTCAACATTTCATGTCTCATAAATCTTTTCCCAAAACTCAGTCCAGTTGTTGAATTAAAAACCTGTGTTCTGTTTCACCCATTCCAGCTATCCTTAGGAAAGCACATAAAATGGACTTCATATACAGATCATGGGGCATGAATAATTGCATTATTATTATTTTTTTTTTTACCAATTTAATTGTTGTATAATCAATTGTATTAAATTGACAGCCCTCATCATAACCATTGTCTGAAGTCATTATAGGCTAATTCTAAAACTAAAATGACTGCCATTCTTTCCCTTTCTTTTTAAAAGCATGCTCCATTGTCGTTGTTCACTGAAATCGTAGCTTTATACAATTACCAAGGAATTAAAGTTGAACAAATCATAATCTTCACCACAACTAGGACATCTAAATGCTGGTCCCAGATCAGCGCTGAAGGCTTTTAAGTTATGTGGCTATTTTTCAGATCCTCTCCTCCCTTGCCTTGCCTCGCAGAGTACAATACAATGCAGCACTCAAACAACTTGAGCTCCAGCCAACACAGAATTAGTTCTTTACTGATTGTGCGAGTACTTACGGGTGGGATATCTGATATACATGTATGTTACTCCACTGCTCAATAGTATCTCATTTGATTGTGTTTGCATTAGTTGGCATGATCGCTGTACTGCTGGTAAGCCTTTGTTCTTGTCAGATATAATCTACTAACCTTATCATGGGATACAGTGTTTTAGAGGTCATGTCTTGTATTACCTATTGTCCATAATACAATTTACATCAATTGTCAATAAACATCAGAATGTACAAGGATGGTGGCTGACTCTAGACAATTAAAAATGAGAAAGAAGGAATCAGTTACAGTACAAGCTACATGGCTAAAACAGGTTGTTACATTTAAGAAACTTATTTTTTGTAGTGTTGTACACTAATTATTTGATAAACTTCTTCTCTAGGCTACTAAATAGGTATGTTTACATGCACTAATTTTCATCAGTCAAAATGAATCCATTCCAATTTCGGATTCTAAAAAAATCTGTTTATATACCCTATGTTGCAATTTGAATCACAGATTAATTAACATGTGCATTGCATGTATTCTGAACAAAATTTAAGCACACACATAGTGCCTAGTTGCCATGTTCAGACTACTTCAGGTTTACACCACCACTTTCAATCTTATTAAAATGTAATTCGGATTGAGCTCATTCGGCTCGACTGAGGTGTTTACATCATGCCATCAATCTGATTATGAACAGAACATTTGTATACATGTAGCCTAAATGCAGCTATTTAGGATGGTTTTTCTGGTTTGAATGAATTTGATTTTTATCGAATTATATTTAAATGATTCAGTGTGTACGTGAGGCGTTTGAATGATTCAGATTGAATCACTAACCGATTCACACTGCTTTCCACTTGACCAATACAAAAGGAGCTGACAGTAAAAGAATGATTAATTTGGAAAACAGAAAAAGCCAAAAGAAAGTGGATTGGTAAAGTATTGGTTAGGAACAATACCTAATAAATCTTCTTTTGGTTTATGTGATACAAAGTTGCAGATCAGTTCACCAAACTTGAACTCTGGAACATTGTGAAACTTCTTCGCATGAGCTTGTGTGTCCAGTATTTGTATGCATATAAATGCATGTGTAAATGTAGTTTGAGTGTAGTATAACCTGCCTAAAACGATATTAATTAAACATATGCCATCTGTTTTATAATTTTGATATTGTTTCACATTGTTGATACTTAGTTAAACATTTCATGTTGAACAGGTTTTCATATGACAAGGGTAATGCAACAAAACTCCAACTTTTGCCTCAGGCTTATTCCACCTGGGTGATCTCAGAAATGTCTTTTCTGGCATCAGACAGAACAAAACGTCCTCCTCCTGTCGTTGACGCCAATCTAGCCTATTCAACTATCTAATGAAGAAGACTCACGCCCCTATCAGTTTGTTTTCTATCCTTGCTTCAGCGGGTAGATGCGCTGTTATCCTGTTACTTCAACTCATTGCTTTTCTGTAACTATATACAGTGAATCAGATTCTGTGGCTACAGGTTCACTTTTTTCTGATATCGATTAGCCAGTAGGCTTTCAGTCTGGTTTGCATCTGTTGTAAAACCATAGGTCGTGCAGAGCAAAAATAGATGCAAAGCTCTTGTTTTCCTCATGGACGTGTGAGCTTGTGTGTGGATTACCGCGCTCGCTGAGTTCCGCTCTGACTCTCGCTGAAGGAATCTGCTGCTTGGGCAGTTTGCGCTCCCGTGAGTGAACTGATTGAATGATTAGTGACAGTCGACTCATGCTGGAAGAATTATTCTCTGGAAGAACAGCTAGAGCTGGAGCTCAGGGAGATTAGTGCGCACATTTACTGGGAATGCGCTATGTTGTCGATGTGTGTTTTAGCCCTCACACTGAATAGTACGGCGTTGTCATTGATACTGACATTTGAATTCAGTGGAGTTTGGGTTGTGAATTCACCACTGAATCAAAAATGGTTGAATTTTTTCCACTTTTATATTGGTTTTGCATATTTTATACACACATCTGTAAACAAAAGTCCACTTTAAAGAATATTCTAGGTTCAGTAAGAATTAAGATCAACCAATTTACGCCATAATGTTGATTAAAAAAGCTTACAGTGAGGCACTTGCACTGTAAAAAAAAATATATTTTCAATAAAACAAAGAGTATTGAAGTATGTTTTACCAGAAAATAATTCAGTTTTTCTACTTCAAAATGTCACATTTAATTTAATGTGAAATTCATTGTAACATTTCTTTATAGTTGTTTGTGAAATTTACTACTGAGTTAAAATAGTTTCTACACCATTTTTTTAGGGTAGTCTACTACAAAATGGAAATGAATAAAATTCATTTTTGGAGGGATTAAATGAAAGCTAAAAATGTCATAAATGCATTTATTCGGTTAAATTATTATTAAAACTTATATTATTGTATTATTTCAGCAGAAAAGCTGTTTAAATGAACGTTTTCATAGTTGTTTTAGGGTACTGGGTTTATGTAAGTTGTAAAATTGGCTATACGGTAAGTTTACACACATGACTTTTTTTTCACAGTAAAATCATGTTAACACATCTTTTTTAATGTCTTTATTTTGCATACCATAGCATAATAGCCTATAACAATACAGAAAACACACAAAAACGTGTCAACAAGTCCAGTACGCTTTTGTTAATTAAAAATGTGCCTTTGAGTCCTGTTTGTTTCTATTACATTGACAGCGAGCAGGGGGTCACAAAAAGCATAATCTCTTCCTGACAAATGTTAGCATACCCAAACCATGTGATCTTCTTAATGCATTGCATACACTCTTGAGATGGTTTATGCATGTCTGCATGAAGATCTTTCTGTACTGTTTCTATAGTCTTTCTGTAATGGTCCTCTTACTGATGTTAAGAAACGGGATTTCTGCTGGGTGGAAATTGCATAATCTCTCTATGAAAAGAGCGCGTGGGCTGCAGGAAGCACAGCATGGATAATAAATGACTCTCTTAGCAGCAGAATTTAGATGCGACGTGTTAGGTCATGCCGACCCTCCCCACGTCAATAGAAAGCTGCGGACAGCGTCTCTGATCTGTTATGATAGGAACACCAAAACCTAAATAAACAGTCACAAATGTACTTGTGCACCTTACATTTTATTTAACCATTAAATGATCATATTTCCAGCATGCTGTATAGTGTATAGATCATGCTGCACTCATACATGTTCAATATCCTTATGGGAACGGGAGTGCTGAATTGTTCTCATTTGAAGTGTAGATAAAACACGACTAAATCAAAACCGGCAAAATGTGCATTTTATGAACATTTGAAGTGTCAAGATCAGACAACGTGTAATATATTTACAGGTCTGAGAGTGAAGTGAATCCTGTGAGGACGTCTGCTACATGAATGTTTTATGTCTGCTGCTTTAAACAGTCTTGACTTTGATAAGGAACAATTTAGTTGTAACTATGACTACAATGACCCCCCCCACATAAATACTGACTGGTCTTTTCCACCTAATACTGTCGGCCACCTGAATGATGCTCTAAGCGGTTGATCCAAACCTAAAGTGGCATGTAAAAATAAAGGCCTGGAATGAATAATTCATCAAGCTCCTGACAACATCACGCACGGATGAGTAAGACACATTCTGCATGCTCCAAGGATATGAATATCAACTCCTTAAATGAGATTACTCCTTAAAAATAGAAATGCCACCACATCTCTGAAGCTCAGCAGTATGTCATTTTATTTGTATTTTGCTGCAGGTTGACTGTAAAAAGTATTTTTGTCATGAATTCATGAGGATTTCTTTGAGATTATTTCCGATTTTCTGGTTTTGAAGCATTTGGTTTTCCCCAAAATCCTGGAGCTTCTTTTAAATAACACAGGGCACAACGATGGCACTGGCTTGGTTGTTTCTAATTGTAATTTCTATCACTGCTGTTGCATTTTCTGCTCATTAATGTTCAGTTTAATATATATTATGCTATGTTTTATGTTTAAATTTTTTGACATATTGTCATCACTATTCTCACTGTCTGCCAGTGAGATAATATTAATATTAGTACCTTGCAATTTATAATTTCATCTTGCATTTGTGGATCACATACCTCAAACACTTGAAAACATTTGGTTTTGTGGTGGGGCCAGTAAAAATATTGACAGGATGAAGCAAATCTTAACCAGGCCAGCAGAAAAGTCTGTTCTCTTGCCTGATCTATTTTATAACAGAAAAACAAACAAAAATCCTTTTATCAGGTGAGTAAAGCATATAATGCAGTGTCTGCCATCAAACCCAAACATACCACCCTCAACTTCATGCTCTCTGACACACTGACATTTACACTAATTGAATAAATGGACACATCAGATGGCCTCTGTGGCCCAATAACATCACCCTGTTTAAAGGTTAACATGTGACCTTAAGCTCCAGCATTATTTGTTGTGGGTTGTGTTGCTCAGGTTAAGTTTGTGCATGGAACTTTGTAACAGACTGCACCTCCATCAGCCATTATACAGCCACTGATGATATTGAAGGGCTAGTTCATTCAAAAAATAAAATTCTGTCATCATTTATTCACTCTCATGTTGTTACCAACCTGTATGATTTTTTTTCTGCGTGACTATACAATAAAAACTTGCTTAAAATATCTAATTCTGTGTTCAATTGAAGAAAGTCGGTCATACCATTTTGCACTGATTTGAGGGTGAGGAAATGATGACAGAAATTTCATTATTGGTGATCTATCCTTTTAACAGGAAGAGTGAGTGGAAGACGTGGAGAAAAATACTTTATTCAGCTAATTTTGTTTTATAGATAAACATGATATGATATAAATTTAAGTTGAGCAGCATTTATTTATCAAAGGCCCTGTTGTGTTTGACCTTCAACTTTTTTAACATCATTAAAAAAAAGATGTATTTTTGGAATTTTATGCCTTTTATTTCGATAGAACAGTATAGTGACAGGAAGTGAACGGCGATCATTTTAATTGCAACCATCACTGCTGAATGGACCATCTTGCACTAGCATCCATGCTGCTTTGGCTAGTTTAAGCTTATTTTGTACTAGTCTAGCTAGTGTAGCTATATATAGAATAGTCCTTCTAAGCTGACTGACAAATAATGTCTTCAAGGTTAAGATAATGAAGAAGTCTGAACATAAGCAGCAGGTGATGTGACGATGTGAGGCAGATCCACCATGAGGCTTGTCCAGATGTGAGTCTCACACGTCACTCTGTTAATGGCTGTTGATTACACACTTCACAACTCTATCAAGCTTTGTGAGCCGCGGTGACCTACATGTCACATTAGAGTGATTACAAAAGCAAGGGTGACACAGAGAAGGATGCTATTTTCCACGCACCCTTCATGCTGTTTCTGGAAACAGTGTTGAAGCTGTTGATCATAGCTATTTTTGTTATTACTTCAGACCTCGTGCTAAAATGAAGGCCATGAGAAAGTATTATTTTTATGGTCAACATAAAGATGACTAGATGCTTTTGATAAAATAATACCGTAAAAAGCCATCACTCCAGTCTTTAGTGTCACATCATCCTTCAGAAATCATTCTAATATGCTGATTTTATGATCAAAAACATTTCTCATTATTAGCAATGTTGAAAACTGTTAGATGTGTTTTTTTTCAGGATTGTATGATAAATAGAAAGCTTAAAAGAACAGCATTTATTTTAAATAGAACTATTTTGTAACAAATATAAAGTCACCACTGCTACTTTCGATCAGTTTCATGCATCCTTGGAATACATCCTTCCTGAATAAAAGAGCCTTAAAAACTTACTGACTTCAACCTTTTGATGGTAGTAGTATATGAAGCTTGTTGCTAAATATAACAGTATAATTTGAAAGCAAATCAATATTTCTTTCACATTTATTTATTTATTTGGTAAGTAGCCATGTAATTAATGGGATAATGTGCAGTCAGCTGGTCATTATCTCAAAATGAACCCATTTAGAAGGATACAAAACCCCTTCAATTAACATTGGGGTCCTGATCACCCTCTCAAGGGTTTATTTTGTGATCATGACTGGCTAACTTGCACATTATCGTTTACGCAGAGCATGAGCAAAGTTGTGAGAATTCATTGTACTTGTGTTTCTCATTGCATTCCAGGTTTGGTCACACGACTGGTATTAACAAACACACAGTATTTGGTCTTTAGTGGGTCACTGACACAGATTGTGAGATCGTACTGTGCCGCTGACTCGCCCGCTGCTGTAAGTCCTGCTGTATGTAGTTCAGATTGTATTAAATATGGTTTGTATCACATGACCAGAAACCTCAGCCCCATCCCCCATCAGCCCGGCAGGACTAAGCCATTGTGTAGTTAACCAGTCACATTTCATCCAGAAGCTTACAGCGATCCGTGAGAGGGCAGCTGTTTCAGTAACTGAAGAAGCGAGGAAAGCAAACACTTTTGATAACACAACATGAAACTGGTGGTTGATTCACTGACGCAGACACATGACTGTGTGTTGGACTGATGCAGAAAATGAGGCTTTGCTGATTACATATGAGATAATGAGCCCCCTCCTCACACACACATACTCCTTCCTGCTTCCTCACACGTATGCCAACAGTCACGCTAATAATCCTACACACCCATGCACATACTAACCCTACAACTGGTATGTCCATACACACAAAACACCTAAAACCATCAAGATTTTCTATGTTTAGAAACATGAATAATGTCATGCAACTTCATGCACTGCAAAAAAAAAAAAACTCCTTACTTAGTATATTTGTCTGGATTTCCAGTACAAATATGTAAACATTCTTAAATCAAGATACTTGAGAACCATATGCTTAAAGAAAGAAAGAAAGAAAAACAAACAAACAAACAAATAAATAAATAAATAAATAAATATATATATACATATTACAAAATAAATAAATAAAGGCTATGAAAAATAACCTTAATTCAAATGGAAAACAAGTTTATTTTATTTTTTTCCTATTTTAAGCATAAACTCAAATTTAATAAAAAAAATGTGTAAAGCAAGACTTAGTGTGCTATGTCATTTGCTTTCCCAGTAAATCTATCTTGATTTAAGTTTTTTTTTTTTTTTTGATATTTGTACTGAGTATGTAAAGTATGTAAAGAAAGAAAGAAAGAAAGAAAAATAAATAAATAAATAAATAAATATTCTGTCATCATTCTTTCGTTGGGTAAGCAAACAGTCGACGGTAGCGATTGACTTCCATGGTATGGAGAAAAAAAAATACTAGTATGGCTAACTATTTGGTTACACACATTCTTTAAAATACCTTCTATTGTGCTCAACAGAAAAAAGTACTTCACACAGGTTTGGAGCAAGTGGAGGATGAGTAAATGTTAACAGAATCTATGAATTACAGAATTTATTTTTTTGCATAAACTATCCCTTTAAGAGTCACAAAGGACATGCGATGACAGAAAAATGTCTGTCCCGCGTGTTAAGCAAGTTGCACTCAGATGTCAGCCTATATAGCTAGATCCCCCACAGCTGAAACAGCAAACCCTTCTGCGGAGGGACTGGTGCTCTTATCCCATTCTCACCTTCTTCTTTGGTTCGCGGCTTAGAGGGAACGTGGCTGGCTGAACACAATGTCTCCCATCATCTTAGCACACATTCTGGCATATATAAATATGAATGAATGAAATGAGAAACTTGAAACCTTGCAGATTTCTTTTCATGCAAAAACAGCAACATTACACTAAAGTAAACATTAAAAAGCACAATAGGAACCTATAAATGATGTACTGTGCACAGAAGCATCTGGCAATTTAGTTACAGTATAGGCAGGATGTTGGTGGATGGCAGATTTTGTTTTGCTGCAGTTAAACTCTACAATATTACTTTAAAGGTCTCACATTACAAATTTGGTTTGTTTTGTGTGGTGTGAAACTTTAGCATAAAACAGTTCTGATGTACAGTTGTTAAAGTATCCTTATACAGCAGGCCTATGACCATTATATTAAAAATGCTACTAATTTGCATTTTTTTTAAAATTGAATACAATGTTCGTTCATTACAAATTTGATTATTAGCACACCAATTTGACTGAACAAATAATATTTCTGAATGTCTTTGTATTTGGTTTGTTTCTCAATTGCTTGATGGCAGAACTAAAGCTGCATGAAATCTTCAAATTTGTCTCAAACATGATGATTGTGTTCTCCAGCATGATTTGAGATGATCCAATAGCATCTTGAGCTGTAATGGAAAAAGAGCATCTGCCCATCTGTACAAAGTAGTTCACATGTTCGGTGTCACAAATTCAATTATTTGATTAGTGACCTAAAAATGGTGAAGAATCTGAAAAAGTTTTTTGGCGATTTTACATCACAACTTTGATCTATATTTTTTTCATGCCAAAGGTTTCTGTTCATTTCCAAGTTTAAACTATATTCTCTTTTTTTTTGTATATTTTATGTATTTTTATGTATTTATGTTTTAAACTTTTTTTTTTAAACATTTTAAATTAGACTTCTGGAACCCACAATGTATAAAGACATATAATAAAGGCAACTGTAAACTGTAAAGCCCTTTAGACTCTAAAAAAACAGGAGTCATATCTTTGATCCTGTGCGGAGCCAGACTTCATGTGCGGTTACATGAAGTAAAAAGGCACATAAAAGAAAGGTTTAAAATGGAACATGGCTTCAGAGCTTTTCACCCCCACCACACACAGTTCAAACTCATAGAGGACATCTGTATTTATAGAACAGGCAGCTCAATAAACCTCAATTTAACAATAGAGCTTACTTAAAATTTGATGATTAGATTAGGGCTTTCATCGCATCAGTCACAATATGGCCTCTTCATATATTCCTATATCAAAAGGTTTCTTAATAACGATAAAAGCAGAAAGGCAACAAAGTGTATTTGTTGACTGTTACCAAACAGAGAGAAGCTATACTTTTTTTTAGATCCACATTTATACCTTTATACAAAGTTCTACAAAACTTGTTCTCTTCTAACGGCACGATTTTCCACCAATATCCCTCGGCCTCATCTTTTATATAATCTGGTCAAAGCCTTACACGCGGTTGCATCATGCATTACATCATCAGGCATCAATAGGGGGTCTTGCGTTCAGCATTATGTTGCATTAGATGGAGCCATAAGCGCTGCCAAGAAAATCTCATTAGGGTGGCAGTGGAAACTACCTCATTACACAAATCTGACATCACTTTTGCGGTTTCTCTACAAAAGGGTAAAGCAGGGTTTTGGTTATCGAGATGGCTCTAGCATAGCTTTACCCAAAAACTCTCATTAAGATCTTCATTCTGAAGTGCTGTACTCCAATATAGAAGATCTCTTCTTAAGAGTGATTAACATTGCCTTCTTATGATAATTCATCATTGCATTTATGAGAGATTAATTAATGACTTATACTGTACATATTCTGATTCTGCATGATATGTAGTAACATTGCCATTTGTGTATGTTTTACAGTGCTTGTTTTAATATGTACAGTCAGAGGATGATGGGCTGCCCCTGCTGAGTCTTAGTTCATCTTTATCGTCTATCTAAACATCCCAGAAGGAGCCACAGTTGACTTTGACTCACTGTGGGTATTAAATGGATAAAATATAACTTACTTTCTGTGTAACTCAAAAGGAGCTGTTAGGCAGAATGAGTCTGATCATTTTATTGTATGGGGGGAAAAATGCTATGCAAGCGATTTGTGACTTGGGCTTGATTACTTTCTGCCTACTGTAAAATCTTGTTTTGTTTCATGGGAGTGAGAAAGTTTGTAATGACATGAAGGTAAAGTAAATGATTTTTGGGTGATTTTTTTTTTTTCCTTTTTGAGGCTTTATTTACTGTAAACCTGTTTTAAAATAATGTGATTATAATTATGAATGCACTCATTAAAATGTAAATTTTTTAAGTTACATTGATAGAGTGCTTACAGAAACCAAATTTGGTTACACTTTACAATACGGGTGCACTAATATGCATTAAATAATGCTTAACTAATGCACAGATAATCATGAGTTAATGTATAACTCATGAAGAACTAAACCATTTATGAATGATTATTGCTTCAGCAACAAATTAACATTCTATATTTCATTAAGTAATCAATACATTCTTATTTGTTAAATGTGTCATAATCTATTAATTCCCTTATAAAATATTATATTAACTAATGATGTAAATTCATGATAATTACCACAATGGTCAAAGTACTTCAACTTCCAGTTATCTGCTTTAATTAATCATTAGCTAATGACTTGCAAAGTTATCATTGTTTTATGACTTGTTGAAGCACAGGACTATTAACTAATTGTTAAATAATATGTCATTGTGGTTATGGATTTTGAATTAGTTAGTCATGTGCCTCAATAAGTAAAGTCATAACATAAAGATACATTTGCAAATCATTATGATCAATTAAAGCAGACAACTGGAAGTTGAAATAGGCTATAACTAGTTATTTTAAGATATGAGGTAGAAAAAAAACATGAAATAGACCATCAAATTCACTTTTATTTGCAGTAGTTGTTTAATTTTCAGCATTTTGAACATGAATGTTTACCTAACTACTGTAGGCTACTGTTCAAACTCGTCTTTAAAAAATGTAAGTGTTCGTGTAACGTAAACCGAGATATCCGATATAGACAGGCATCTGCTGCCACCTTACGGCTGAATTGCCTTCTGTGTCTCAGGAAGGGTCTATCCCAAAATGAACAGTTTGTCATCATTTACACACCACACGAGAGACGAGACACACCAAAAATCATTCATTTGAAACAAAACATTTTTATCGTCTTTTCCCCAAAGCGTTAGACAGAAAATAAATATTTAAAGAGTACAGCTACGCTTTGATGAAGATGAAAATCAATGTTTTCTTTCTTTCTTTTTATTTTGAAAAAACATTTTTATGAAGTTAAACCCTTATTTTAATTTTTAACAGAGAAATCTATCTATCTATCTATCTATCTATCTATCTATCTATCTATCTATATATCTATCTATCTATCTTTTGACATTGGTGTTAAATCTTTTGTTAGGGTTCAGTCCAAAACTTTATTACAAGATTAATTTAATGTTTTCATGTTTAGGCCTATTATCTGTGGTCATATCACTTGAACATGCTACTGTAATTAGATTGGACACTTAAAATAAAATGAAAATGGGTATGTACAGAACCTTATTTATTTCGTATATCTATTTTATGTAGTTTTATTTCTGCTGCAAATATTTCCATCCAGGGGAAAGTGATTAATCTGGTGTGTCTCTTGAACACTAGAGGGCGACATGTTGACATTAAGAATATTTTACTGGCTCGTTTGACATGCTTTAACACAGTTTTCAAAGCAAACAAAAACACTTTTCAAAATGTTGACTTATTGCCTACTGACAGATTGAACGTACAATAACATGTTATGATAATCCCAACCATTTAAATGCACATCAGTAATTTCAGTTTGACCGTGTGTAATTGACTGTTTTTTTTCTGACCGTTTTTTTTTCACAGACGTTTTCTTGTGTAGTTTGTTCTTTACTTTTCTCATAAGAAAAGAAAATAATGGTGGTTATCAAATTGATGGCTAAATACAAGCCACTTCCTGTCTTTTGGCCCAGTCTGAGCATTTTTACGGTATGTTAACAGCTGCAGGGTGTTGGAACGGGCCAAATTGGTCCACAAGTGAAACATTAGGTAAGCTCTTGGACATGTTTTTCAGTGCTACACAAATCATGGTCCCTGTGTGTGTGTGTGTGTTTAAGATTTAATAATCCACAAGGGTCAATCAAAAGTTATCAAATTCACACGGTGCACAATGTCTTCTTAATATAAATGTTTAGTTAAGCATGTTTTAAACTCCTTACTGCTGGCTGCTTCAAGTTATACTCAGAACCATATGAACACTTATGTCACCTACTAATATGAAACGGGGTATTTTGTCATTAACTAGACTTTCTAAATGAAGGGTCATAGCTGTGGAAATAACTCAAATATTTATATAAGGAAAAGTGACATTATTTATTTGAAGGGTTCATATGTACCAAAAATATAGCCTAAAAATAATTAAAAACTGTAGAAAGAATGCTAAAATGTTTTATTTTATTTTATTTGTATGCTGTGACCACTCTTTGGCATTAATTAATGTTCCACAAACAAATCTTCCACAGCATTTATAACAAAGCAGCCTGTATACTAATACAGTATCTCAGCACAAGATGATCATGTTCTCAGCATAAATATATAAGCATTAAAGAGGTTTCCATTTGTGTCTGGTGACTTGCACTTGTGAACTTGTTTCAGTTTTGGCCAGTGCCTGTAATGTGATCTGGTAATACTTTTGGTTTAAACAATCTCTAATTGCCAACTAATAGTCCTGATCCTATTATACTCTTAGAAAAGCACAGGTGTGCTTCAGTAGAGATGGCTTCAGGGCTCAGCAGGTCACTAAATTACCAGTCTGAGTGGCTTTTAATGGAAGCAGATGTTAGAGGTAAAGAGTGACAGCAATTTCTGTAGGAAGCCATGCACTTGACAAAATCACCTCAGATACTGTATCACAAATACCGGCGTTTACTTAAACCCTGCACCAATGGAGCATTTTTAAAGATAAATAGCACATATTAGTGTATTTTTTTCTGTTTTAAAATGTTTCAGATGCTCACAAAAACCAACAAGACATTTAAAAAAATCTAAGAATGCTATAAATGAACAAAAAATAAAACCAACTGCTGACATTTACTGTATAACAACAAACTGTGCATATAGCAATGTTTTTCTTAAGAAGAATCCCGATTTCTCTCTTTCTCCTCTTTCAAAGCTTTTCAAACTTGGCTTGGGCACATCTTCTAAGCCTGGCATTATTCATCATAGACGGATGCCACAGTACTACTGTATAATGCCACGGTATCCCCCACCTCACTGGCACTCCACTGATAACACACACACAAGACCACTGTGGACCTTGGATTGCTGGGCTTGTTGGTATTTTCTTTTTTTTTTACTTTCACAGGCCCAAAACCTTCTAATCCAGTTCTTACAGTTCCCAAGCCGCAAGCCAACAGCTTTATTCCAATATCCACTTCATAAATCACTCTAATGGTTTACACAATCACACAAAGAAATAAAAATGCAGTTGTAATATCCATTAATTACTTGTAAATAAATCTTCAATAAATAAAATATACACATAATTACAGGGAACAAAAGAAAAAAGTATAATAAATCAGACATGTATTGTGATACTAAAACACAACTCCCTACACCGTTCTGTCATCTTTGAAATATTAAGTGCACAATAATCATAAATAGCTGTAACGTGTCAGAAAATTCCAGAATCCACATTGTTTGTATGATTTAACCGAATGGCCAACAACACTCAACGTGCTTTGTTACTGTATCAATGAGAGCCCGGCTGGAAGACTTTTAGGACCACTCCGAGTCTAACTGTTGACACGATCCTACTTTCAAAAAAGAAAGGAGGTAAAAATAAGGTTGACATTGAACAATGCAATTGTTTATGCAAAAACTAAACAGTGGTTTGAAATCCTAAAATGAAGGACTGTTGCCAAACCAAACTAACTAAACCTCCTGAGCTACTACAATAGGCCCAATCTCAAACACAAAGGCGTCTGGGATCTGTCATATAAACAGTCACCAGACATCCTGAACTGTTAAAAAAAGGTAAAACGTGGTATACAACTGATGAGAAACGATTAGATGTAATCATAATGTACACAACACAAATGAAGACAATTATTGCATGACTCGGTCAGTCTTGCACCTGTAGATATGGCTAAACTTTCTTCTTCTTATTTTTAACTCTATTATTATTTTCTTCTTGCACATTTTAAATCAGATTTAAAATATTATTTTTTTTATTAAATGTTTAACTATAGGCCTTATTTATTTTAATAATTTGGAATAGTAGTTAATACAGCATCAATTCTGCCACTACAATATATGAAACATTATAGCATAATATTTAGTGTGCATTCCTTTTGCTCTTTCTCCATGTCTTTGTTTGATTAAAAAAATTGACGTAAAATGTTAATTGTAGGGTACTAAAAAAACCTTCAATTGACTTTCAGTTGAACTATGATGTAACTTCTCAAGTCAGGCAATGCACTAAAATACATAAACAGTTTATAGTGCTCTCTCTCAATAAAAGGAAATGGAAGCCAATTATTACACCCAGTCCTGTGTATCTGAAAAAAAAAAGTACGAGTTCATTCATTTTGTGAGGAAGAGGTGTGTATGTGTGTGACTGGATGTGATACTCTGGCTCTCAGTACAGCTATAGTCCTGCAGTGCTTGCTGCCCAGATTTCATGACTTGTTTATCCACCTTTGGAAGGGAAAAGCTGGACTGGAATCACAGAGTACTGGTTTGCTTTAAAAATGTCACAAAAGCGATTTAGATGCCAAATAAATTGAGGTCTGGCTAATAGTTGGAGCCAGAATGATATATTGTCATTTTGATGTATGATGACTTGTGATTAGTTTGGATTTGTTTCATTCAGTAAGTGATGTGTCAGTAATGTGTCAGAGATTTTTAGGGTTCTCTTTTTTTTTCCAGAAGGTGAGGAGAGGATGACAAACACGTAGGCCTATAATAAATTAATCAAGTTTGCTCAAAAGTAGCATATCAAGTAAAGTATGAATCATACAATCAAACAGAACAGGTTTTTGTATTCCACTGCGCCGCTTTTCATTGTTTCTGTATGTATATACGCACCGAGATGGACGTTTTTAAATGTTGTGCTTGTCTTTTGCATGACCTTCTAATTATTTTTGCCATTCCACTGTTCACATCCAGTGTTTTTCATGAGTGCCACATAAAAAAAAAAATAAAATAAATAAAAAAAAAATATATATATATATATATATTTTTTTTTTATTTGTTTATTTTTTTTCCCCCAATAATCAACAATGTGGCTTTGCCTTTGGATACTATTGTGCAGTATCCTGGTTTTTAGAAAGCAAAAACACATTGTGATCGTCCCCTTACGCCTGTCACTCCGAAGTCAAACATATGTTGTCAAACTGGACAGATAGTGAAACTAAAGTGCTTCTTTTCATCTGGAGAGAAGAAAAAGTAAACAGCACAGCATTTAAAGGAACAACTCACAGAAAATTGAATATTTGCTGAAAACTTACTCTCAGGCCATCCAAGTTGTAGATGAGTTTGTTTCTTCATTGGAAAAGTTTAGCATAAATGTAGCATTATATCATTTGCTCACCAATGGATGCAGTGCCATCAGAATAAGAGTTCAAACAGCTGATAAAAACATCACAATAATCCACAGGTAATCTACAGGACTCCAGTCCATCAATTAATGTATTGTGACGTGAAAACAAATTCTCATTCAGTGTCTCATTTTGACGGCACCCATTCACTACAGAGGATCCATTGGCGAGCAAGTGATGTAATGCTGAATTTGTCAACAAATTTATCACTGATACTGCAGTTTTATGCTGTTTTGGTGCTTTTGTGTGAATGATAGCCTTAAAGATAAAAATACAGAAATCAGCTGCTTGTATGAACAACACAGCAGACATGATATATTTACCAGAAAAATCTGGCAATCCAGCAATTTTACTGTAATTTACAAACTTTGGTGTATAAAAGCGGCTATATTCCATTCAAAGATACAAAAGAAAACAACAAATATAGTATGTATTAGAAGCATCCAGACAGAGTCATTTCTCTGACTTCTTATTAGGAGTAAATAAATGCTTATAGGAACTATTGAGGGCTAGTTTAACATTAATAGATAATGACAGCAGACTTGGGTGATGTCCTGAGATCATACTGACATTTCCCACCATTACGGTCAAGGATTGAGACTAGCGGACCTAATTTAGACCTT
Source organism: Sinocyclocheilus anshuiensis (assembly GCF_001515605.1). Lineage (NCBI taxonomy): Eukaryota > Metazoa > Chordata > Actinopteri > Cypriniformes > Cyprinidae > Sinocyclocheilus > Sinocyclocheilus anshuiensis. Next base: position 352,630 of record NW_015555736.1, on the reverse strand, counting down.
AAAATATGGCTTCCGCCCAGAGTGTCAAGAAAAACCTAATATCTTCCACTGTCCTCTCTTGGGAAGCACGGTGCAGGGCGTTTCATATGACCTCAGTGGTAAAACGACATGATGTCACTTGGTTGGATTTAAGACACAATGCGCTTCACTGTTTGGATGTTGCCTTTCCCATGAGCATCCTTATTATACACAATATTAATCGACTGAAGAACAGACTGATGTTGAACAGCCATAATCAAATCCACTGCGAAAGGCAGCACAGCGCACTGTGCATTTGTAATGCAATGTAGCTGATTGATTAAAAATGTTTTTTTGTTCTCTGCTGGAATTGCTAACTATAGACTCATTAAACATCCCATGAGTGATTGTTAAACAGATTTCCTGATGCTCTATTTACAGCGGCAGCACCACATAAAGCCGTTTTTCCCACAAGTTCTATCTCACAGCCACACGGATGCACTGTAAAGGTCTTCGGACACCCGCTACACAGATCTCTGCGGATGAAAACTCAGATGCTCACAGCACTAATCACTAAGTGACCGTTCCCAGCAGCCGAAGGAGGGGGGTCAAGCACAGGGCAAATGGGCATGGGAAAAATGCAACAATTATATCATTTCCTGCTCTGCCTTCACTATGAAAAAATGGAGAGCGTTTACTGCTGTGTGGAGACATCGAGTTGAGTGAGACTGCTGTGTGTGAGGCTTTTGACGGTTTTGTTGAAAGTTTGTCATTTTGAGCTCTTCCTCCGAACAGCAGAAAGAATATTCTGTCGAAGGAGTCTCAATCCAGCCACTGTTATTTGTTTGAAAGTATTTTAAAACACATGTTTATTATATTATTTTTTTTATCATAATTATTTTTAAAATTTCAATTTAAAGTATTATTTTACTATTTTTTAATATATTATTATTTAATAGCATGAATTCTGCCACTATAATAAACATTAAATCACAGTATGTAGTATATGTTAATTTTCTCTCCACACCTTTAATTATAAATATTACAAAGTTCAATTCTAAACCAATGAACAGTGAACATTTTTTTTTCTATCTTTAAAATACCTGTATATTATAATGTATATTAGAATGATTTAACCTTTGCACAGTTGAGGTACAATGTTTACACTTCAGAACATTTTTGACACTTTGACAGATTAATTTAAGATTATAAATTAATTTAATCAGAATTTGGTTTTATCATATGTAAATAAAAAAAAATAATCTAAAAATTATTAATCTAAAAATATTATAATATACAATAAAAACAAATTGATCTAAATTTGTTTTTATTGTTTTAGAATTTAATAGAATCAATCATCAAACATCATCATATAAGCTCACAATGCATATTTAAAATGATTTTTTAAGTGTTTTTTAAATGATTTGGTTAAGCAGCATATAATTTTCTGAATGGGTGATCTACAATGTTTTTAAAACTTCTAAATCATACTAATGAATAATACAAAATATTGATAATAATATATAGCAATAGCAAAGAACATGTTGCATTGCCAGGTCTGTATTGTCTGGAATACGTTTTGTTCCAGCACACCTGCCTATGATTTTCAAGACTTTGATTAGCTGCTTCAGGTGTGTTTGATTAGAGTTGGACCTAAACTCTGCAGGAAGGTAGATCTCAGGAACAAGCCTGGTTTAAACAATTCAAGTCCTTAATCGAAAAGGTCTGTGGAATGTTTGGATAATGAACTCTTGAAAAGGGTGTAATTGCTGTCAGGTGTTTTCAGTCAGTTCAGGTGTGGCACCCCACCATAAACAAAACTGCACAATATTAATTACCTGCTGTTCAAAAGAAATACGGGCTTATGAAAAATATTTCAAAGGAGCTGAGAAGACATTTTGGATTGAAAGATTTGGGCCTTCATCAGTCTGCTGTTGTATATCTCACCAGAAGCAAATACTTTGAAAGGTCAGTGAGTGGGTATGCCTTAAAATCCTAAAACAAGTCACATAAATACTAACAACTAAGGATGTGTAGTAGTGTTTTGATTTTGTTGCTACCTGAGTTAGCCAAGCCCTAACACTAAAATTACTGTATATGTAAACCCAAACCGTTCTGAATTGATGAAACTATCCCACAACTTCTCAGCAGATTTGCTTACCATTTATAGGAAGTTTCCAGTCACTCATACAAAAGGTTGATTGTTGAAACCATTTGAGCAACAAAGATGGCACTGTAACATATTGTGGGTTTTCATGTCTGTGGTTCCTTGAATTATATGGTTTGACTTATTTCTAATCAGATGAAGATAAAGCTTTTATAAGAAAATCAGAAAAAAGAAAAGTAGAAATCCACAATTTCAGAGAGTTAATGAGCGTACATATATTTGAATGTTTTTGAAAGTCTCTTAGCTCATAAAGGCAAAATGAGTGTGTGCACATCCACTGCTTTCCGGATTTTTTCCATTGCGCCAATCATTTGCTGTCTCTTATCAATTGCTAATTCGCTTACTCATGGACATTATTTAGTTAACAAGTCACAATACTGAAATTAAGACATTCCATGCAAACCACAGTTTAGCACAGACAGGACTGCATCTTATTTTTTTGTAAACCGTAACCAGAAATCTATTATACAAGCTGAAGTAAAAGTCAGGCCTCCTAAAATCAAAACTAAAGGAACAATTATCTGGCCATTTCTAGAGGCATTAATAGACACTCAAATGTCTTGATGGGGAAAGCCAGTGAACCAGTACACTTTCAGCTCAAACCGTAAGCCAAAAGGTGTTGCTGTAAAAGCTTGAGGTAATGACAGACTGGCTTGACGTTTACATCAATGTCTTTTTAAACGTCCCATAATTCACCCCCACTAACTTTTATATTCAGTATTTCCATGTCATATGTTTGTTACCTATGAGTCAGGAGGGCAGAGTCGGTGAGCTATTTGAATAAAGTGTTTGGATACCACTATGAAAGCATTTATTTAATTTGGCTCAAACTGAGGTAAAATTACCCCCCCCCCGATGTCAGACCCATTGTGCTCGCAAACTCTATTAATTCTGTTGCTATGAAACCCAGAAGAATCTAACGAAGCGTCTGAAAAGAGATTTATACTGTGAAAAGAAAGTTACTAAAAGGCCCGTATTGTAAACATGTCACAGTTTGGTTTGACTTTAAAAAGACCAGTGTGAATACGGTGATCATATAGAAATAATGCATCAAGGGAGTTTTTCTTAATAAATAATGGCCACTGTGCGGGCTCCTTATTACTCCGGGCTTTGTTTTGTCCCTCATATATGCTTATAAAAGCTGTGTCCAATGGGCAGAAAAGTTTCTGTTTCAGAACCGTGTAGCGCTCTGACGACAAGGCAGCACACTATCCTCAAACAGCTCTTCTCTTTCTCTTCTGTGGGCTAGTTTGAGAGAGGACAAGTGGGTTTTTCTTATCCCCTTCCTCCCTTGGCCTTCTTAGTCTTTTCAATGTCACACAAAAGCTGTGATAATCAAGGCCCAATTTCCCTCTCTTTCTCAATGAGTTTGGTCTGAATTTATTACGATGCCAGAGACTTACTCTTTGATGTCATTAAATCCATGAGGGAGTTCATTTTCTCTCAAAGCACTTTATCAAAGCACTTCAGATGCGTCCTCAAGCTTTCTCGCGCAGAAACGCTCTACCAGAGGGCTATTCACCACAGATGCAGTGTGTACTTCCTACGAGCCCTTTAAGAATGAGCTGCTGTAATGCTCAGTCACTTTATAACCTAGAGAAGCAGCAAAGGGTCAAAGGTCAGATCTCATTCTCTCAATCTCTCTCTCTTTTCCCCCTACTTTTTCTAAGGCTGAGTTCACTCTGCACGATTTTAGCCCCGATTTTCACTCGCCCACAGGTTTTGCGAAATCGCCTGAAATCGGAGGCAAATCGGTGCTCATTCACGCAGTGTGAATTATCAAAGATGCGATCTGAGAGAATGTATCCGTCGGCTGTGTGAAATGAGTTCTGACTGAAAAATACATTGGCGATGACCTACAGCCAATGAGAGAGCTTATGAGAGGAGTTATAGACCACAATATCAGCAAGCATGGCTTCGGTTCCGAGAAAGGCTCCTTCTCTGTCTATTTGGACCCGAGAAATGGAGGACAGTTTAGTCGACCATTTGTATTTTAATAACATTTCCAGTCTCGCGCGAGAACTCTTATCTCACGTGTGATCTTGCGTTATTTCCTTGTCACTTCTTGTGTGCATTTGGTTGTAAAATGTAGTTTGCGGACCAGACAGCGTTGTCGGCGATTCTTCCTATTGTAAAGTCATGCAGTGTGTAACCTCCTGTCGCCGATCCATTGTGCAATGAGAACACAGCAGTAACTGAATGCTACCCCAGATACTTGTGCAGTGTGATCTGATGACTTTGAAAATCGTGCAGTGTGAATTCGGCATAAGTTACAAAAATCCCTTTGCTGTTTAAGGCTTTTTGGTTGAATTTGCTACAATTCTAGTGAAAGCATTTGTTCTTTACTGGATTAATAAAAATTGTTTAAATAATATAAGAACTGTCTGAATATGCACATTTTATTAGTATGCTAAAAATATTACAAATAAGACCACACACACACACACACATATATATATATACATATATATTAAGAACAAAACTTTTTTTCCCAGTTTTTATTAAGTGATCATTTTATTGAGCATGGAGTAAACACCGTGTAATTTCTCTTCAGGTCTGAGTTTAAGTAGGAAAAAAAAGTTTTCTACAAAGCTCTGAATTATGATACCTAACCTGCAAGGAGTTTCCACATGTAGAAATAAGGCCCAAGCTAGGGTCATCTTACAGTTCGTTATTCAAATGCAGCAGTGAATTAATCGATATCAACTTTAAAAATTTGCGTTGGTATCTACGGCATGTCATTTGCAATCATTTTACCTCTGAAGGCAGAGAAAGATTAACTGCAACTTATTATGAATATTCATTTATCTGGTTAATTTATTCAGATTTATTCTGCAGCGTTCCTACGAGCAGGACACAATGAGAGGCAGATTTGAATCGCTATCTTGTCACAATGTCATTTCATATTTGAAAAGAGCAAGAGATGGTCATTTAACTCACAAATAAAGTGCCAACTAATTAAATCAGACAAGGACAATGAGTTGTGATACTTAAACTCGGATAAAACGGAGAGACTATACGAACATCTCAGAAAGGTCTCTGATAAGACTGAATGGTCAATTCAGCACTACTAAATGAGGTCTCCTTAGGTTATCTTGGATGAATTACTTTACTCTGCTGACACAAACAATACAGAACTGCCAAATCGCTCATATGCGCCATTGTCTGCGGTGGAGCGTGACTTGAAACAGGGCAGCGGTCGCTTTTTTTGAGCACTTCAGTGAAACAGACGACTGAAATCTGCAAAGTTTGTGTTGCAAGGCCAAGGCACTGAGAGTTTTCTTTGCGTGTATTTAAATTCCTACTTAAAACAAATTTGTGTCCTCCCATGTGGCATGGCTTCTAAGACCCAGCAGATGAGATGCATCTGTACGCTAAATAAGGCTCCTTGAGGGCGCGATGAATCTCTGCATGGAGCAAAAACAGAGTGGCTTACATCCAAACGCTAACTCAAGACAGTTATGCAGTATTCCCCTTTTCTTTTTCACACACTACACTAAATAGTACGCTACAAATAAAGAGCCGGCTTAACATCAACACTCTTATTGAAATCAAATAAGTTACTGTTCTGCGCGGGGTACTGACTTATTTTTCCAGTGAGGATTCTGCAGTACAAACAAGAAATGCTCGAAAAAAAGTTTGAACACAAAAGTAAAGCTATGATGAAAAATATTGTGCTTTAAGGCCTCCACATACCCCACAGCCATAGAATGTCATCACTTCGTACTGCACGTGACTGCTGTTGTTGACACGGTTTCCTTTTCTCATGAGACGTCCGTTCGGTTGGTTTAAATGCAGTAAGCCAGCTGTTGACTAATGGTGATTCAAGCAATGTATATTCTCGGTAATAACAGTGCTGGGGAGCCAGTGAAACTTGGCCAATTTAAGCTGCCTTTGAGCGATTTCTGTCTCATACAGTTTCACAAATTGCACCTGCCAATCCCCCAAAATCCAATGCACAAAATGGGCTTTATAAAATGATTGAAATGGGATTCATGAGAATAACATAGATGTAAAAAATATACATTTCTATCGTCACCATTGATAAAAATCACTCATTTTGATCAAATATCAGTTTGTGTGATTTGAGAACTTTCTGCTTTGGCATACTTCCTTTCACTTTTTGAACAGCTCAATGGGGTTTCACTACAGGCTATAATGGCCCATGGGGATATTCTGTCACATTAAAATTATATTGTTATGGTGAACAAAAATCTGCCAAAATCTCCATGATGTCCCTCAAGTTTTTATTTGAGCCACTTCTCTTTTCTCTGCTGGAAACCCCGTGATCAGAGGAAACCCAGACACATCGATCCAAACTGAAAACAAAATGTTTATTGTAAGGCTCTGTATTGAAAATAGGGGTTTACATGGTGGAGTGTTGTCTATAAAAGTCATAAAAACAAAGGAGGGATGTGGCTCCCAGAGCGCTTGGACATTAGTGCAGGAAATGGAACAAGGTCAGAAAATTAAAAGTGCAATTTTCCGGTTCTCATTTTCTTAATTCATTGCAGCTTAAGCTGTTCTCTGCTAAGGCTGGTCGGAAGGAAGGAAGGGGTTTTGGCTTCGGCCAGTGGTCTCTTAGCAATAAAACAAATCCGTTCAAACCAGCATGCTGGTGTCCTTGTGGCATCCTCCCTTTCTTTTTTTTTTTTGAAGAATGAAGGCTTCAAGTTGTAGATGAACACACAATGAACCATGTTAGTTTAGAGCTGCTACTGCTGAGAAAGTGACAATAAATAGCAAGTCTGCTGTTATAATGAAACTCAAAGGATGAATCTGACATTGAGGTTCTTATTTACTTATAGGTTTCTGAACTTCACTGAATTGACTGTTGACCTATGCCATACTTGTATATGCGCTGTGAAGAAAAAAAAGAGAGATTTGTGTAGATATTATTCAGAGCTAACATTAAAATCAGACATGTATTTACATATTAAATGTGCAAATTTAGAATCAAAATAATACTTTTTTTTTTTCTTTTTTTTTTTTTTCTTTTTCATAGTTGTTTAATGACATTTAAAACTAATTACATTTTCAATGATCAGTTTTTGTTTATTAAGAATTACAGAACATGATCAATACTGGAAAATCCAGCCAATTTTAATCACAGAATGAACTTGATTTCTTCATTTTCCTAAACCATATGCAACCAATATAATTTAAACAATGCAATAAAATACATTTACTGTAAACCTATAAAGGCAAACCAAAATGAAAGACAGTGGTCAGTTATATAAGAATTAGAAAAAGAAAAATGGATTTTCTGACGTTTTAAATATTTCTGTAAAAAACAGATGTGTGAATCGGAGAAAGACACCGAAAGAGCTACTGTATTATTTCTATGAAAAGTGTGCATTTCTGTGAAACATTCCTGCATTTGGACATAGCCTCCAACCATTGCTTCAGTAGCATAATTTCACATCAGATGAAGTGTACGTTGTTCTCAATTATACACATCTTTTAAGTATTTGGAAACATCATAAAATGAGTGTTATTTTTGCAAGAACAGTATCATTCACTGAAAGTGAGTTTTTATAACCCTCTAAGAATTTAGACCATGCTTTCCCGGGAAAGCTATAAAAACACTTCCGTGTCAAACATCAAAGCTACCTCAGTCAGAGCATGAAATACAAAATTTTCTAAATTTTATGAAATCGTATCTTACCTTGCATAATGGCAAACTTTTTCTCATTGTGTAACCCTGGCAAATTGGTATTGTTAAAGAATAGGCCTATTCTTTGAATTATTCACTTAAAGTAACCTATGTAGCTTTCATAATATATATTACTTGCAGCATGTGTGATAGAAAACAGTCCTAAACTGCAGTAGGCTAATACTTTCTAAAGACGTTACATAACCAACTCTCATCTGGATGCACACTTCTACAACAATATATGCTACAGAACTTAACATACAAATATAATTTTATCACGGATTTTATTTTTTAATACATATTGTGTTAAACTAATTTCCAGTTAATTTGTAGCTCAAACATCTTTGTTTAACTTTAAATCTTATATTTCTTGTCATTTTCTCCAGTCGATTATTATTGCTTTAGTGACTTTTTCAGGCCCCGCGAGTAGGTGGCAGTAAGACTGTCCTAGTCATTTATTGAACCGATTCATTCAAACGCCGATTTCCTCGAACAAAACGAGTCACTGAATCGTTAATTTAATCGATTAAACGGGTCATGTGATGCTTTTTTAAAGATCATTATTTTGTGTATTTGGTGTAACAGAATATGTTGACATGCTTTAATGTTCAAAAAACACATTATTTTTAAAATACTGTACATTATTGTAGGTCCTCTATGCCGCGCCTATCTCAAACACTTCGTTTTCTACAAAGTCCCTCCTTCCGACAAGCGCAGTCTGCTCTGATTGGCCAGCTGACCCAGTGCATTGTGATTGGCCGAACACCGCAAGCACTCGTCGGAAATGTAACGCCCCTTACCATAATCGCGTGCACAATCAGCTTGTAACACTCCAAAGAGAAAGGAAAACTTGAAATCGCATCATATGACCCCTTTAATTCAAAATTCTGATTGATTCAATCGGTTGTCTTTGTGAGGGAGTCATTGACTCATTCATTAAACAGATTAATTCAAGAACTCTGCTTACTCCGGAATGAAACCAGTGGCTTTGTAAATGAGTCACTGAATCATTCATGAAACCATTCGTTCAGATTCTTTGAGAGAACAAATATAAGCGACTGAGTCATCCAACAGTTTTTTTTTTTTTTTTTTTTTTTTTTTTTTTCAAAAATAACTCCACATTTTATGTTTTAGAGTAAAAAAAAAACTCGTTTAACCTTTGTAATCTCCTCAGATGACAATGTAGATGCCTGAAAAATGTTGTTGTTGTTGTTGTGATCATAAACTGTATGGATGTGATTACACGCAATACATGGAGCGTTTCCCTCACCATTGTAACCCACTGCTTTTGCAAGCTTCCGTGAAAACGTTTCAGCTTTTATTTTCCTTTTTCGCCCTGAAGAAGATATCACAGGTTCATCAAGTTCGTCGAAATTATCCATCCTCGATCACTTTTAGTCAGCTTTG
>NW_015555736.1:308195-340588 GCF_001515605.1 Sinocyclocheilus anshuiensis | reverse complement strand
TTGCTCCCAACTGTTTTTTTTTTTTTTTTTTTTTTTTTTTTTTTTTCTCAAAACACGGAATCATTCTTGAACGAAAAACACCTCTGTTGTGTAGCTTGGTGTTCTGCTAGGCTTTGTTTGGAATTATTTATTTATATTGGCGGAGCTAAGGAGGGAACTGGGAATAATTAACACGTAATCTACTCAAAACTGACAATGTTCATTGAACTGTTTTGTAAAAGCGATATCAAAGAATTGTGGGCTCTTGTATAAAAGTAAAAGTCATAAAGCGACCCCCACCCTGCTTCATCTGTCTAGTCTAGTGCTTGTGTGTACATGTAGTAGTTTCCTCCTGTATAGTCAACTAAATTAAGAAAGGGCTTTTATCAGCAACTATCAAGATTTCCACTCTGAAAAGACCCCCCGACTTTACTAACATGTTACATATGGCACACATGTTTGCTATTACAGCCATTTTCCTAAGCCACACACTTCTGTGCTCTTGCAAATGAGAGGTTCACAGCCCCGCTTCGCCACCACTTGCCTCCGATTCGTAGACTCCCGTTGGCAAAAAGGTGGATGGGACGCATCACTTCAGCCTGTGAATCCTTTTTATTTCCTCTCCATCTGATATACATTGGAGGTAATAGAACTTGCATAGATCAAGCAATGATATATTCCAGTAGAAATCAGCTACGGAGCTTTGAGGTCAATTGTGTAGTTTTTGATTGCATGTTAATGATAGCTACTTTCTTTGTCAATGTTTTTCTTTATTTTCTATTCTTCTACTTGTATTTGTTTAGTTAAAATATGTAGACAGTTTTCAACACAAATATTACTTGCATTAATGATGAATATTTAGCTTTGTTCAGGTGATTTCAATGCAAGAAATAAAATACACAGAACATCAAAATATTTCAGTCCAAGACAAAATGTAACGCTACAATTGTTGAAACTTTCCAGTTGCTTACAGCTTGGAGATGAGATGGGCCCTCTTGGCACCCTCCCTCTGGCAGTGTCTTTGCACACAAGTATCCGAGCTATCCTGTGCCAGCTCTTAAACGCAATCCTCCAATGCTACTCTGGGTTTGGCACGGGCCTGGAATTGGGGACCAGAGCTAAATAACTCCAGACTCTCTAAGCATTTGAAGGGCAACATTTCTGGTGTACGGAGCGAGAATCGGGGGCCTGTGTTTTCCAACCAGACTGATAAGGCTATTTAAGACATTTTTGTGGCGCTGTTTCTGTCGTGAAACAGAACGTGGCCAGCTAGCGGGAGAAAAAGCAATCCTTTTGTTATTGAGAGGACAGGATTTCTTGAGGCCTTTGGCTCTTTTGTAATCACATCCAGACTCTGTTTGATTATGATATGTGAGCTATTGCATCACTGAAATCCCTAAAGTGGCTTATGGTCTTATAGGTGACATTTGAGGTTGTGTTGGCCTGCGTGCTGTCAATACACTGCCTGTGCACCAATGGTTATTTAATGTGGCGATATGATACATACCTAACAGCAATGGTTTTATTTAGAGTAGCATTTGGCCCCAGCAACCATAAAAGCCCTAAATGATTATTATTATTTTTTTTACCTTTAGTAACTGCACAGCTAAACAACTTGGTGGTTTGGGGTAAACTCTTTTAAGCATCTCAGTGTGCATTTCGTGTGAATATGTAATTACAGAATTTCTATAAAATGATGTCTTTCAGCAAAAAAGCAACAAAATAACCAAACAATCCCTTAGGCCTATTCTAAACCTACTGACATAACAGTTTATGACTTTATTTAGAGGCAAGTATGAGTTTATGGATGTTGTTTTTGAAAGGATTCTACAGTGGCAGAAATTCCCCTTTAGAACAGGCGTTCAATTCAGTGGACCTTGCGCATGTGATCTGGCCCCTGCCACACAATACTGTCCCTTAGGGCATGTAAATAGCCGTCATTCAGTCATGTTCAAAATGACAGACAACACAGTGATGCACTGGGGTGAAATGTCATGACTCTGTCAACCCTGTCCCAGCAAGACACCGTGTTAGTCACATGATCTCAGAAGGTTCACTTATGTTTAACTGGCTTGCAGTGTTGTTGTATTAATCATTCAAACAGGATGCATTTACATGTTTTTCATGGATCTACTGAAGGGACGTATTGTACTTGAACACACTCAAATGTACGATATTTACAGATGTTTTAGTTATAGGTGCTCATAGAATTATGAGCTTTTATGTTATTGTGTTATGCTTTAGATTTATTTTGGGATAAGTGTTCTCTGCTACATGAAATTGTATGACATGGCAATCAGTGCTGTCAATTTCTTATTTATTATTTAAGTAATTTGTTGAAAAAGTAATGCATTTAATCATAACATAAATTCCATAAGGGATTTTCCTATCGTTGAAGTAATTCAAGCTTGAAGTACAGCTGTAATGCAAGTCCATACTTTGCACAGCTCCAGCTATCGGCATTCATGTACCTCAAACATGTATGTATCATGAATATTGTGTAGTTTTTTTTGTGTGTATATATATATATATATATATATATCTCAGATCGTGTATATGGAGAGGAGGCAGAGGTGCATACCCCTTCTTTAAATAATTACATACGCGATTAATGCAATTTTTTATTTTTTTTTAATTCATTCTTTTTTATTATCGGCAACACCTACACTCTTAAAAATAAAGGTGCTTCAAAAGGTTCTTCAAGCGATGCCATAGAAGAACCATTTTTGGTTCCACAAAGAACCATTCAGTCAAAGGTTCTTTAAAGAACCATCTCTTTCTTACCTTTTTATAATTTGAAGAACCTTCTTTCGCCACAAAGAACCTTTTGTGATACAGAATGGTTGTTTAGATGTTAAAGGTTCTTTATGGAACCATTTAGACAAAAAGGTTCTTCTATGGCATCGTGAAGCACCTTTATTTTTAAGAGTGTAGTAGCGATATTTGCTTGTGCAACAATAGATCATCTATAAAAGTAGTCATCTGAAGCAAGTAATTAATTTAAATTATTATTTTTTTTTTTAATTATGTGCTTCTCGGAGCCCTGTTATAATAATAAAAGTGATAACTTTAAACAGTTTTCCTTTCTAATAATTAAATTGCATGCCATTCTTCTCCGGTATTTCTCATATGCTGTGTGGCAAGAAGCGAGGACCGTTTCGGGAGCTCAGAGAGCACGTTGGTGGCGAGCATCTTTTAGCACCCTGCCCAGATGGAGCACGATGATCGGATGTGGGGGAGCCACCAATAAATATATTTCCACATTTAAACTACGAAAGAGGAAAGGAGTGTCGATCAAAGAGCCAGATCTCCGAGACCGGTACCGATTACTCTCCGGATCAGATATTTACCATGAAGCTATTCCTGCCTTTGTGTGTGTGCCTTTCATATTGCAGACAGTTTAAGGAAAGGCTGTCTTTGATCAGACTGATAAGCCATGTTTTATGCCAACACACGCATGCACATTCTAACACGCTGCGGCACACACACACTAACGCATGCAAAAATGCACTCAGTGCCACATGTGCAGCCAATTAGCAGCTGAGTGTTTATGGGGGATCCAGATGAGTTTCAAACAGGGCACGGTGCTCGGCAGACTTTGATGGCTTACAGCTTTAACCTGCTCTCATCACGTGCTGTTAGAGCAGGAATGGATGGAAATGTTGTTGAAACGTTTGCTTTGGTTTAATGGTCTTTAGAGACGGCGTGGGCTGAGCAGGCTGGAACTGCTGCTGCATGCCAACTCCTGGAGTCATGCATTTTCGACATGGAGCTTGATGTGGCATATTTCAGGAAAAAGTTACTTTTTGTTTACCATTTGAAGAATTTTTCAAACATTTCACCCTGGATCGCTGTTCTCCAAAAAAACAAAAAAACAACAACACCTGTCTATCTAGTAGAACGAGCTTAGTAGAGTCATAAAGTCAGTAGCTCTAGTGATTGATTCCATATCCACTGCAATCCTCTTTTTCATTTTTTTTTTGACAGAGCTTACCACATTGTTCGCATCTCCATTTTGCCTCATAACCTCCCCTTCCCCATCATGTAGTTGATGATTGCTCATACAGGACACAGGGATTACAATCCAGCATGGTGGGAGTCAGATTAAAGGACAGTAGCCTAATGCAGACAGGCATTTGAAAGTTTTTCAGAGTTTCTCAATGTGCACCGCACCTATTCTGAGCCCTTTTATCAGATTAAGTCTGATATATTTATTTGTTTGTTTGTTTGTTTGTTTGATGGCTGACACATAGCATCAAGGCATTTCTTGTCCCAGGTTAAGATCTTGCACATCTGTTCTATATTGTACCACACTGCAGTTGTTGTTGTTCTCCTGAGGGATTAAATGTTGATTTTTGAGAGCTCATTTCTTGGAGTGGACATGCTAATCTGATGGAGGATGATGGGTTATGGAGTCATGGAGTGCACAGGTGGGTCAGATGTGCAGTTTTGCATCCTGGTATGACCTGCAAATTCTTCCGAGAGGAGAGTCTGAGTCAAAGAGTCGAGCAAAACTAGAGCCAATATATGTTTTCCATGTAAAACTATTTACTATCGAGTAAATCATGCACAGTCAAGACAGCCAGCATATTCCAACCAGCTTCACCTCAACAGAAGAATAGAACAGCACATTAATATGATATGCACATATTTTATGTATTGTGTGTGTTTGATGCCCAAGAGATCTCATTTGGTGGCTTCTCCACTGATCCCGACTGCTCTGTTGGTTATCAGAGACCGGTTCGCGTTCTTCAGATCAGTCCTTCCAAAATGGACTTTGAAGTCAGTGTCCCATAAGGAGACTTCGGTCTCAGGGCGGCTGAGCTCTGGGATGTGCTGGACCTGAATGGAATAAGAGACAGCACTGGTAATAAGAAGACTTAAAGTTTGAAAAAAAAAAAAAAGAAATGTTTGATAAAAATGAAAGAAAAATAAAAGGAGAAATAAAGGAACATTCTGGGTTCTCCATTCTCTATTTTGGCATAGTGTTGATTATCACAAAAATGTGGTAGAGACACTTACAAGAGAAGTGAATAGGGAAGAATTTGGGGTTTAAAAGCAGAAATGTGAAGTCTTTAAGTCTTCTCTTAAAACATATGTTTGAGCTGTATATTGGTTTAAAACATTTTTACAGCATTGTAGGGTTTATAATTACATTAATTATTTTCTATGTAAATTTAAATCACTTAAAATCCCATTAACATGCATATTGTTTATATCTTGTGTCTTTAACATGTCAGTGGGGAGCTTTTTACAATTTTATGTATAATCCAGATTTTTGATTTTTAAAGAAAGAGAAGCGTCAATTAATTTTTGATCATTATGATTGAACTTAAGTAGTATTGAACCTGAAATATTCCTTTATCTCTTAAACATACCCCTTTCCGTCATGTTCCGCTCTATGATGCGATGGTTGAAAATCAAGAAGATTTTTCTGGCTTCATATAGGGTGTACCTAGGGAGTAAAGTTGGAGGACGAGTAAGACTATCGGGCTGGTATGCGCTCTGAGGGGCAGCCGTGGCACCGCGCCATGGGTTCAAACACGCAGGGTAAATATTTGCTTCTCTTTGGTAGGCCGGCTTCACTGAGGTCATTCATCTGGGATTCCCTTGGCATCTGCCACTCTTTGTTGTTACAGTTGGCATTTTTGGCACAGGAAAGGTGGTGGGGCTACAAAACGGTCACCTGGAGAACAGAAAGAGAGACTTGGGAGCAGAGCGGAAGCGTCGGAGCTGGCATTCATACAACGGTTCCATTTGAAATTCAAGAGCAGCCCGTAAAAATGCAGGAAATGGAGAAGAATGCATTTTGTCACTATAGGTCACCTCTCTCTTGTTTGTCGAAGCCTTTCATGTGGAAACACGTCAAAGAGGGTTTCAAAGTGACACTCTTTCTCGTGTTGCAACTATAAAACCAACGTAATCCATCTCTTATCAAAGCGATTTCACCCGTATCACTACAATGAATTCATTTATTCTTCCCAATCACATTTGATATCCACTCATAAAAGGAAACGCCATCCCACCCACTTCTGGCCGTCCTCCTGCGATCATCTGATGGTGAACTCTATATCAGCCTGTAGATGGTGCTGTGTTCCACCGATCTCCTTCTCATCCCTCTATCATTTCTCTACAATGAGTCCATTGTTTTCATATCCTGTCTTACCTCCTTTGCCCAAGATCCCCCACCGTTCATGTCAGTCTTTTTAAACCCACCCAGCCAGGGCAGGCCCTGATTATACCATCCGCGTGCTATCGTGGGCATTTTGAGGAGGAGGAAGATGGCGTAAAACTCAAGTGCAGAGGAGGTGGGAAGGGAGGAGGGAAAAGCACATACACAAACACACAATTCCCAAAGCACTCTTGGGGATTGGCAAGGGCCAAGAAATCTCTCTTCCCTGGAACACCTAATCCTTGGGTCGGGGCCAAGGACCACAATCTCTGTGCACAACTGACACCGGCCACCAGAGACACTTTAGGGTTTTTTAGGCGTGTCCTGTTCTCTCTCAGCTCACCGCAGCCAGAGCATGAAGCATGAGAGGACACGACTAGAAATCAGTGGTTAAGTTGTATTTACAACACTGTTCCAGAACAGTTCAACCCAAATAATCAGATGTGTGCAACGTGTTTTATGGAGGATGGTTTCCTGAACCTGGTAGAGTAGACTACAAAATGCGGCTGTTCTGACTCACAGTCTGTAAGTACGTTTTCATATTTAAAGAATTTGCCACTGATAATTTAAATGCGAGTTTTGAGCAGTGTAGAGTAGCGCTTGTTGTTTGTCATTTCTCCGATCACAAATGCAGACAGGTTTTATGTTTACACGGCACGATGCAACGCGTAAAAAGACAGTATAAGTCATTATAATCAGTAATTATGTCCCCACTGGATGCAAAAGTCGTCAAGTTCTACATTCAGCACAATATTGCCCATTTTAAATTTGAACTATTATTAAATAGCCTAGTATATATATATGGGATTTTTGTTGTCTCTAGTAAAGAGACCGTTGTTAATTAACTTTAACATTGCAATTTTATATAATGGATACGGTTTGTAAGGGTTTTCTCTACACTCCAAATTAAATAAATACATTTTAATTCATTTAAAAAAACTCTTTAAAGATTAGGGACAGTGTATGTAAATTCAATATGATGTATTTTGAATTTTGCACTGCATTGTGTTTTAGGTTTATCGGAAAACACATTAAAATTAACCATGATTTTATTACACTAACCTTTTAACCATACATGTGTAGTTAAACTGTGGCTTAAAAAAATGACAATCCATGGTTACTGCACGGACTACTAAATATAGGCTATACGTGCTTCAAAGTAGCTAACACTACGGTTTACATGTAGTAATATGAAAGATAATAAGCAAAAGAAATGTAATAACTCTTCATTATGTTATGTGCAGGAAAAAAACACGAACTTCTGCGGAGAGTAATGTTCGCGCTGCGCTGCTGTAACTGATCAGCGCCGCTCAGTCAGTTCGGTGGCGCTAGTAAACACGTCCTCTCTGCGCTGTCGAGTCGGTCGCGCCGCTCGAGCCGCGCCGATGACAGGTCACCGCGAACACTTTAATACCGCGCTGTTTCGTCCCACATTTGGGTTGTTTGGCTTCCCATAGGTTTTTATGTTTGAGGCGCGATGCAACGCAATGCGTAAAAAAACTGTATAAGTCATTATAATCCGTCATTATGTCCCCACTGGATGCAACAAATGCCTCGTTTATAATGGGTTTTAATGGTTTTGTCTGGTCGCGGGGCATAGAGGAGAAACAATAATGTACAGCATGTGGAAAATGTGTTTTTTGAACCTTAAACCGCATAAACACATTTCACTACACCAAATACACAAAATAATGTTCTTTTTAGCAACATCATATGACCCCTTTAAACACTCAAGGTTCTCAAATTGATCACATTTTTAAATATTTAATATATACTCTTGCGTTTGGTTTTTATGATGCAACATTTCCACTGCTATGAAAATGTATCCTCTACAAATCATGGCTATAACTGAAATGGTAAATGGACGCCATTGAGCTAAAAATGCAGTAAAAAATCACTTGTGCATGCTTCATGCTGGCTTTCATTCTTTCAACTTGCGTCTGCTCAAATAACAAATATAGTGAGTGACATGTTGCAGGTACCTTGCTGTCTGAGCATTTACACTCTAATGATGCAAGTTTGTAGAACTGGTTGGCATAAGGCATGTAAATCTTCGACAGCTGTTGCATCTTGAATGGCGTTGTGTGTTTACATAAGGGTAAATGCCACACTTTCCCTGGTTTTAAAAATGTAAACGTCGGACATGGCCAATTATAAGCAGGAAAAGCAGGAAATGTCAGGTGTGTACCTTTGAACTCACAGCGGCCATTATTTTGTAGGCACCGTTTTAAGTGTGACGTAAATTTATTTATTTTGTTTTAATGTTAAAATTCTTTCTGATATGCAATGACCCTGTACAGCAACATTGACTTAACCACTGGTTATGGGGCGGGACTAACTGCTTGTCCAACGAAAGGCAGGTAGGCGGAGTTAGACAAAAACAAAATGTGTTCTTGCATTTACATATTTTGATGGCAAAAATAAAAATACAGACTGGCTAAAAAAAGGGAATATTATGATGAAAGAAAAAGACCAAATGTAAAATATAGTTACTTTTTGTTTTGATTTGTTTAGAAAAATGCCTAGAATATATGAAGGTTAAATAGAAAATACATTGTTAGTCTTGTTTAACTGTATTGTGTTTGGTGCTGGGTTATTTATTTTGTTTTATTTATTTAAAAAATGTTTTGGACTTGAACTATTGCGGGCATCTGAGAATTCTGTTGTCTCTAAACCACAATGACCAAAAATAATTAAGGACATCTGTTGAAATGGTCAAATATGGAAAGATGTTTGTTTTTCCTACAAAACTTTGTGAGAAATTAAGTATATCTTTAACTTTAAGTTCAAAATTGGACAAACAAGCTGAAGAAAAAGTTTGAAATGCTAAAAGCAGCATTTTAACTTTTTACATATGTAAATGACCAAATTACAAATTATATTGCTGAAGGATGTTTCCCTTAAGCCATTTTTTGTTTTACTGTTTGCCATTCATGGTCATATTTCACTTGGTTTGTGAGGTCCCAAACTAACAACAATTTGACAAAAAAAAGCTGGTCACTGCTGTTTTTTTTAATTTTTTTTAGCTGATGTAACCACTCTAGAATAAACCGTGACATGCTGACCTCACAGACACTCCTGACAACTGGGTTGTGGTTTGAGATGCCGTGTGTCTTGACCTTGCTGTGTAAATGAATACACATTTGATGGTGCTCCTGTAGTTCACACTGTAATGTTGTTCAACAACACATCATGCCATATTAATCAAAAGCTGACAAACGGCCAGAACAATGTTCATCTACATGGTAAACTTCAAAATGAATAAAACTGAGTGAGAAAAACAGTGCTTGTGGCTACTGGCAATCAAATAGAAGGGCAATTAGCAATGACATGTTTTCCCCACGCTTTGATTCATATTTACATGATCATATTCTAATTGTCTGTTCATGCATACTTATTTATGTTACGAAATGAGAGGGCCTTATTGTGTTCAGCTTAAAAATCATTTGCAAAGATTACAATGTCACTAAGCAAATTAAGTGCAGTCAGCTGAACATATGCCTTGTTCTGACAGTGTCTGCGTTGTCAGAATGTGTACAGACGATCTGTGATATTAGTAAAGAACAGTCTTCATTTGATTTCTGGATTACCGGTTTTGTTTATCTTGCTCTCCACGGTAAAACTGGTCAGTGTTAAAGACGAGACGAATGAGCCTGTTTGTGTGTGGATCGCACCACTAATTATTGATTTGAATGCTTGATCACGGGTATCAAATAAGTTCAAATCCACAGTCCCAAACAAGTAATTCTATCAAACACGTGTCTTTTTCAGTTTGATTTTTTTTGCCCACTTTTAAATATTCTATCATATAGAGTGTTTTTAATCTGACAATACAATCCTGTGCTAACAA
The DNA here is from genome assembly GCF_001515605.1 of Sinocyclocheilus anshuiensis. Classification (NCBI taxonomy): domain Eukaryota; kingdom Metazoa; phylum Chordata; class Actinopteri; order Cypriniformes; family Cyprinidae; genus Sinocyclocheilus; species Sinocyclocheilus anshuiensis. The sequence goes on along the minus strand of NW_015555736.1, from coordinate 330,587 downwards.
GCAATAAAACTACAAGGTGTTTTTTAGAATCAGAATTTGATAAAAAAAAAAAGGGAATTTGATGATAAATTGATAAAGAGAACGTTTATTTCTTCAGAGGGTGATTTATGTAACCCTCATTGCTTTAAATAGAGGAAAAAAAAATATGGAAAGATCTGATGCACAAACTGTGGCACAACTTCAAGACTTTTTAAATGATTAAAATATTTAAATTCAAAGGGTAAAAAGGCAGAATCATGATGAGGGAAAAAATGTCACTGTTGAATGCTGACTTGCATTTAAAAATAACATTTAAAAGTAACTTGTGAAAAAAAAAGAAAAAACACACACGCCAGGGACACAAATGGCAGACGTTCTGTAGATCAGTCGAGTGTGATATGGCAATAACAGTTCTCAGAGTTTGTTGGAATAATATCCCATTAATAACCTTTTCATTCAAGGCCATAGGAAAAGTCCATTTTAGTTCATGATGCATAAGGGCCATTTCCTCAAACAGATGCTGGGGTCACGAGGGGTCGAGTTGAAGGCCATCAATGTTTTGATAGAGGAAGAGGCTTAAGGAGACTGAACCACTACTGTCGTTTCCTCTTCGGGGAAATAAAGTACTTCAACTATGAGGGTAGGTAAAGTGACGTAAATTAAGGAATTTTAAATCTTCCGTTTTCACGTAATTCCTTTCCACCCAAAAACGCAGACTCACCAGACTGGCAAAACCTGCGATTCACCAGCTATCACTTGCCAGCAGACCCTAAACTCTCACACACAGAGGCAGAAACACGCAGTCACATGCAGGGAGCTGTGAGGAGACATGTCAGGTACCGTTAGATCAGGATGCTCCCAGCAGGCCTATCGTGTGGGTAAGGTAATCTGCCATGGACCTGATTGCTCACTTCAGCTGCTCTGTGCTGACCAAACGCTTCCTATTACAGCAACAAATACCTCCACCCCTGGGGAGACACTGTCGTCTGGGACAGAATTCACTCCCATCATCCTCTTAGGCCTATTTAATTGCCTCTTGCCGTATTTAACTTCCTGCAAAGTTTTAAGTACACTTGAACTAATTGTAGAGTCTAATGCAATTACAGAAATATTTGCACATTCCTCAGCGTTTACATTACCTTGAGATTCTGTAAAACAGTTTCACGCTTTATGCAGCTTAAACACATGCATACACAAAATATATTTTTTGAAAGACATTAATGCTTTTAATCATCAAATAAGTGACATGAACAACCCTTACACTAGATCCTTTGAACTTTCTATTCATCAAAGACTTCTATAAAAAAAGTATCACAGTTTAGGGTTAGACAAAAATATTAAGCAGTAAAAACTAGCACTAATAAAAATAAGAAATGTTTCTTGAGCACCAAGTCAGGATATTAAAATGATTTCATAAGGATCATGTGACGCTGAAGACTTGAGTATTAAATATACTGTATTAAAATGGATAACAGTTTAATTTAAATTGTAATAATATTTTACAATTGTACTGTAATGTTTGATCGAATATATGTATAACTGATTTTTATAACATTTATATTACAAACAAACAAGCAAACAACAATGTTTCAGATGGAATATAGGAAGTGGGATTTGAATAAAATAAACTAAAGTATTTGAGTCCTTTTATATTTCAGTTAATTACTCAACACATTATATATTATATCACTGAATCTATTTATAGCCACATTAATCACATAATGAGTGTCAAACCAGCTCTGTTAGATGTGATTTCACATGTATTCTTAACACCCCTGAGAGTGATGCTGATTCAGCAGGGGTTTTGTGTGCGTTTGATGAATCTCTCGGTGGTCCACCTTCTCTAATAAAAACAACATCAATGAGGACTGTCATGCTTTCCTCCCCTTTCTGTTAAGATATCATCACTCCCTTATGAAATTTCAAAGAAGTTATTAAAAATTGATAAACCTCCTTAACGCAGTAAGAAAATCTGCTCCATTAACAAGCGCAGCAGGATTAGTCAATAAATTTACATGCTTCTGTTTATATGTTGCCTGAGACCTGGGGCTTGTACCATGAAGCTGGATTAGCTGGCTAGCCAGGTAAGTTTCAGTTTAGTTCGCACCAATCCTGGGTTTTAGGTACCATGAAAGTGGCTTGGCTTTTAGCAGTGTTCATCACCATAGTAACTTGCGCTCCACAGCTAACCTGCTCCAGGGCAGGTTATGTTCTAGTTTAGAGATCACAAACTGAAATTTGACCAATCAGCTTCAAGAAAAGTTACACATTTCTGATGCAATAAAGCCACTCCCCCAGTTCCTCTTGCTCCAAATTAAAGGGCACTACATGGTAAAATGTTTTTAAAGATAAAATCATCTGGCTTTTAGTGATTATTTATTATAATTATATGATTTATATATTTATTATACCCTTAATCCATTGCACAAGCCATATTAAAATAATAATTGATCTTTTATTTTAAATTAATATAAATATATATAGAATATAAATATGCTTTAGAATTAACTGATAAAGCTTAAACATGACTACATTTGACTGTTCATTACTGATGTCACGCTTTCAAGTGCACGTGTTTCACTAACTCAGGATCAAAGCCTGAGTTGACAGAGAAAGTTGATGGTCAGCATCATGGTACCAACAAAGCCAGACTGGATTGGTTTGGTTTTGTCAACTCAAAACTAATCCTGTAACCCTGAGTTTGTTCAGCCACTATCATGGTACAGGCCCCTGGATGTGACACCATAGACACCTAGATGTGATGAGAATCTGACACAGTGCACACTATTTCATCAAAACTTGCCGTTTACATGAGAGCGAGGTGCCGTTTTTCATGCGGTAATTCTAGAGGACAGATGCCATAGTGTGTGTGCTAAAAGAGGGATAATTCTGAATTTTAAACGGGCCAGTGTATGCTTCAGGCTGCATTTGAATTTATGCAGATTGCTGTCAAAGCGATATTACTCATATCTGAATGTGTTTTTTAAGGGGCCTATTCACGTCATGTGTACATGTCTTATTAGGTAGCAGTGCAACCTGAAAGGTTAGCGCGTAGTGTTAGAAATGAATTACACAAGGCTACCGGGCTTGTATCGTTTAACACGGTGCGAAGGCATCAAGTAGAATCTGGTGAGTCAGTGACCCATAAGAACTCTGATATTATGGGGGAGGTTAGATTTATGGTAATGCTTTACAGATCCATTAGCATTGGGGGAGATATCACTACTAATGACAGGAAGAACTAAAATATATCTGTGGGCTTAAAACTTGTAACACTGCATTTTGTACTCGACCCTGCTGTAATACTTCAAGCACTATTCCCACCCACATGTTCCTTGGCAGTCTATAATTTTTCATATGTTGACAAATGATTCAATAATGTGCAACTGAAATAAATGCGATTGGCTGTTTACATATCAGTATATAAACTGACCTTAAAACTACCATTTAACCACAGTAAAACCTTGTGTGCTAAAATGACATTTGAAAATCTTTATAAAATAAATTTCTTCCACTTTTGATGTAAACAAGTTTGCCTCAGACAGACAACTTATATCTGGTTCCATTTATGTGTGCATGATTTCCCACTGGCATAAATTATCATATATTATGAAACATAAAAAAACCTGCCAATTGCCTCTAATCGTTTCTACCAAGTTGACGGCACTAATGTAAACAAAAGAAAGGGTCCGTTGTTTTTTAAGGTCCTAGGACACAGTCTTCAGGATGCAGCATGTCTGGTGTAATCTAGAGAAAAAACAACATGCAAATTTGATGACTTTTAGGGGGTTTTAAGGCAACTTGTTTCTATACAAACACAAATCAAGGGAGAACATTTGTTTCTCGTTCCCATGAGGCCGGTGTCTCTCAGTCCCTAATCAGACAGGTTTCGACAAACGCAGTTCCTTTGTTGATAATGTCGGGTAATTAACGCAAATGACTGCTAGTGGAGTCTCTGCCTCGCAGATCTTACAGGACTGGCCCCTGGTGCGATTGTAATCATTCCTAATAGTGAAATGAAGGCCTGTGCTTGTTCATGTGTTTTTCATCAGTGCATGATGAGCTACCTTTAAGGCCCAAGATTGGATGCAGTAATTTGGCATAATAAGGCTGTAACTTTGTGGTAAAGGTTTGCGAGAGCAGTGACTTTTCTTTGAGGGAACCACAGCTTACCTCAGCAGTGGCAGTTGTGGTTGTGTAATCAAGCACTAAGAACAATGACCATCATATTTTTCTACTGTAGTCTAAAACGGCCTGAAATTGTTTCATAGAGATTTGTTGATATTTTTCCCCCTCCCTCCACTATTTTAAGACAAGTAGCTTTGCTACTAGATATTGTAGTATCAGGGACACCATGCACTTTTATAGATGAGATAATACATGACCATAGTTTATTATATATTATATTTACCTTTTTTAAATAAAAGCAAACTTTACATTTAAGGTTTCATTATTTAACATTAATGTTTTGACTAACATTAACTAACAATGAGCAATACATTTGTTATAGTATTTCTTAATCTTTGTTAATGTTAGTTAATAAAATCCATTAGGTAATAATAACAGATACAACTTTTGATTTCAATAGTGTATTAGTAAATGTTGTAATTTATTATGTATTAGTAATAGTATTTTTCATTGCAACTTCATGTAACTAAAGTAGTTAACTAATGTTACTAATGGAACCCTATTGCAAAGTGTTGCCCTATAACAAACTAAACCAGTACACGCTACATTTGATCAAATATATACATTTTTATCAATATCTGATTTAATTAACAACCTGAGTGGCCTGACTGGACATGATACTGATTCTGTTGTATGAGCTGAAGTTTTTTCACCTTTGTCTCCTTCGGTTTTGTTCGTTTACATGAGACTTAACTTTTGTTTCCCTCTTTGACTTTGTGCGTTTTGCACAACATTCTTAACCAGATGTTTAAAAATAATCTAACCTCTGATTAGAGTCACCTCTTCCCTTTTAATTTCCTCATGAAACTATGAGAGAGGGAACTAAGGTTGAGCCAAGAGTGGCCTGTCGCAATCCAGTCGGCCGAACTATGTACCTGGCAAAGTCTGAGCGCAGAGATCTGGGTAGTGAATCATGCTGATAATGCAGTTGGGTTTTCGTGGAGGATGAACCTTAACTGGAATGCTGTCTTTGAGTTTCTCAATACAGAAACACACAAGTAGCAGTTTCACCTCTATCTGTTTCTCCTTTTACCTCATTTGAGCACAGCGGTGAAGAAAGTACAAGGATTGCAAAAGAAAAACTAGAGGGAGGGTTAGGGAGGGTTGCTTAAGAAACTGTCTCAGAAAGACATGATACCTGTGGTTTAGATAGCATGCCTGTAAGTGTTTAAAAGTAAAATGGGAAAATGAAGGGAAATCCACAACAAAATTAGTTTTTGTTGATTAACAAGCAGATATGTAACACTTGGTGGAATTTATAGAGACTGGCGGTGTGCTTTGAGTTAATGGACCAAGCATATGTGGCATTCTCAAATAAACTGTAGTCTGCATGGTTCATGCGTTTTTACTAAATAGCTTTTTGATCATGAAAAGAACAAGTGTAAATGCCCTTCAAGACTCATTTAAGGCTAATTAATTTTAGGATTTCAGGAGAATGTGTAAATTCACATGGTTATTTAGGCCAAGGGGTTTTCAAACTGGGGGCTCTGGGGGGTGCTGGAGGGTCTGTGTGGGAAAAAAAAAAAAAAAAAAAAGATTATTATTTATTTATTTTTTATTTTTTTGGTATTCTTTACTAGAGTATACAGACAGCTTTATAATTTAGTAAGGTGGTCAGTTGCAAGGGGATCATCATATTTTGGGGTCTTGGCATCTAAAAGCTTGAAAACATTCACATACATAAACTCCTACATGAAAGCATGTAAGCCTGCAAAATGCGGCACAAAACAGCGGTTGCAATCAATCAAGACACATGAACTGAAAATAGGCCTTAACTGGTCTTAGGAGTCGAATTAGATAATTTCATAATGGAAGAAATGAGAAGTGCTGCCGTTACAAGTTTGATTCATTTTAATTATTTGCACGGACCATCTGCAGTAATCTCACAGATCTGTAACTTATCCCAACATGTGACTCCTCATTCTAGCTCTGCCACACTCCAGCTGGTGAACTTCTTTTGACTGGTTTAGATGGAAAATATGGGCCACCGTGCTGTAAGTCAGCTATGCTGTTTTATCTTAGCGTGTGGAAGAGGATGTGTAATCAAATTTTAAATGAAATTTTGCATGCACATTTTCAAGTGTGAAAAGTCCGGCTCTTTGACACATGGCATCTTTGAGGCGCTAGCTGACTTTTCCCCCTTTTTCTCAGAAATACTTCAGATGTGAGGTTTGAGTGACAGGAAGGCGAGAGTTGATCACTCAGGCAAGAAGTATGGAGTGAAACGGCTCTCTCGTTGATTGGCGCTTCAAAATGCAAATGGCAGACTTTTAAGCATTCTCTACAGATTCATAAATTCACAGTATTATTTATTCTTGTTTTTATATTTCTATGAGAGTGATTATGCATTGTACATAAAGGTCAGCCTCACTGCTGTGTGTCGATGTTGCGTTTGTACAAATCTTTATTTTCGCCTCAATCAGAGTGTGATTATTTCCATAAGAGAATACATTTGTGGATGGGTATTGCTCAACATGAGCAGGTGGAGGTCTAGCCAGAGGCATGCTGCCACACTGACCCCCAGTAGGGATTACCATTGCACCTGCTTTACAGGAAATGGAGGGGGAGGATTTAAAATGGGAATGGGGGGAGAAGAGGCGCGCACCTGTGGACGTGGGTGACTCCGGAAGCAAAGGGAAACCCTTAGGATTAGACTCCATCTGCTCCTGGTTAAACTCCGCTCTTGCTGGAACTGCTACTAACTTTGACTTTGTTGCTTTGTTGAGAGGAGTCATGAGGAACTTTTGTTGTGATATATTTACACCACCACTCTTATATGTACATGCACATTTCAGATAATGAAACAGAATATTAATTATTGAACATAGTATGTTTGAAATTTAAATAAATAAATGTACACAATTTCAGTAGTCAAAAGAGTATTTCCAGAGTGATTTAAAAAAAAAAGGATCACTTTACAAAAAACATTCAATCAGTTAATCCACCTATACCAACCAAAATATAGTATAATAATAATAATAATAATAATAATAATAATAATAATAATAATTAAAAATAATGCCTACATTTTTAAAGCGGCTTAAAAAAATTCAAGGTCACTTTAATCATCATACATTCAATTAACTAACAACTAACAATGACGAAATAATATGCATTAAAAATTAAATAATATAAAACAATAAATAAAAACAAACTTGTCTTTGTTTTAGAATTGCTGCCCTTCTAATTTTAGTGAAAGTTTTAGTAATTTTGTTGTTTTTGTGATTTGTATTCATTTAAGATGTCTATATAGTTTTTATTTAGTCTTAGTTTGAATTAATGTAGTATTTAAACTTTCTTTTATTTCAGCCAGTTGCAAGGCAACATTGAATTTGAAGTTTTTTTTAATGTATTTGTATTTTATTTCAAGTAATGTTTTTTTTAATGTCATAAACCATTAAAAAATATTACTTGAAATAAAATAACCCTGCCATTTCATCTATTCATATTTATTCATATCATTTAGATATGAAATTGCTTACTGTGATGCATCCTTGTCATCACATAATATTTCCAAATTCCAACAGCAAGGACATCTCTGGATTGAAATTTCGCTCATAAAATGATGGATCATCAACCAGAGACATATTTGGAGCATCGCCTGTTCCTAACTATCCCAAGTTGGACAGCTTAACGATGCTGTTACTCTTCAGTTGGATCCGAGTCGCATGGCCCAGCGCGAGTCCCAGTACGGCATTGTGGGTGTTGTCCCATTCTGCAAACATCATCCAATTCAGCACTTTATACATTCCACAAAAATTTCTGCACAGCACACAATTACAGATTTGGAAATAGCTTTATTTTCCATCTCCTCCATTTTGTAGCTGGATGCCTCGCAAAGCTCTTACAGAACAAGCCTGGGTTCCGTCCAGTTTGGATATCTGGCATATCAGATGTCTCCTGCACATGTATCGCTCTTGTATAATCAAAGTCTAAAGCTGATAAAGGTAAAATGCAATACACTTTTGGCTGTGACCTGTCGGTCTTCGCAGATACGGTCTGGGTGTGCGCCATTTCCATCGCTCAGTGGGTTGTCTCTCTTTAGCCAAAGCAGTTTTAAAACCAAAGGAGTGTGCGATCAAATGAGCCTGACGGGCCTGATAAAAACAACTTTTGCCAGGGAGAAAAACAGAGCCTTGGCTAAGCTCACATAACTAATGTAGGCCTTGCATCTTACGCTCCAGGTTTTTCGACTTCTCGCTGCTACCCTTGGCAGACGCATCACTCGCGTTCACATATAGGCAAAGGACCTCCGAAAGAGCACCAGAAATGTCTGCCAAACTGCTCACAGCTCAGTTTAAGGAAAACAGTCCAAAACTGCACTGAGACACATTTCTTCCCACTGGGCTGTTAGTCAGGACCTGAAGTTATGTCAACTTTTCTGGAGAAAAAAAATCACTGCAAATTTTGCCACTAATGTCTCTGGCCAACATTTTGCTTGAACTTCATGTATTTTCATAGGACTTCAGTTTGGGGCCTGCAGCCTCCTTCCAGTCAGGACCGTGACTCTTGTAAACAAAGTGAACGGGGATTCAGTCTTGAAGTATGTGACGGACTCCAGCTTGAGTTTGCTATATTAGCACGCTTACTGTTAGCATAACAAACAAAAGTGTTTGTTTGCCATCGTAACTCAATCTGTTGAAAATGTAAGGAAAATTGGCGAGTAATTCACAGAGGCATTGCAAAGTTCACACGGGCTAAACGCGATCTATTTTTTGGTAATGAGTAGATGGAGATGTTTGTTTTCGGAACAATTGAACAGACTCACCCGCTCCGTCTGTGTGTTTGACACTCGGCATAGGATATGTAGCCTCTCTTTCTTTTTAACCATTTCGCCAGTTGCAGCGTGGGCTTTTAAGATTCCCAAGTATTCCCTCCAGAATTCATTAATCATTTAATCCCGGTATCGGCGCCTCTCCTGTACGAACATCTTGCTTTAGGTACTTTTATTCCTTGTAATAAAACTTTAATGTGGTATCTTCTATGTATTCAAGTTCAGGCATCAATATTTCCTTCTTTAAATACTTAATGCACAGCCTGCTTCATATCTTTCAACTTTTAAACATGAAGAGCGCAAAAGTCGGAGGCTCAGATGTCTAACTCACTGAAATACTTTCATGCTTAAGATCAGATATTGAGTATAATCATATGTATAATCACATATCTGCTGCAGAAATAGCCCCTACACCTGCAGGCTGAGGGTTCACATTGACGGATCTGCTGGTTCTGGAGGTATTTGGCAGCATGTTTGCGGATGTGGCTCTTGGTATTTAGCATGATGTTCTTATGTATGTTTGCTGTGAAGATAGTCCATCATTCAAGAGCACAAAGGGCCCTGCAGGGACTCACCCCTAGCAAGCTCTCAATCCATTTATGCATGTGAGAACAGTCTTAACTGTGGGCTTGTTGCATCTTCTGCAGTGTCGAAAATGTATGAGCTGATTTCTTTTTGGCTTAAATAACAACTTACAAATAACATGATTGGGCTAGAGCCTCACAGATGGGTAGAGAGGCTGTGCCAGAAATACAGTAAAACAGTATTTTATGAAGTATTACAATTTAAAAGAACACATTTCTAGTTTAATACATTTTAAAATGTGATTTATTACTGTGATGACAAAGCAAAATTTTCAGCATTTTTCATTACTCCAGTCTAATCATTCTAATATGCTGATTTGGTGCTCAAGAAACATTTCTTATTATCAATGTGGTTTTTAAGCAGTTGTGCTTAATATTTTTATTTTTTACTTTTATTTTTTTGTGGAAACTGTGATACATTTTTAGGTTTCTTTACAGTTCAAATGAACAGCATTAGTAAAGACATTTATAATGTTATAAATTGATCAATTTAATGCATCCTTGTTGAATAATAGTATTAAAATACCTCCTATTTAAATGGTTCTATTTTATATAATATTTTTATAAATAAATTTTTAATTGTGTATATAAAATTATTTTTTTCCTCCGCGTAAAACTTTTTTTTCAAAGGTTCAATTTGTTATTTAATGAAATAAGTAACATTAAATAAACAATTCGGTACAAAATTAATTTGCATTTTTCATGCATTTCTTAATATTTAAAGATGCATAAATATTTTAAGAAAAAACCTGAATTAACGATGAAGAATAGTATATTTATAGATGAATATTAACCTAGATTAATACATTTTGTTAAAACAACGTTTTTTCATTTTTAGTTTGATACCTAATTAAGTATTTTTTAAACAAACATAACCTTGTAATGTAATGTTTTTTCATGCTTTAAGCACAAACCTCTCTAAATTTTATTGAGAGGTATACTCTCTATTTCACAGTGACTTTGTCTCATCCTATAAAGCAGTTTGAATTACATTAGCAACAGCAGTGAACAGACTCTTCTGTGTCAGGATGTGTTTTGCTAAGTAATCACACCTCATCACGAATCACAAATGACGTAATTAACAGACCTACGGAGAGCTCAGCACAGGTCACGAGCAGAGCATTACCATTCATTAACAAATTACACCTCGTGTTCGCGTCACATATATTCATGCCTCACGTGTAATTGCATAGGACACACCACCATTTGCCCCATGTTTGACTGGGCGGGTGAAAGTTACAGAGCGTGTAATTTGCAGCTCAACAACAAATTACATAACCACTTATCCCACTGCACCCTCCCGGCTACACAGACAGGTAGAGCCTGCAGCTGACAGCCACCTCCTGCGCCTCAGCCTGCCGATGCTGGGAAGCTTCTTTCTTGCCTCATTGAAGCAAAGACATTCTGGATGACATGTTTCACCTGGCACGCGTCAGAGTCTGGCAGACAGCCGTGTCCAGTACACCTGAGGCCAGCGCTCCTGGATCACTCGCTCTCTCTCTCTCTCTCTCTCTCTGTCTCTCTCTCTCTCTGTCTCTCTCTCTGTCTCTGCCTCTGTCAATTTCAATTTAAGAGTGCTTTATTGGCATGACAAAAATGATACATTTGTATTGCCAAAGCAATTGCAGCTGGACTGCTTACAAATTGTACACATGTATTAACAGAAAGAAAAAAATAATAACAATAGTAATAATAATAATATATAAAAAGTATTAAGCATGTAGTGCAAAATGAATTACTAATGTATGTAAGTATATAAACTAGAAATAAAAATAAAATAAGGGATTAGACATATTTACAGAAGCAAAATGTACATCTAAGTAATATAATACAGTAATTTGGCATAATATAATGTAGATGTGCTGGAAACATCAGATCAGGCAGGGTGAGTGTTTTCTCTTCTATGGTGACAGGCAGACACATATTGAGCAGCAAACACACCGCTCTCTCTCTCTCTCTCTCTCTCTCTCTCGCTCTCTCTCGCTCTCTCTCGCTCTCTCTCGCTCTCTCTCGCTCTCTCTGGCTCTGGCTCTGGCTCTGGCTCTGGCTCTCTCTCTGGCTCGCTCGGTGTTTGATCTAATGTGACATCTTGAGGGAATACCCAGCATGCTGTTATGTCTGCTCTATTACCGGCTGAGTGCTTCAGGTTTACCTCTGTGACTGTATGTTTTTTTTAATTTTTTTTATCTACATCCAAGTAGCAGAACTGAAAGTATTTGGTGCTCTGTTATAGGTTTAGTTTGTAGATTTTGTATAATATTTTAGAATATATTTCTTAATATTTATGTATATTGTATTTATTTTTATTGTACTAAATTTTATATTTATATTCTTTATAATACAGTGGTGGCCAAAAATGATTAGAACAATAGTATTTTCACCAGCTAAAAAAATGGTTTTAAGTCCGTTATTTCTATATTTTGCTGTAGTGAAGAAACGGAACAAACTGAGACAGACTAAATCCAGAAGAACTGTGGCTACGTCTCCAAGATGCTTCAAGTCAAGTTTACTTGTACAGTGCTTTTCACGATACAAATCATTGCAAAGCAACTTTACAGCAAATTAAGTTTCTACAATATTTAGTGGTAGCTTATCAGTGGTGACTGTCAGTTAATGTACATATGGCAGAAATGTCAATTTAAGACGTAATAAAACAGACGATGAACACTATTAACAGCAATTATTATATGAGGCAATCAAACTTATAGCAAAATGTGGTAGTTCTGTATGTTGTTTCAGGGTTGGCATCATCTCTTCTCAGGTGTTCTGGATCCAGACTGAAGCTTGTGTAAATCCTAGTTACCACGGGATGTCAATCCCGTGGCAAAAAACAGAGAAACAAATAGAGACATCAAGAAACCTACCTGCAAAGCTACAGTACTGTTAAAAGATTTAGGCACTTGTGTAAAACTGCTGTAAAATGAGGATGCTGTTAAAAATGTTGTTTTAAACAATTTTGTTCTTTGTTTTAAAGAAACTCGGTTTCTTCATGTCACTCCAGACAGACTGGATGATGATGAGATCAGATCTCTGTGTGGAGCACTAGCTGCTGTCAGACAATCTCACTGGATTGTTGCAATTAATGGCAAAATGAATGTTTAGAAATATAAACTGATATTTCTGACACACTACAGCAAAAGATAGAAATAACTGACTTAAAATGATTATTTTTTAGCAATACTAGTGTTCTAATAATTTTGGCCACCACTGTATATATTCCCTTAAAATAATTCATTATATTAAGGATATAAATTATGATAAATTATGAAAGATACAAATATAAAATGTAGTCTAATTAATATAAAAAATAATGCATAACATATAAAATTTAGTACTGAAAATATATATGAATTATATATATTTGATGAGGTAGGCTATTATGTTAAAAGATATAAAGTTTATAAATTATAATATATTATAAAGACTATAAATTTAACATTTTGTACAGTATGCAAATATAATACAAAAATAAATTAATACTGATACTGATAATACTTAATACTGATAATATATATGAGTATATAAGATTACATATTTGATGAGACAGACCATTATATTAAGGATATAAATTATAATAAATTTATGAAGGATATAAATATAAAATGTAGTATAATTAATATAAAAATAATACAAATTTGTTAATATTATAATAGTGCGTTACCTTGTGCAGTATTTTTTTTTTAATCTACATCCAAGTAGCAGAACTGACAGTATGGTGTGCTCTGTGTAGTTATACATTTAGTTTGTACATCTCGTATAATATTTAAAAATATATTTATTCATATTTATGTACACTATATTTTTTGTACTAAATTTTATATTTATATACTTTATAATATATATCCCCTTAAAATAATTGATTATATTAAGGATCTAAAGGATATAAATGATAATAATTTATGAAAGATACAAAATTTAGTACAATATAAAAATACAATTTTAGTACTGATATATGAATTATATATATTTGAGGCAGACCATTATATTAAGGATATAAATCATAATAAGTCTGTGAAGGATATAAATATAAACTTCAGTCTAATTAATATAAAAATATAATGCAACGAATATAAATAAGTATAAAATTAGTACTGATAATATATATGAATAATATATATTTGATGAGGTAGGCCAGGGATGGGTTGATGTTCAATGGAAATAAAATAACATATTGACTTGACAAAACTTAGTCTAAGCAATGATTTACATCACCTACACCATGAGCACATGTGCACTGACCAATGCATGATCAGAGAAAGAAAAGGAATGTTACATGTGCAACTGCCATTTTAATTCTTGGCCCACTTCCTGTGGTCCTTTACCTCCAGACACGATCAAGAGAACACAGACACACACACACACACACACACACACACACACACACACACACACACAACTTATATATTATATATGGTACATTTCTATATAAGCACAAAACATTCAAGAATACATTCACATGTATTTGATTTTGTGCTTCTATAAATATATAAACATAACAAAAAGCACACACAAAAAAAGCTTATATAATATAACAAAATTATAAGCACTAAATTATCATGAATACACTACCGTTCAAATGTTTTTTTTTAATGAATAGATTTTTTTTTTTTTTTTTTAGCAAGGATGCATGAAATTGATAAAGTATTTTGAGTAAATGCTTTACTTTTGAACTTTCTCTTTTTCACTTTCTTTCTTTAAAGAATCCTAAAAAAACAAAATGTATGACTATTTATTATTACTGCAATAGTACTGTTTTGTAGTGTATTATTCCCTAAAATCTTTAATTATAGCTATGTATTCACCACATGAGCTGGGCTTGGACTGGAACTGAAATTATGTAGTCTTAACGTAATAGCACGTCTTCAGCATTTCTAATATCAGTGTTTATAATTTCTCGTCCATTCACAGATTTAACTCCTTGTGCAAACGGCTTCATTAAATGAGTACTCTTCTCTAACCATGGGTATTTTACATCGCCATTATTATTTGCTGCACAATACCTTCTCAGTCCATTTTATTTCAAAGTGAATGCAGTGGCACAGATTTAAAAGAGCATCGTCTTCCTGCTGAGAGAAGTCCATATGTTTTAGCGCAGGTCTGCATAACCTCATTTGTAGCTTCTTGTCCTGTTCCTTCATGAATAATTCAAGTACGCCGATAGCAAGTGTGCTGTGCGTGTCTCCGTATGCGTGTGTGTGTTGTATGCGTGGAGGAAACGCTCTGTCTGAGGAGCCCTTGCCCCAACTTAGAGACCTCCAACTGTGCTGCCGAGCATCTCAGTATCGCTTCAGATGAAAGTCTAGAGACTTGTGTATGTGTGTGTGTGTGTGTGTGTGTGTGTGTGATCTGACATTGAAGATATGCTCTTGCCTTGAGCAAAGTTCTTCCCCTCTTCTCGAATGCAACCAAATCCTCACGAGAACGTCATATTCAAATAATGAATACAAACACAATTGCGCTTGGCAGATCGCATAAAGTCAGAAAACAATCAATAATTGATCTCGCAATTATATCTTGACTTATGACAATAGGAATAATCAAGTCGGATGGAGAACGAGGGTGGTGGTTGGAGTCAAAGCCAAACGTGTTTAAAGGTGTTAGATGTTAGGTAGACAGGTCAAATACTCCAACTTTTTTTTTGACCTGAACACTTTCCTTGGGCTTTTGACCTTTCAAGATGAACCAGAGAACTTCTTCAGCTCAATAGGGAGCTCAAATCTAACAACAAAAAAAAAATCTGCCTGGTGAATCAATAGTAACAAAAACAAGTGGCCCGGCGCACACAAAAAACAGATTCTCGTTATTGTGCAAAACACAGACCTTGGGCGCCAAAGTATGTGGAGCAGGCCAAATAATTCCTAAACATAGACCATTTTGACAAACAAGAGCCAAGGGATAAAGTAACGTTTGGAGATGCATTCCGCTGGACGTGTCGAGATTCTCCTTATTTAATATTTAAGGAAGAGTGCAGCACCTTTCTGTAATATGGAGCAGATGGTAGCAAATAGAGTCATGCTATTGCCATCTGTGAAGAGCAGGTGTCTGCCAATTGTGTCGGAAAATGGGATTCAATCCAGGAGCTACCTGACCGAAGACAAACCCCCTGCGGGGAGCACTTTTTCTCTTCGCTGCATGTTTATCCTCTAATATTCGCTCTCTTTTCCCTCAACCAGTATTTCTGCTTTGTCTTTTACTGTCGTCATTTAACATCTCTCTCCTGTAAAGTCACTCCTCTCTTCTCTCTTTCCCTCGGCCCGCTATTCTAAAGGAGATGGGGTCGCCTCGGAGTCCAGAGAGGGCAGCACAAGTGTGGCATTGTGGGCCAAAGGAGAGACGGCCATTGTTCCTGCCCGCTGCCTGCCACAGCTGTGCACGAATAAGAGCAGGGACAAACCACAACATATATCAATGTGGAGGCTGTGAGGGATGGTCCACGGGTGTCCACACTCAAAGAAGCCTAGTGTCTTTCAACTAAAAAATGCCAAAGGGTGCACAAATCACTCAAGGTGACGCTTTTATTGCTTTCAGTCCACAGGAGGAGACAAGAGAGCTAGTAAAAGGAACAGACTCCTGAGGAATAGAAAATGCATTTGTGTGAGAGATAATATCTGTCTATGCACACATGCATACATAGTGTAAAAAATTTACTTCAATAAAAAAGTTTAAATTTGAAATTAAGTATATTCAGATTGGCTGTGCAAGTCATTTCAAATGAAATTATATTAAACTGACTTAAATGGAGTTTAATCTTGTATGTATGTATGTATGTATGTTCCATTTCTCTACTATTGAAATACATATTGAATGTCTACTTATTAAATGCATTTCTGAACTACTTTTAATTTGACATTAAAAACGCAGAAAAAAAAACTGAAAAATATACTATAAAATGATTATTATTATTATAAAAATATATATTTTTATTAATCAAGTAAATTCCATAAGATTTTTCTACTACTGGAATACTTATTGAATGCATTTCAAACTACTTTAAAAAAAAAAAAAGAGATCAACTTTTGTGCTTTTATCTGCCACATTAATGCACAATGATGTCTTTGAAATAACTCAATTTTCTAATTTGATTAATTAATTGGTACATAATCTAATTTCATTAACAATCAGTCCTAATAGAAATGATAATATATCCTATCTAAATGTCAAATAAGCCTTACTGCATGCAAATAGGGACATGCAACAATCCAAATAAGTGTCTTCTCTCTAGCCAGATCTAGCAAATGATCCTACTGTGGAATGAGTAATTTGTACATCGTCAGCCTGGAAGATAGAAGAAGGACTTTAGTATTTGTGCTGCATTTCCCATGATTCAACATTAAACTAAATAGAAACATCTCACACTCAACAGGCCGCTGCATCTAGGCTAGTCAATGAACTGGAAGGAAATTGGACATGGTATCTGCAGGATATTGGCAGCGGGCAGGGCCCCCCGTGATCGCGGCTGAAAACAAACGGCGCAAGGGCAAGTTAGTCGCAGCATGTTCACCCCAAGCATGCCCTTTATGAGCTGTGAGTGCATTTATCGCTGCAGGAGCAACCTAAGTCCACACTAAGCTTCTCTTCCATAACGTACAGAATTAGCCCTCACTCCTCGCTCTTTCTCATGCTTTTCTTGTGCTCCTGTTATTAGCTACCGCTCTAAACAAATATTGTGGTTGTGGAGTCAGAAGAGATAACCGTCCTACAAAATGAGCAAGATAGGGACAGAAAGAGGTTAGGAGCTGTACTCTTGGACAGAAGTATGTTGGGAGGAGTGTGCAGAAATAAAGCTCAGAAATACTTATTTTTCTCCAAGATGTCAAATTTTTGTGGCCATTAGTATATACAGTAAATATATAAACGACCATTCAAAAGATTTTTTAATGCTTTTGAAAGAAAATTGTGAAATCTTATTACAATTTAAAATGATTCAAATTAGTTTTGTATTTGAATATATTTACATTTATTTCTGTGATGGCAAAGCTGAATTTTCAGCAATCATTACTCCAGTCTTCAGCATTACATGATCCTTCAGAAATCATTCTATGATAATTTGCGCCTCAAGAAACAATTCTGATTATTATCAATATTGAAAACAGTTGTGTTGCTTAAGATTTATGTGGAAACAATGTTTTTTGTTTGTTTGTTTTCCAGGAATCTTTAATGAATAGAAAGTTAAAAAGAACTGTATTTATTTCAAATAGTAAATACGTATTTAGTGTGAGTAATTTAATGCATGCTTGCTGAATAAAAGTATTAATTTCTTCATCATCTTCAAAAAAGAAATAAAATAAAATTGAATAAATAAATAAAAGTAATCAAAATATTGCATCACTTTCCATACCATACATACTAATACTTCCTGTACACATCTAAGTGGTTTCACTTGATAAATGTTTATATTTTTTTCTATTTACAATATTCTAATGTCATCCGTGAATTGAAATCTTAATCATCTGCTAAAAGAGCTTCTAAATACGTGCATAACAAAACGGTGATGTTCAAAATAATGCTTCAATGGCAGATGTTTTAGCAGGGGAATGAACCGATTTTATTGATGTTTATTGCACCTGACGATGACTGCATAAGAGACCAACTCTGAAATCACATGTGGGACATCTGAGAAATACTTTTCTTCCTCTCAGATTTCCCTCTATTCTCCTGATCAACGTTAAGACCAGCATTATATGCATATGATACGACAATTGATCTTTCCATTAATATCTCACATATTCCATAAAATAGAGCTAGTCAGGTTTGCTTATACATAATTTATCATCAGGTTTTTGTAAGAGTTTGAGGTCCTCTTCTGCGGACCTCACCTTTGAGCTGCCATGTGTCACTGCTGTGTTAAAAGCAGCCTTTGACACTCATCTGGCTGTGCGTATGATAGCGAGCATTGCATTATGGGAGTGGAATCTTGTCAACAGGAAGTTGGATTGTCCACAAGGCCTCGCTCTGTCATTTAAACAGCCTCTCCGTTGTGATACGCTCCTCTGTCCATGTGTGAAAAAAAAACAGCTGGACATAAAACCTCTGTGTGCGAGTTTGTGCACGAGCATGTTTTACTCTGCGAGCACCACAGATAATGGTGCGATCCTCTTCTACCCCCTCCCCCCCGAGGGTGCACTTTGGCTAAGGAATGGGGACCAGGGACAGAGGGGAATCACAGAAAGTGTTATGAATGTGCGTTTGATTTCATACGCCACAGGGGTCCGCGGCACAGTGGGCCACTTGTTGTGCGGCCGCCCAGATGTGCACCCGCCCGCTCGGATGAGGTCCCCCCCTCAAAGACGCCCTGTTAGTGCTGCTGTCTGGGGAGACAGTGAGGGGCCCTATCCTCACCTCGTCCTGAAACCGACACACACACACACACACCTCAGAAATGAATCAGTCCTGTACCAGGCAGAGCAGCAGTGTGAAGGGAAGATTCAATCATTCCAGTGTTCACGTTTGATTGTGTTGAAGAGTTTGACTGGCAATGTGTGCTGTATAAAGGCAAAACATGAACAGAGACACGATATATATGACCCTGTGTCTGTGGGGTTACATACTGGGAAGGAACAACAACATATATGTTTAAGAACAATGAATAAGTCAACACATACATCCTCTCTGGGGACACGTGGTGATGAGGATGTAAATTGTCTGCCAGAGAAATAAAAACCTTAAAGGATAGTGTTCCTCTGTGTTAGGCCAGTGGGAATCTCTTATATACATATAATTACTCTGCACAAGTCTTTACTGTTTTTGTGAAACGCATTAGATGCTTCACAAAACACCTGTGTTAAGATGGTTATATATGATTTAGTGTGTCAACAGTTCTAGATTCCTAAACATTCATTTTGCCTTTTGCAGATATTGTAATAAGTTATTGAGATTCAAAAATCCAAGAAGATATAGAGCAACTTCTCCAAGATGCTTGGATGAAACTTACCTGCAAACCATTTTGAAAACTGCACAACTGTACCTTGGAAAATAAATTTTTTGAAAGGAAAGGGGTGCTTATACAAAATATTGATTTAATTTAGATAACTGATAAAAACCATGGCATTATTTTGAACAACATTCCTACTTTTCAGCCTTTTGTTTTTCACAAGTGCCAAATTTCTTCTATGGGTTTAGTCTGTATTGCTTTTTATGTCACTTTATGTAATACCAGACTGATCTGATGATGCTGAGATCAGATTCCTATAAAAATATTATCACTGTTATTGGCACCTATTTGCAACAGGAATGTTGATATTTTCTATTGACACACTAAAGCAAAAGATATAAATAACTGTCTTAAAACAAGTGTTTTTTTTGTGAAGCATGCAGTGCAACTAAACTAATGTTTGTAAAATACTGATAAATTTTACTTTAAATATACATTAAAATAATGCAATAAGTATTAACTAAACAACAGAAAAAAGGAAACAAAGTTTAAAAAATGTAATGTACATTACTGATAACAAAAACTATATCTAATATATATCGCATTATTACAGAGTGCTTTGAGCACACTTGCATTTATGCTGTATATCAGTGGTATGCACTGTTTTTGATTATGCAGATGTTTATATGGCACAATAGCTCAAACACAGGCCTGTTCTTTGGAAACTTTGACGCATATCCAGAATTAAACACTTAAGCTTTTGGTCTAGGAACAGTTTTTTTTTTTTTTAACTTTACAAGGAAAGATTGGAAAAGAAACAAATAAAAAAAGGGGGATGAGTTCATCAAACACATGAATGCAGAATTAACATGATACACCTGACAGTGAAGCACAGACCGTTTAAATTATGGGATGCCAAAAGTCATTTATAGCAGCGGGAGTGTTTTCACATTCTCTTTTATGTGGGTTATTGATGTGGAGCTCCTGTGAGAAAGAACAACATTGTACCTCCAGGTGTGACAAGATGCATTTGTGTTCGCAATGATTCCTTTGTCACACACCTTCCCAAAGAAAGGCTAAATGGCCAGTGTCAGGCGTTTAAAGGGGACGCACCCTGCTGCTCGTTATTCATAACTCGATCAATACTCACAAAGGGAGGTTATCGATATGCCACACTTTCACCTAGACCAACGTAAGCTCATAAATGCAGCAACATGTAGACCTCAACACACACACACACACACACACACACAGAGAGACACACAGACACAGTCCTTCTTCCACTGTATACTTCTGCTGAAGGAGAGCAAACACTAATTTCGGCTTGCTGATCTTGATAATTAAGGAATTATTCTTGCAGGGTTGTCAATGGATTCAAAAAATGTTCACAATTCATCTCAAAATTTTAATGTGCTAAAATACACAGGAGTTCCAAAGTCTGAGTCAATGAAAATCTGGAATTCTAAATCTAATTTAATCTTTGAAACAAATAATATTTGGAATAAAGGGTTTAGGCGAATTTAAAAGAAAACAATTTAAATGTATTTAAAATTACGATTCATTAATAAAGATTTAGTGTTAAGTGCAATGCCATTATGATTAGCCTTTTGGCAGCCTTATGATACACTACCGATTTAAAAAAAAAAAAACAACCAAAAAAAAAACCATTAAAACAGATTTTTTGAATATTTCAGCCATAAATACAGCCTTGGTGAGCATAAGAAAATTATTTTCAAAACATTTAAAAAATCTTACCGACACCAAAATTTTGAATGTTAGTGAACATTAATTTAATAGTATAGGGTAAAGTTCTGGACCCAGTGCCAATACACACACTGATCTCAACAAATTCAAAGTAAATTATGGCAGAGTTTTTTGCAAAGTGGAAGATTTATCAGTTTAGGAACATGACTGCATGGTTCATGTGGAAATGTAGTGTGACTACTCTTCCTGGGACGTATAGTGACCCAGATAAAGAGAATGCATTATTGATGCACAACGAGGGGCCTTTTTATCTGTGCGATTAATTCGATGCATTCACTCAGGGTCTGTCTCTACAGTGCTACAGGACACCTGCTGAAGCTTTAATAACTGACCAGTCGATAGCTGTAGCCTTTCACACCACAGAGAGACGGACCACACTACAGTCAACCTCTGCCAGCTCTCAAACGATGGCCGTGTAACACAACACACTCTTGGAAAGATGTGGACATACAGTACATCTTGTAATCTCTCTCCGTGATGTCTGTAAGGAAGTACAGTTATATTATGCACAATTTTTTTTATGCGTACATGATGAATTGTACATACACCATATACTCTTCTGCAGATAAGGAGATAAAAGGCAAGACTGAGCTGGAATGACCATTTGAATGAGCAAAATTCATCCCCAACCTTTCATCACGTCTTGTTCTTTAGCATAGAAATTCATTGGTTAAAATACTTTGTTTGGGGTGCATTTGAATTCATTATACCAAGAAGAATGTGATCTAGAAACATAATTTTCCTTCCACTGCTACACCATAAGATTGATTAATTGGTCTAAAAATAGGTTACAAAATACCTAAAGGGATAGTTCACCCAAAAAAGAAAATTCTGTCATTAATTACTCCCCCTCATGTTGTTCCAAACCCTTAAGACCTTTGTTCATCTTCGAGAAACAAATTAAATTATTTTTGATGAAATCCGAGAGTTTTCTGACCTTTTCTTTCTGCACAAAAAGTATTCTCATAACTTCGTAAAATGTCTCTAGGTTACGTATGTAACCATGGTTCCCCGAGGGAACGAGACGCTGCGTCGAAGTCGCTTTGGGAACGCCCTTGCGTGACCGCGTTCTGAAGCACGTGTCAAATCAGTCCAATGGAGTAGCGAGACGTCACGAGCGGGGTGACGCAAGCACCAGAAAGTATAAAAGCGCATCCGGCAGAGCGCAAACCAGCTTCGATGAAGTAGCGCCTGGAGGGATGCAGGGAGTATGGCAAAGAGACGCAGCGTCT